>NC_142515.1:89800833-90106666 GCF_057876585.1 Rhinolophus sinicus | reverse complement strand
GTAGAGGCTTTCAGCATCGCATTTACATTCAGGGCAAGGGGAAAGGAAGAGACAGCAACAAACCCATCTGTTCTCTTGGTCAGGAAAGCAAATGCTGCCCCAGAACCCTCCCCAGCAGATTTCCTTTCCCTTCTCACTGGTCAGAACCAGGCTATGTGACCACTGCTCTGTAAAAACGGAGGCTGGAAAGCCAGGATCTGGTGAGGGAGGGTGAGGATTTCATGACGGGCTTATGGAATGGGTTGGTAATGACCTCAGTTCCCTCAGTGCTTCAGTGGGGTTCATTTTGAGGTGTGCCGCACACTGTTACCCAGAGCTTCACCATGGCCTGAGGGTCAGACACCCACTGAGGTTGCTATTTAAAAACACTTGTCTCCTGGATCACCTCCCTCCATTCTGCTGGTGTTCTCTGCACCTCCCAAGTTGGCCCCATGTGCTCTGGTGCTCTGCTCGGGATCTGCTTCCAAGGTGATCCAAATTAGGTCGTCATCATCCCTGTATTTCCACAGGGCAGACCCCAGAAGTTCTGTGCAATAAGTAACTGGGTAGCTGAGGAGCACAGAATTATGCATCGTTGAGGAAGGAGGCAAAACGGCTCATGCACTGTGGTGGTAGAGACATTCACTTCTCCCCAAATTTCCGTGTGCTTCTCTGTATTGCCCATCCTCCTGGCAGTTAGGTGGAGGCCACGTGACAAGCCTTGGCCAATGGCTGGGAGGGGAAGTGACGTGTGGCATCGTGTGCAGCCCTCTAACTCTCTTTGCTGCCACAGTTACCTGGAATCCATGTGTTGATGTAGCAGGCTGGGTGACATGAGGCAAGCAGCTTTGAGCTTCTGCTATGAGGACAGCTGGTCCAGGGTGGCCTTTGTGTGAGTGGGTTGTGTGAGTGGGAAATAAACCGTGTTAAGCCATGGAGACTTTCTTTTTTGTTATCACAGAGTCATCTAACCTAGCCTGTGCCACTATTCACCAACATTTACTTTTTCTTTTTCTTTTTTTTTTAAAGATTTAATTGGGGAAGGGGAACAGGACTTTATTTGGGAACAGTGTGTACTTCCAGGACTTTTTCCAAGTTGCTGTCCTTTCAGTCTTAGTTGTGGAGGGCGCAGCTCAGCTCCAGGTCCAGTTGCCGTTGTTAGTTGCCGGGGGCACAGCCCACCATCCCGTGTGGGAGTCGAACTGGCAACCTTGTGGTTGAGAGAACACGTTCCAACCAACTGAGCCATCTGGGAGCTCAGCGGCAGCTCAGCTCAAGGTGCTGTGTTCAATCTTAGTTGCAGGGGGCACTGCCCACCATCCCTTGTGGTTGAGAGCCCCCTGGCCCATGTGGGAATCGAACTGGCAGCCTTCGGAGTTAGGAGCATGGAGCTCTAATTGCCTGAGCCACCGGGCCGGCCCTTCCAACACTTACTTTAGAACTCCTGTCTTTGGATTCTAGCGGCTGGAGAGAGAGGTAAGTAGAGAGGCCAAAGCCCAGCCCTCGTGAGCTTCCCGTCTCGTCACTCCTGTCAGGTGCTGGGCAGGTCTGACAGTGTTTTGCCAGCTCATGCTTTCTCTTCCAGGTGGGAGTGGCTCCATCTTGGCTCCCTATTCTTCTTCTCCTCAGCCTCACTCCTGGCCTCTTTGGTGAAGTTAGGCAGATTATACTTTCGTGGTACTATTGAGGATGGAAGGCACTAATGTCCGATGTTTTTCAAAAAGTTTTGACTGCAACTCACAGTGAGAAATATATTTTACATACACCAGCATGCAACACAGGTACATGTATATGTGCGTGAGGATGCCAGAGTCATTACTTACCACTGGCATTACAGTCTGCTATTTTTTATTCTATCCAATTTTGTTAAAGAATACACATTGTGACCCACTGAATCAGTTTCCATGACCCTCTCATGATACACCACTTGCAGTTTGAAAAAAGTCGGTCTGCACAATAGAGATTTTAGTGAGCTAGAAAATGGTGGTAAACACCATGTGCTAAGTTTGGGAGGGCTTCCTGTAGGAAATGGCCTTTGACCAGGGTCCTGGAGGACCAGGAAAGGAAAGTCATTCTGGGAGAGAAGACTGAGCAAGGCTGTAGAGGATAAGCCTAGATGTTTGGTGAATGGTGGTTGCCCAACTGTAGTGGAGTAAGCAGAGAAGGGTGATAGGAATGTGGAAACAGGCAGAGGTGATATTCAAAATAACTAATCCCTGGAACAGCTCTGACACCTGGAAGAACATAGATTTTGAGCAACCAGAACAGGCACCAGCAGTGATCGCCCATGTACCCCTTGAGCAAATAGTAATAGAGTAAGCCTGACATCTTTCTGGAAGCAGGATTGGCAAGGGAAAGGGTTAGTTGTGAACAGGGGTGGGGTGGGGGTGGAGCTAGGAACGGCAGGGTTGGGTACCAGAAGCCCCAATGGGATGGATAAACATCTCTGCATCGTGCTTCTTTTCAAAGAGCAGTCTTATCTTAGCATGAGATTCCAAACTCCTCAAGATTCTTACCATCTCATTCCCTGGTGATGATCCCGTCCGGCTGAAGCCTGGGAGAGATGCAGGCCTCAGCGAAGGTCGGAGCAGATTGCAGGTAGGAACCCCTATGCATGCTGGGATAGACATGTAGGCAACCTGCTGAGCGGTCTGGACTGTGTTGTTAGACTGAGGGCTGAGAGAGGCACTGGGGAGCTGGCTGTACATCCAGACAACAAACTTTCTGTACCATGAGTTTCAGGATCTAATAAAGGAACTATAACAACGCGTGCTCCACTGACCCCGGAATTATATTGTGAACATATGTTGAGGAGCAGTTAGAAATCACCTTGAAATGAAAAAGTGTTTTATGATCATAAGCACCACTTTGGGGTTGTAGACAAAGCACTTTCCTCCCGACTTGCCTGAGAAGGAGAATTTTTTGTTTAAATAACACAAATGTAATAGAACTGTCCAAAGTACATGATTTGGGCAATGAAATTTGTGGGACCTAACCCGTGGTTCTCTTAGTTTTATAACACTGTAAAAATAATACATTTTTCATCAAGATAGAAATAAAAACAATAATAAAAATCGAACATTTATTATGTGCTGATTAGGTGCCAGCAACGACGCCAGGTCCTTTGCATCTCATTTAATTCTCACAACCAACCTGTGCGGTGCATACAATTATCACCCTCATTTTACAAAGAAAAATGATGAGAAAGTTGGTGTAACTCAACTGATGATAATACAACAATTGTTCTGCTTCATGAAGAGAGCTAAGAAATCAGCGCCCTTCATCCACAAATGTGTCAGCTGTGCTGTGCCCGAGTCCACAGAGGCCAGGCATTAAGGGACTGGTCACCCCCTCTGCCCATTCCCAAGTTGCCCATTCCCACACATAGCCATTTTCTGCTCCCTTTGCCCACTCCGTTTCCCTTGATTTCTCTCTGCAAAGCCTCTTCACTTCCCAAGAGCTTCGGTAGGAGTGTGGTGTATGGAGCTACTGCTCCAGAAGCAAAACAGTGCTGTCACTTTCTCTGATTTCTGGTCAATTCTCCGGTTAATCCAGGGTGCAGTGGAGAACGGGGAGGGGCTGGGTGGGCATGTGCTAGCTTGGTTAGGAAAATGCATCACTTCTCTCTGCCATACAAATATCCACCAATACCCAAGGAAGGCTGCTGGGTTTTTCTAGGTCCTCCTTGAGATTCTATCAACTCCAGGGTCCTCCCTGCTTTCATCTGCTTTTCCTGATCCTCCGCCTTGAAGGTCAACTTCCAGTCACACATTCTCCATGAACCCTGTCTCTGTCTCTTACCCCCAGGTGTGTCTTTCTTTCTTGGCACCATGTTTGTTGACATTTGGCCACATGGGGTTCTTACTGTGAAGGACGTATTGAGTTGATGTCATCAATGGAGACCAGTAGGTTGCTTCCAGGACTGTTCCCACTGGGACACTCTCATGTGTTCACAAACCCACTTAGGCTTGCTTCTGTCTGCCCATGATGGACATTTATGAGCGAAAATGGTGCAACGAGCTCCACCCTCTTCATCCACCCCGTACTCTCTGTGTGCCATTGGGCAAATCATTCCATTTTCTCCACCCATCAATGGGGGATAATGACACCTGAAAAAGTTGCTGTGAAAATTATGTGTAATTTATGTAAAGCACTGGCCCCGTGCCTGGCTTCGCTAAATGGCCCTGAGGTGGTGGAATAAACCAGGAGTCAGGAGATGTGAGTCCTTATCTTGGCTCTGTGACTGTTCGGCTGAACTTGAGCAAGTTCCTCCTCTCTTCGGAGCCTCAGTTTCCTCTTTTGTGGAATTAGCAGGTCTAAGTGGTATTTGAGGTTTCTCTCAGTTCTGATGTTGTCTCTGAACCAGTCCCCAGATCTCACAAGGCCTGGATGAACCTGCCCCATAGGACTCAGCTGGCTCCCAACAGCTGCATTCCGAAGGTGCTTGCCTTGGCAGTGGACTTGGTTGGCTTTTCATTTGTGATTGCGGAAGAGTGGGCCCTTGGCTGTGTGGGAACTGGATGAAGAGGAGGGAAGGGGCAGTAAAGAAAGAGGAAGAGCTCCTGGGAGGAGGGCAGAGTGAACTTGGAGTTGGAGCCCTGTTGTCAGCCCAGAAGTGACAGGTGAAGGGGGGGTTCTGACACTCTGCTCTTCTCAAGTTTAATTACTATAATTCTGAGAAGACTGGAGCCTAAGCCCTAGAATTTCTCTGCGGAAAACGCTGTCTTTGCAGCGGCCACTGACAAGGACGTTAGCAAACCAGCAGTCAACGCGCCATCAACCCCCCACGCAAGGAGGGCTGGGCTGACAGATGGAGGTGTGTGTGAGGCGTGGGTCAGAGCCCACTGAGCGCCTTCCCAGGTGCCTGGCTCTCTCCCTGGGATCACAGCGCGACTCAGCCACAGTCACAATTACAGAGATATGAAGACGTCTGTTACCTCTGGGGGAGAGGCAGGGTGGTGGAGATAGCGGACAGAGCAATTCTTAATGGGTCGAAAAGAAGAAAAGGGGAAAGAAGTAGGGACGTTGATTTCGACTGTCTTTGTGCTGGATGGCCTGTCCATGTTAGAGGGATGAGGGGTCCTCTGAGTAGTCTGGGAGGGGTGCCTTATGTGTGCCTGTGCACGCATGTATGCATGTTTATGTATGTATGTGTGCATGTGCATGCATGCACGAGTGTGTATACATGTACATGTGTGTGATCATGATGGTGAGCGAGAGTGGAGGAAACACTTAGCGAGGTCTGGCTTGGAGCAGCCTGGTTTCCACCTAAGGATCTTAACGCATTCATCAGACACAACTAACCTGGACCCTGTCCTGATTCTGGAACTGATTATTCAGTAATTTCAATGGTGATTCTTGGCAAAATTCCAAAACAGATGACTGAAACTGAGGATTTGTGAGTTCTTAGAAAAGAAATGTGACTGCTAGAAGCCAGCATGAGTTCACTTAGAACAAAGCCCATCAACCCACCGTCTGTTCCCCTTTTGGCAGCTATTAGACTGATAGTGTGGCTTGGGTGCTTCTGCTTGGTGGGGGGCCGGTATGGGGGGGGTGAGGAGTTGTCCTTTGCTCAAGTACACATGGCATGTAGGTGTTATGGCCTTGTGGCCTGTCCCTCTTTTATGTCTGTATTTTTATCCTGGATGTATACAGGAGCAGAGGGGTCTCCACAGAGACTGAGAATGGACCCCCATGCCCACATTGCTGTATTGGTGGCTGCAACCAAGGCTAGCAGGCAGGAAAGAACAGCATGATTCTACGGGTGGGAACTCATCAGCAGAGAAAGGGCACCAGGCCTCCACGACCCTCAGTGCAAGGTGGAGGGTGGGGGCCAGTTCTGGAGCCCATAGTGAACTAGGGCTAATGCAGAGCTCTGGCGGGCCTGGGGAACAGCTGCATACTTCCAATTACCGGTACACAAAGTGGGCCCTGGGCAGGTGTTGTGTGCTCCCTCCACCTCAGAGAGCCATCATGGTCCAGCAAATCAGGTAGAGTTTATGGCCATGTCAGTGAGCAGAGCTGGCCTCTGAGTTCCCACTTTCTTTGCGGATCACAGCCAGGCAGCCTCGAGAAGGGCCGACTTATAGACAAACGTACACAACTGTGGGTATTCTTGAGAATATTTGGGAATCAGATCCTGGGTTAAGTGGGCGGGGACTCAAAGCCACTGTAATTTGGGTATGAAAGGAAATGGGACTGCCTTTTATACTTAAAGGATGGTGAGACCTAGCTGCTCGGGTCGGTCACTCCTTGAGCTGGCAGTGTAAGCACGCATGGCAGCCTTGTGAATAAGTGAAAACAACAACAACAGAAACGAAGCCCAGTGGATAGTGCACGTGGGTGGGCTGCTGAACAATTGTCCTGAAAGGGTATTGCTTAAATCTCAAATTTCCATCTGGAAAGGGCTGTGGGGTCCTAGTATTATGCCATAGAATTCGGTCCTAAATCCTTCTCAGTTCAACGATTTTATCTATGACGTGGGTGAAGACACAGAGAGCAGGATTATTAAATTTTTAGATGACAGTTAGAAGGGATAATTGAGGTCCAGAGAGATAGCTGAGGGTTTGAAAACATCCTGATAAGCTGAAATGATGCCTGAAACAAACAAGATGAAATTTAACAGGAGCAAATATTGAGTCCTATATTTAGGTAATGAAAATGAATTATGGAGGTACAGTACGGGAAGCACGACTTGGGAGAGTTTCAAATTAAAATCCTATGGCCAGGGCACTTTGAGCAGCAGACTGCCTGATGGGGGCAGCAGAGAGCAGCTGCTTTCCAGCACTCAACAGGGGAGTGGACCACGCAGGTGAGGGACCCTGTCCAGGGCTGCACGAGGAATGGAGGCGGAATGGGACAGGAGTGATCACGCAGGCTCTACACGGGCAGGTGAGGGCTGGTTTGTGGCACACAGGTTCCAGGTATTTGGGCTGTCTGAATCCAAGGGAGGCTGGGCTCTTTATGCCTTGGGCCACTTCTGTCCCAGGCCTGCCTGCTCTGCAACATCAGTCCTCTTCTCAGCTGGGGTCCTCCCAGCTTCTGAGGTGCTTTTTAATGGCCGCTAACTCAGTGGGGGCAAAGATTGGAAATGTCACACTTATAGAGATGGAAAACAGATTAGTGATAGTGTGGGGTGGGGCAAAAGAGAGGGAGGGGAGGGGTTTTTAACGGGGAGGAGTAGGATGAGGGGACCTTTGTGATGATGGAACACTTCTGTATCTTGATTGCAGTGGCAGTTACTCCTGTGAGAAAATGGCACAGAACTATATACATGCATTGTACCTTGTCAATTTCCTGGTTTTGATATTGTAGTATAGTTATGTAATTTGTAACCATTTGGGAAAATGCAGGAAGGGTCTAAGAGACCAATCCTTACTATTTTTTACAACTTCCTGTGAATCTGTAATTATTTTTTTCTCTCATTTTAGGAATTTATTTTTAAGATTTTAATTAAAAATGTAGCTAACATACAATATTATATTAGTTTCAGAAGTACACTATAGTGATTCAAGATTTATATACCTAAAGAAGGGATCACCATGATAAGTCTAGCAACCATGCTATGCTGTCACAATATTATTGACTATATTCCCCATGCTGTACATTACACACTCATGACTTATTTGTTTTATACTTGGAAGTTTGAACCTCTTTCCCCCCCTTTTTCAATTCTTCAATTACACTCGACATTCAATATTATTTTATATTAATTCCAGGTGTACAGCTTAGTGGTTACACGTTTATGTAATTTACGAAGTGATCCCCCTGACTATATTACTTATACTATATCCTACATCCTCATGACTACTTTGTAACAAACAATTTGTACTTCTTAATCCCTTCTCCTTTTTTCACCCACACCCCCAACCCCCTTTCCATCTGGCAACCATCAAAGTGTTCTCTGTATCTATGAATTTGTTTCTGTTTTGTTTGTTTGTTTTGTTATTTAGATTCCACATAGAAGCAAAATTACATTGCATCTGTCTTTCTCTGTTTGACACTCCACTCAGCACAGTATGTTCCAGGTCCATCCATGCCGCCATAAATAGCAAGATCCCATTCCTTTCCATGGCCAAGAAATATTCCATTGTATATGTGTACATGTACATCCATTGTAGGACACCCAGGCTGCCTCCACATTTTGGCCTTGTAAACAATGCTGTAATGAACATATGGATGCACACATCTCCTCCAAGTAGCATTTTGGGTTTCTTTGGATAAATACTCTGAAGTGGGATTACTGGGTCCTTCCTTGTCCTGCCTTTGTTTTAAAGTCTATTTTGTCTGGTGTAAGTATTGCTACCACAGCTTTTTTTTTTTTTTTTTGCATTTTTATGAAATGTGTTTTTCCATCCCTTTAGTTTCTGTATGTGTGTGTCTTTCAACCTGAAATTAGTCTCTTGTAGGCAACACATGTAAGAGTTTTGTTTTCCTATCCATTTAGCCCTCCTGTGTTTTATGATTGGGGCATTTAATCTATTTACATTAAAAGTAATCATTGATAGATATGTAGCCATTGCCATTTTATTATTTATAATTTTTATTTTTTTTCGATTTTAAAAAAGTCCCTCTAACCTTCCTTATAATACTGGTTTAGTGGTGATGAACTCCTTTAGGTTTTTCTTGTCTGGGAAGCTCTTTATCTGTCCTTTGATTCTAAATGATAGCTTTGCTGGATAGAATAATTAATCTTGGTTGTAGGTGCTTGGTGTTCATCACTTTGAATATTTCGTGCCAATCTCTTCTGGCCTGCAAAGTTTCTGGTGAGAAATCAGCTGACAATCTTATGGGAACTCCTTTATAAGTTACTAGTTGCCTTTCTCTTGCTGCTTTTAGGATTCTCTCTTTGTCTTTAACCTTTGCCTTTTTACTTATAATGTGTCTTGGTGTGGGCCTTAATGTTTGGGTTCATCTTGTTTGGGACTCTGCTTTCTGGACTTGTATGTTTATTTCCTTCACCAGGTCAGGAAAGTTTTCAGTCATTATTTCTTCAAATAGGTTCTCAATCTCTTGCTCTCTCTCTTCTCCTTACAATTTGAATGTTGTTATGTTTGATGCCCCAGAGGCCTCTTAAACTATCCTCATTTTTTTGATTCTTGTTTCTTTTTGCTGTTCCAATTGGGTGTTTTCTGCTGCCTTGTCTTCCAAATCACAGATTCAATCCTCTGCTTCATCTACTCTGCTGGTGATTCCTTCTAGTGCATTCTTCATTTCAGTTATTGTATTCTTCACTTCAGAATGGTTCTTTTTTATGGTTTCTATATCCTTTTTTTTTAATGCTTTCCATCTCTCTTTTGAAGTTTCTCACTAAATTCCTTGAGCATCCTTATAACTACTTTTTGAACTCTGTCTCTGGAAAGTTGCTTGCCTCCATTTCTTTTAGTTCTTTTTCTGGATTTTTCTCCCGCTCTTTCATTTCAGATGCATTTTTTTGTTTCCTCATTTTGGCTGCCTCTCTGTGTTTTTTTTCTATGTATTGGGTAAAGCTGCTACATTTTCCACACTTGGCTGGGTGCTCTTATGTAGTAGGTGTCCTGTGGGGCCCTGGCACAATGTCCCTTGTCACCTGCACCAGTTGCTCCAAGAGTGTTTCTTGTGTGGGTTTTGTGTGCCATCCTGTTATATTTGAGCCTAGATTGTTATTGACATGTCAGTGGGTGGGATTGACCCTCATTCTGACAGGTTGTGAGGTTTGGCCATGTCCACAGCTTACAGGCTGAGGTGCAGGGGGCTTACCAGACTGAATGGAATTCTCCCTAGTGAGCTCTGGTACCTGTTAAGACCTCCCTTTGTGTATGCCACTTGTGGGGCTAATTGGGCAGTTCTCTGAAGTCGACCTTCAACTACGTTGGTTCTGAGGCCTCTTGGGAGGGGCTCCGGTGCAGGCCCAGGTCACCCACTGGCTGTGACTGGTGGGGGCTACCTGGTAGGAGGTAAAAGTTCTGTGGTTGTTCACTGCCTATGTTAAAGTTGGAGGTATGTGGGAGAGACCACACTGTGAAACAAGGATGTCTACCACCAGTACTGGGCCTGGGGTAGCTCTGAATAAAGCCAGGACACTCTGAGGCCTGCTGCCACCTGTTGGCTCCCTTAAGGTTCAGCTGTTGATATAGCAGCATGCAGTATGCAAGTTGGGTGAGGCAGGGCCTCAGGGAGTCACTAGAGTGGAAGAGTTGTGGTCACCAGGTTAATGTAGACTCTGGTTTGGTGCCAGTGCTGAGCCTGGAGCTATGCAGCAACAGTCTCAGAGCACACTGAGGCCAGTTGCTGCCTGCCTGGGGTCCACAGACTCTGATAACTTTCCAAGAAAAGGTGCAATGCGAGTGGGCTGGCTGCTGACGAGAAAGTACCTTGGGCAGTGCATGCGTTGAATGGGGCGGGATCACAGCTGAGTCAGCAGAGTGGAGCAGTGGAGCTCACCAGACCAATCAGATTCAGATTTGGTCTATGGAGGGGGGCTAAACACAGGAAAGATGGCGGCCACCTGCTGGCTCCATGGGAGCAGGATTCCACACAGGGAAAATGGCGACTGTCCTCCAGCCCTCACCTCAAGGCCACAAACCCCAGTCAGTCCCCCACATGCCTTTGATGCCTACCCGAGTCACTGTTCCTCTGGCAGAGCCCAAGGTGAGTTCCTGTGAGTGAGTCTGTGTGCAGGCCCTTTAAGAGGACATCTGGGTTTCCTGTAGTCTTCAGTCCCACCTGGATTATTGGAAGCCAGATGTGTGGGGCTCTTCTTCCCGACACCAGTACTCTGTGTTGGGGAGGCCGGGGTGGGGGGCTGGGGTCCCTCACTCCTCTGTGGGGAACCTCTGCGGCCAAGACATTCCTCCTGATTTTCAACCACCACACAGAGGTTTGGGGCGCATTCCCTGTCTCAATCCCTCCTACCAGGCTCGACGTGGCTTCTCTATACCCTTTGTTGTTAAGCTTGTGTTCAGCTAGATTTCAGATTGTTCTCCAGGTTGATTGTTCTATAATTTAGTTGTAATTTCAATGTGTTCGTGGAACGATGCAGGCACAGTGTTTATTTACTCTGCCATCTTGGATCTCCTAGTTTCTGTCCTATAATTTTTTTTTTTTTTTAAGTTTAAGAAAACAAAATAAAGCTAAGCCAGACCTAGGGGTGGGCGAGGAGGGGTAGAGCTCCATCCATTTCTGGAGAACACTAGCTGTGAGGAAAGCCTGTTAGACCTGTCATGCTTCTGCTCCCCTGGAGCCCATTCCTTTTGTATCCTCAGTGTGCCAAGTAGCTGGCATCACCTGGTTGTAGATTTTGATCTGTGCTGGCAGCACACACCCAGGAAGGACTCTGTCATGGGAGGAGAAGGACTTGAAGAGATTAGGGATGTCACTGTGAGACAAAGGCGTAATGATAGGCTCCAGACCAGAGTGAGGAGAGGGTGAGAGGCTGACCGCACCCCAGCTAGAGACAGACATACTGGTGAAGAGGGCCAGAGAAGGACTGTATATTGCGGGTTGGGTCATTTGCATTCCCAGAGTCCAGCGTTACAGACAGCAGCAGGGGCCTGTTTGGATGTGGGTCACCTATGTGCATCAGAGAAGAAAACTGGCAGGGAGGTGGCAGAGGTATCATCTGTTAGGTGCCTTTCGTATTTGGCCTTTATGGAGCCTGTTGGGCTCACAACTTCTGCTTGTTGAACTGGGATGGGGAGAGACCATGGCTTGTTCATTCTGTGCCCATTTTACAGCATGTGTTGGAGGATGATCAGGGAGGATTAAAATGTGGTCCACCTGTGCCTAGGACTGTCGAGAAGCAGCATCTGGGGTTCAAGGCACCAGACCTCATCATCTGCTGCAGAGTCTGTCTGCCCTCAGCAAAATCACGTTGCTGGGTGAAAAGGGTGTGCAATTTGCATTTGGTGTTCCCCCCACTCCCCTTTTGAGCCTTGTCTTGTACCTAAAGACCTCTCTGGTCCTTGACATCCATTAGACTGATGTTCCAAGACCAAACAGGGGTTACAAACTGAAAAGCCTTTAGCATCCAGATAGCAGTGGAACACTGTGCAGGAGGGTGTGGCAGGGCCTGGGGGCCCTGGGGAGTCTGTACCTCAACTGAAATAATTCAGATACAAATTGTTCAAAAACTCTGTATCTGCCAGAGAAGGCCCACCTGCAGATAGAATTCGGCAATTGCTGGTACAGAACTTTCTCTTTTCCTCCTGTCCTCAGAAGGGACCTCTCCTGGTGCAATTCTTCAGGGTTCCTCCCACACCAATCCAGTGACTTGAGGAAAGCCCGTGGGTGTGAGTCAACCCATTCATTAACCCACTCCTTGTATGACTTTGAACAAGGACTTGACTTGTCTCTGCCTTGCTTTACTCATCTGCCAAATGAGTATAACATCCTTACCCACCTTATCTAATGAAGCATTGTTCTGAGAGTAAAATGAGATGGTGTACTTTTTAAAATTCGTACTCTGCTTCAATCCAAATGGATTCAAGGCAACTTCTAAAAATACCTGTGATATAAAGGGATACAAATAAATAATATGTGAAATCATTTTGCAATTGTACTGTAAACACACTTTCCTTATCGTCACTGGGAACAGTGTGAAAGTGATAATAGACATATTATTTCCCAGACTCATTTTCAATTTAACCTTGGCCTTCAGGGCTTTAACTGAAAAGCAGGCTGGCATGGGAATATCTACTTGGCCCTTGGGCTGGTTTTGCCTGAGGGTGCTTGGGGTAGGTGGCGGCGCTGGTGGTGGTCAGTTCTGACTCTTCAGCCTCTCGCTGCTCTGGGTCAAGACTGAAGCGCCAGCTCCATTATCATTAATGCCAAACCTCCTCAAGCCTCTCTTCCGTGCCTGGCTTGGGCTGGGTGCTCAGACACAGAGAAGAAAATGACTGAATCCCATCCTATAGGGACTCACAAGGAAGGGACCTGGGAGTTGAAAGCCACATATGAGGCTTAGCTTGACTTGAGAAAGTTGACTAACTCCTTTTTTCAATTCTTCATCCATTAGCTGGACATCGTAACCTTCCACTTCCTCCCTCACAGCAATGCTAGAAGGAGAACCCGAGAACTGTGCTCTGATAAGAAAAATTGCTATGCAAATGAAGCAAATCATCATTTCTATTCAGTGCTGCTCTAAAGTGATTTCAGAAATAACAGAGCTATTAGGATTTGGGAGCCGATCTGACCAAGAGGGTTTGCCTTAGACACTCTTCCCTGGAATTTTCCAGGTATCTGTGCAGGACTGGGAGCCCAGGCCACATAGATGAGCTCTCCTCCTGGAGAAAACAGAATATCTGTCAATTCTGGCACATACATTAAATATTTAATACGTGCCCAGCACTGAGGTAGACAATATGGTGAAAAGTTGTTACAGTCTAAATTGTTTTCCCCTCAAATTCCTACATTGAGCTCCTAACCCCCAGTATTTGTGACCGTATTTGGAGACAAGGTCTTTAAAGAGGTGATTATATTAAATGAGGTCATTAGGGTGGGTGTGGCCCAGTCTCATAAGAGTGTCCTTACAAGAAGAGGAAATTTGGACACCTAGAGACACCAGGCACGCACACGCAGAGGAATGGCCATGTGTGGACATGTGACAGAGCAGCTCTCTGCAAGCCAAGGAGAGAGGTCTCAGGAGAAATCAAACCTGCTGACACCTTGATCTTGGACTTCCAGCTTCCAGAACTGTGTGACTATGTCTCTGTTGTTGAAATCACCCAGTCCGTGCTAATTGGTTCTGGCAGCATGAGCAGACTAATGCAGATTTATACAGGACAGCATGAATTGTTCACGCCTTTAATAACTACTTATTGAGTTGGGCACTGTGTGGTACAGGAGATATAAGGATGGACTAGAAAGATGTGGTTTCTGCTCTCAGGAAGCTTCTAGTCCAATAGGAATGCTGTAACTGCCTTCAAGATGGGGCGGCAAGACCAGTGCTCAGAGATAAGATGACGACACATAATTATATGTGTACATGTGAAGCTTAAATTGAGTCGGGTTGACGTCCAGTCGTGGAAGCTCAGCAAACATAAAAGTGAAAGAAAGTCTATAGGGGCGGTTTTGTGGATAGAGGGTTTGAGAGATTGGGGGTATGCAGATCTGGAGGCCACGGACATTTCTGGGGAACTTACAGGTCCAGCAAGAGGTGCCCTGTCAGTGCTGGCTTACCTGGTAGGTTCCACTCCCTGGGGACTTCTCAGGCTGTCTGGGTGACTGGCCAAGACAGGCTTCTCTGCTGGAAGCCACTGCCACCTCTTTCTCAAGCCAAAAGCTCCAGCTTGCCAGTGGCTCGCCCTTCTGTGGTTATTTACTGCCATTTCTCCAGGCAGATGGGGACTGTTGGCTGTTCATCAAGTTAGCAATTAACAAGTAATTCATTAGGCACCTAATGAACAAATTATTAACCTGGCAAGCCGTGTCCAGCCACTGACTGGGGGGAGAAATGGCAATTATTAAGGTCTTGGAGTGGCAGCTGTGGTTTAGCGTTGGAGGCATGGGCTGGGCGACGAAAGACATGGGTTTTGGACTCTTGGGCCAAATCGCTTTACCTGTCGAGGCCTTATTTTGGCTGCTCATGGGGTGGGAGTGATAAAACCCTATTAGTGGGCAAATGAAATGTCAGAAACAATGCATATAAATGCAGGGCATTGGGTTATAGAAACTCGAAGGCCTCTTCATTCTAACTTCCTATGATTCCACCTCCCCGGGGCAATCTAAGGAATTTTAGGGCCATCCCCAAAACCCTGTAATCAGTCAGCTTACTCATAACTTACTGTGTGCCTGGAGCCCTAATATACACGAAGGGCTAGGTATGGTAGAGGGGCGTGTGTAATGTGTGCCTGCTCTTATGGTGCTTGCAATTTGGTTGTGGATATCAGACATTCACACACAGCAAACTAACGAGAGTACAAAGCAATTTGCGATAGGGCCGAGAGCTATACAATTTCAGAGGAGAAAGATAACTGTAAGCTGAGGTGAGGGGGGCCTTGCAGGAGGGCAGGGGCTGGAAGCATGACTTCATTGTATTTTCCTGATCATAAATATAACAGATGCTTATCCCCCAAAATCTCCAAATAGAGAAAAGTGGAAAGGAGATCATCTGTAATCTCATCAGCCAGAGATAACTGTTTTGACATTTTTGTATGTATCTGGGAGGATTCTTGACAGGCAGACGTGGTGGGAGGATATTCAAGGTGGAAGAAATGTCTAGAGTGAAAGCTGTGGGTTGGGGAAGGGTAGGACCTGTGGTGAGTGCCTTGGGGGCGGGGGGACGTGTGGCCTGGGCCAGCTGGAGCAGGAGTCCTGGAGCAGAATGCAACTGGATGCTAGAGGAGGGGAAAGGGCTTGAGAGGGCAGAAGGGGCCAGACTGTCATGGTGGAGGGGAGAGTGTGTGTGTGTGTGTGATAGTGCTTTGTGCATTGGACCAGAAGCCCCAGCCAGCAAGCCAGACACTATGCTCTTCAATCATACTCGTGATGCAATGGAACTTATTGATGTGGCTGTCGCACTTAGGAGAAATATTACAAAAACCTCTGCAGGAAAAAAAAAAAAGGCTGTGGCAGAGTTGCCAAAGGAAGTATGAGACCAGAGGAAGAGTGCAGGAAGGCCTATATCTAGTTGTCATTGGCTGGGGCTGTTTCAGGTGTGTCAGCAAGACTCCTCAGGGGACAAAGGACCTGTTCAGGAGGTGTGATCTCCTTTCAGACCCATGCCTTGTCCCTAGGCGATGTCTAATACACACACACACACACACACACACACACACACACACACACACACACGTTTTAAGAAAGGAAAAAACGTGTTTAAGAAAGTATTAAAATAGTAATACTCGATATAGACCGATAACAAAAGATGAATACAAGTCTCGTTTGACTTCTGCAATTACAAGAGGAGCTCAAAGTGGTTACCATCAGTGTAATTTTAATACAGTTTTTCCTTTTTTAAAATGTGTATACACCCTCTGTGTGTGTGTGTGTGTGTGTGTATGTGTGTGTGTGTGTGTATTTGCCATGTAATAGCAGAGAAATTGATAGTTGGAAAAACTCTTTTCTATAATTAAGAGATAATCTTTCGATTTTTTCAACAATCCCATGAGATGGGTATTGTATTCCTCCTGTTTTACATTTTGGTGTTCAGAGAGGTGAAGTGACTTAGCCAAAGCCACCTGAGCCCGTCACAGGACCAGACTGAAAATCCAGATCTTGGGACTATAAAATGTGTGTGTGTGTGTGTGTGTGTGTGTGTGTGTGTGTGTGTGTGTGAGAGAGAGAGAGAGAGAGAGAGAGAGAGAGAGAGAGAGAGAGAGAAAGAGAGTATGTGTCTATGTGTGTGTGTATGTCTGTGTGTGTGACTGTGCAATTAGTTCTGCTATGGAAGGTAGTATAGCTTGGTGGTAAACTAAATGGTATTTGGAGACAGGGTAGTTTCGCATTCAATTTCCTGCTCTGTTATTTTCCTCACTGAAGAGTATTAAGAACTTTGGACTTCTTTATTATCTTCATTATCTTCAACTGGGGCTGACAATACCATTTACCTCCTTGGGGTATCAAGAGGCTTAAATGAAGTACAGATGACATTGACAGCACATAGTAAGTGCTCAATAAATGTTAGCTATGGTTATTATTGTTTTAACTCTTGCTTATGAGTCATGGACATGAGCTGAATCTTGTGGTTGCTCCTAGTTCTCCACCATGACCAGTCACTTTGGAGTTAGGAAGAATGTGGGTCCAGTCCTGTGCGTCATAGATTGCTTGGTCCTGAGGGGCCAGATGCAGAATTCCCTAAAGAACTCTCGGATTAACCAAACACCCAGGTTTTGCAGGATGCAGAGTGTTTTTCTTGGCCTCTGTGATAAAGACATTGATGTCCACCGGACCTCCCATCTCTTTCCCTGCATCTACCAGTCCCAGAGCCGTGAGACAGGACCATGTAATTGGTTCCGGTCAACGGGTTGTAGGTGAAAGTGACACATCTCACTCTGGCAAGCTCCCTCTCCTCTTGCCTCAGTGACTAAGGAGGCGTGTGTTCCAGGAGATGGAAGGTGATGGTGCACCAGTCAGCCTGGGTCCTGAGTGACTGTGTGGAGCAGGAGAAATAAGCATCTGCAGTGTAATCCTCTGACTCTGCGGCTGTTTTTTGCTGCAGTAGAGCCTCGCTTAACAAATACAACTGACATGTTACATTAATAGTAAAACAATTACCTTGCACTGTACAGCTTTCCACAGTTTATTATAGAGCAGGTTCACACCTATCATCTTTTTTGATCCTTGGAACAATTACCTATATGGGAATGCCTGCTGCTAAGAGCTCAGTGTTACTTCTTTGTGTAATGACTTCTCTAAAATCCCCATTTCTACCCATATCTGTTTTTCAATTAATCCTTCTCCCTACTATATCCTAATTCTTCCACGGTAGCTTCCAAACTTGGTTGCATTTATTTGTTTAATACATCTGCCCTAACCAGGCTGGAAGTTCCTCAATACCGTTTTATTCAAGATAGATGCAGTCTTTGTTGATTTTGTGTTTGTGTCTATTGCAGCAGGTGCTTTAATGATGGCTGAATGAGACACCAATTGTGTGAGGTGGGCAGGGTAGGTCTACGGACCCCATTTTGAGGTGCGTCAAGGTTAAAGGACCTGTCCAAGGCTGCACAGCTAGTAAGTGGCAGGACCAGGAGTGAGCCCCATCTTCATGACCAATAACCCCGGCCAGTGGCTGCACAGGTGTGTTGAGGATCAACTGAGATTGTATTGCCAGGACACTGTGTAAGGCCTTCTGGTTACATTTTCATTTCCTACGTCCAAAGGCCTGTAAGGAGCCCCCACGGTGGTGTTATAGTGGAGAAGGGCCTGGCTGGACTGTGGTGGTACGTTGAAGAGAGGACTGGGAGGGACGCTTCCTGGGGGGAGGGCCTTGTCTGCCATACCCTCCATCGCAGGAAGGGGCCTGGAGCGTAGAAGGCTCAATACAGTGTCCTGTTGAACAAATGGGAATGAGGAAACTAGGTAAAGGAGACACAAAAGCAAGTTCTAACTTGAATTCTGAAGGCGCGGGTCTGTGACAATGGCGTGTGATATGGGGACCATGCTCAGGCTCCCTTCCCTCCTGCCCTCTGGCTGCATCCCCTGGGGCCCACATGGTGTCTGTCTCCTGCTCCTGTGGAAATGCCAGGGCTGGCTTGGCTGCCATTGTGATATTGTGTGTGGCTGGCTCATTGTTGCTGCTGGTTCCTCATTGAGGGGGGAACCTGAAGGGAGGTTCTTTCTCATCCTCTGGTGGCCTGGGACCCATCCAGGAGCAGATGGATGCAGCATCCAGGGTAGTGGTCCAGCAGGGGCTATGAGCAGCACCTCGGGAAGAAATGCCCCTCCTTGAGGGCCGATGGGAGGTAGAAGCCCTTCTGTAGCAGAGATTTGTTCTAATTGGTCATCCGATTCCAACAGGGCTGATACTTTTTTTTTGGCACAATAGGTCTCCTGCAACAGACCCCTTCTCTGTCCTCCTTTGGGGAGTGGGAGGTCTCTGTCTTTTGAAAAGCCTTTTGGACACCCCTACTGGACACTCCTGGCTAGGCTGGGCGGCTCAGGTCAGCCCATAATGTGACATGAAGGGGGGAGGGACCAGCCTCCCAGTCACCTCCCAGAACCCCGGTTCTTAGAACTTGAGAGCATTCAGAACTCATCCAGCCAGCACCTGCAAATGGACTAGATGGACCTGTCTGCGTACCGCAAGTGACTGGTTGTGGCTGCCTGGGGCGCTGCGTTGAGAAGGCTTAGCTGCCATCAATTAACAATGTCTGCCATGGTTAGAAGAGGGGAGAGGCACGTGGATGCTGCAAATTCTCCATCTGGGTTCTCATCTGAATCCCTTTCTCCTGTGCCTGATTTCTATGATTAGAGGGTCATTACTTGAATTAAGGCTTTGTTGGTCCATATTTCTTTAAAATGTGCAGTAGTTAGAGAGGAGTACCCAGAAGATATAGAAGAATTCAATGATTGATTGATTGGGATTGATTGCAAAAGAAGAGACCATTATCAATTTTGCTCGTTCTGGAAAATGCAACGCATTGGCAACTCTTAAAATACATAGATTATTACTTGGCTGGGGGTCGGTTTATCGGACTGCCTTCCAAAGTGGCAGCTGGCGGAGAGGAAATGAGAGAGCAGGTCAGTTTGGTGGAAGGCGAAGCTGGAAACTAGAGGTCCCCCCCGACCCCAGCACAAGGTGTACCTTGCTGTGGAGACACAAGGGGCCGGAGGTAGGAGGCGCTGACCACTTGTGGGAGGCGCCAGACCAGTTCTGCTCCTTTGTTCAGAAACTCCTTGAGGAACTTGTGCTCTAGGCCCTGGCACCCGTTCTCTGGGGACTGTGCCCTCCGGCACCTACTTCAGGGGCGTCCAGCTGGGGGACAACCCACGTTGTAGCTGCTTCGTTTCTTTAGACCAAAAACGTATTAGGGTCACTGGCTTGGATAGAGTGTGGGGCGTGGGACTCACAGGCTAACAAGTAGGAGCGAGGCAATTCGTTGTGTCGATGGAGAATTTTAACGTGTGCACTAAATCTTTATAGAATTAGACTTTAGAGTGAAGAGCATAAGCCAATCTAGTTTGAATTAAAAGAACTTAAATGGCAAAAAAAAGAAAAAAAATCCTCTGGTCAGATTTATCAGGTTTTTTCTAAGGAGAAAAGAATGGAAGGGAAGGCATTTATGTGTGGGTCAGTGACACCCTAGTGAGTCCAGTAAAAGGGTACATGCTTTGAATCAGGGCAGCGATTCTGGCTCAAGTCCCTTTGCTAAGGTTATACCTATGAGGTAAGAGTCATCATTTCTTTCTCCCTCCCTCCTTCCCTCCCTCCTTCCTTCCTTCCCTCCTTCCTTCCCACAAGCACTTACTGAGCACTTTTGATGTGCCAGCCTCTGATGACACAGGGATGAAGATGACATAGGTCCTGTCTGCAGAGAGCTTTGTGTTGAGTGAGGTGTGCGGACAAGAAAACGGATATTTCCAGCCAAGTATGAAGAGCGCTGAGCTCTGGAGGCCTCGGGTTCTCCCATGGAAAGGGAATGTTCCTCGTTACCATGGAGCTCGAGTCACTAGAGCAGCAAGAGCTGTCCCAAGCCGGGCACTGGGTGGGGGCTGCCTATTCCTGAAGCAGGTGGGAAAGTGGCCGAGGGTCACCATGGAGTGTGGGCTGCCCCCAAACGCCATGACTCCTTCTTGCATCTGCAGTGTCTCAGACATTTCAAGGCACTGTCCCCTTCAGTGTCTCATTGTTCTTCCTTGTCCTGTGTGAGACAGGCAGGGTGGGGATTCTTGTCCCAGAGGAGCTGAGGTGACATATGTGGCTGGGGACAGAGCTGGGTGTTAGAGCCCCAGTCAAAGCGATAACCCGAACCCTATCCCGGCCTCTTTCTGCAATGCCACACTTGCAGTTGGGGTGTTGCCCGGGAGCCAGGTAGCAAGAATGTCAAGAGATGGGACTGCCCAGGGCTGGGAACACTGCAGAATCCTGAAGCTCCCATTGCTGTCAACACTGCAGACTCCCTACTGCAGCCAGCCCCTCCTTTCCAGGGAGCAGGGACTCACCCATTGTGGAGAAGGGAGTCCGCAGGTGCCTGGACCCCTGGGAATGGCCCCTCCTGGAGTGGGCTTTGCAGAGGTGATGACTTCTTCCCCATGGTGACTCGGGCTGGAGAGTAGTAGGTGGGCAGGGCTGATGGCTTTGTTAGGAGCAGCCTCTGTCCACTCTGCTGAAAGAACAGGCCTATGACCTGGGAGGCTGATGGCAGCTGGCTGCCCATGGGCATGCGCAATCTGAGGGACTCCTGGGACACTCCCCATATTTCCCATCCTTGTGGACATGGGAGGCAAATTCCGTCTTGGCCTAAGGAGGAACTCAATTATCTCAGCTGTCCAAGACCGTGGAATGCAGGCCCCAGGAGAAATAAACACCCTGTCCTGGGTAGTGTTTCTATGAAATTGTTTCTGTTTTTACAATGAAAAAGCATTTAATTTTAATTTTATTTTTCTGAAGTATTGAAGCCAAGGCCACCTCACAAATAGGGAATTTGGAATCAGAATGCCTGGGTTCAAGTCCTAAATCAATCAGCAATTCCCTGACTCTGCATCATGGACCAGTCGCTTGATGCCTGGACTTTGTTTGCTCATCTGCCCGCCTCAGAGGCTGTGTGGGAGGCCTAAGCGAGACGGATTTATAGAAAAAGCTTTGTAAGCTGTTGCGTACTCTACCCCTGTTGGCTGTTTATTATGGTTGTCCTGGAAGGTTCCTTCCAACCTGAAGAGCCTGAGGGCCCAAGATGATTGAAATTCTACCATTAGCAATTCACTCCTTTGGGTTACACATTGCCCCTCCCACTGGGCATAATTTCCTACTCAGGCAAGAGCTGACAGGATAGTGGGAAAGCACTAGTGCCTGGGGACAGTGAGAGTAAGGAGAGAATGTTCTGAATGATGTAACAGAAGGTCCCAGGACAGGAAGTCAGAGTGAGGGAGGTGAGCATGCAAGTAAATGTGCTTATGTGGCCAAACTCTGGGGAAGCATGTCTGTTCAGAAAGGGTCATTCTGGTTCCCATTGTCTGTCCAGAGCCCCCTGCGAGCTGCCTTCTAGACCCTGGTGACTGAGCTGAGCCCTTCACGTGACAGTCCATCTCAGACCTAGCTCCGATGCTCCACCTACCTTGTTGGGCTTAGCTAAATAAAGACACAATCCCTGTCGGGGGCCACTGGGGCTGAGAGCTTTCCTGGGGTTTCCAGGCAGCAGGAGCTGGCTCCCCACAGCTTGGCAGAGACAATCACTGCCCTCTCCCTGGATTCTACTACCTCTGACCTTGGGTAACCTGTCAGGTTGCTAGTGCCTAAGACCTGGGGTGGATGTGGGTGCTCAGGAGAGAGGCTGTGGGGTTGTTCCTGGCAGCTGGGGTTTGCCAAGCATAGTGCTGGCCCTAGTACAACGCCAAGGCGTGGCCTGGCAGGTGCCAACACAGGCGGAGTGCAGTGAAGTCAGTGCCAGTGGGGAGGAGGCTTGAAAGTCAGCTGGGATATTTTAAGCTGACAGTAGCTCACCAGAAGGGTCCTTACCAGCCCGGCTCCTGCTGCCACTGGGGAGTTGTGAAGGGGACGGGAGGAGTGGGGCATCACAGTTTTCTCAGGACGTCTGTGACTTCTGGTGAAAGAGGAGTTTCGAGAAACAGCCCTTCCCAGGCCCCTCCTGGATGGAAAAAAGGCAGTGCCAAAAATTGTTGGATGCCTCTTCCGCCCTATCCATGATCTTCTAGGAGGGAGAAAGCCGTGCAGGCGGATGAATCCTAGGTTTCTGTGTCAGAGGGAAACGCTCACGAGGCCGGGGTGTAGGAGGAAACACTTTTGAGCCCTGGCTCGGCCACTTGCTGGCTGTGTTGGGACCTTGCCCACGTCATCAGCTGTCTTCAAGCCTGAGTTTGTTCTCCTGGAAAGGAAGGTAATTGTGCCCCGCCTTCCTCCCAGGTATGTTGCGAGGTCTCCAGACCAGAGAGGAAGTTGTGAAACTGTGAGGTGCTAGATCCAGTACCGTGATGCTGATAGCTTCCAGCCAGTCACTTCCATCTGCATTCCTGCCTCCTCCCCCTCTAATGGGCTACCCTGGGGCTGGGGGCTCCCAGGCCTGGGTGGGGCTGCAGAGAGGTCTCTGAGGCCCTGAGGAGAGGCTAAGTAAAACCAGATTCCCACCTTCTTCGGTGTCTACCTCTAAAGAGAATGATGAAGCAGGAGAACATTGACTGAAATCAATTAGAGAAATCAATGCCCCTGAATGCAGCGGTGTGCATTTCTTCCCTCCTCCCAGGCCCGTCCCACCCACTCTGCCCGGCAGCCCTGCTCTCTCTTTGGGAATCAGATGGTTTTGTTAAATCCCTGCTGGTCTCCATTCCAGCCAGGCTGGGCCTTCCGGATCTGGAGTGGCCAAGGGGGGGCGGGGGAGGGAATGTTGGTGAGGGGGTCAGCCTGGCATTAGGAAGGAGACAGAGGCTGGCATGGGGCTGGGAAAGCCCATGGATGAGCTGGGCACTTGCTGGACAGGGTCCTTTCTAGGCTCCAGGCCAGACAAGGGCCACAGGACAGATACAGAGAAATTTCAGTTCCCTTGATGTCTCCACACTGCTGTTTTACAGGGCAGGGGGAAAGGGAGTATTGAAGGTGTCCTGAATCGGGACATGAAAATGTACAGCCTGGGAGAGCCATCACTTAGCTTATTTATTCAGCTCACAGAAGCTACCAAGGTAGGACCCTGGATCCCAACTGCTAGAGTTCGAATCCTGGCTCTGCCACTTAAAATATAACCTCAGGCAACTTAAATCACTTTTCTTGCTTCAGTTTTCTCATTCGAAGGGGGGCTATTAATAGGACTTACCCCACAGAGTTATTGTAAGAATTAAAGGAACACCAACATATATCATGCCATAAAGGTGGCTACTGTACTTTTTCCAATGACAAAGCCTCGGAAATCTGGCTGGTCACTTTATCCTGGCCTGGCCACCGTCTCAGGGGAAGGCCATTGCCCTCCTCCCTGTCGCCTGTGTTGCACCTGTCGTCACATCTTGCTGATTCATCTTCACAGGGCCTCTGACAGCCACCACCTTCATCCAGGCCCCCCATCTCCTGTTTCGGGCCCTCCTTGCCTTGGGCTGAGACTGTTACGATTGCCTTCTAACGGGTCCCTTGTCTCCATCCTTCACAGAGTTGTCAGATCAATCTTCCTAGAACACCATTCTCCGTCATGTCACTCGCCTGCTCCGAAAGTGTCAGTGGCTCCTAGGGGTACAAGCCTGAAGCCGTCAGTGCTTTCCTCCACTGCTCATCCCAGTTGGATCTTCCAGATCTTCTCCTCCCAGGCCCTCCCTTGCTTCCTCCCAACTCTTAGGCTGTTCCTCAAATGTTTCTCACCACTGTGCTTGGCCTATGCTGCCCGCTTCTCAGACTGCCCACCTCTGTGCTCAGCACCTTTCCACCATCCTTTGGGGTCCAGCGCAGATCCTGCCTCCTCGGCAAGTCCTCCTGACATCCAGGGGTGCTAACTCCTCCTTCCTCTCCCTGGCCCCAGTGTGCCCTGGGGTTGCCCACTCTTTTCATCGGTACCTGACCTAAGTCTATCTATACATGCTCCCATGGCAAGGGTTGGCCTGCTCAGGGCATATTCCCCATGACCCTGGCACTGTGCTGAGGACAGAGAAGGATGTAATAAGTTCGTGCTGGTTGATCGATTGTGGGAGGCCCTGGGTCAACGGCTGTCCCATGGCACCTCCACTTGCCAGCTCTGTGGCTCCTGACACATCTTAGTGGGCACCGTCTTCCTTTTATTCCTGGTTGGTTTTGATCTCTGGGGCAAGGGAAAACCCTCAGCTTTCTTCCCAAAGGAAGGGAAGGAATGAGCTTTTCCTGGGAATGGCACAAGTCTGGTCAGTTGACCTGTGCAGCGAATGCGTGCTTGTGTGTGTGTGTGTGTGTGTGTGTGTGTGTGTGTGTGTGTGCATGTACATGTGTATATGGGGGTGAGGCTGCAACCCTCTCCCCTTCCACTAGTTCTTCTGTCCTATCTCTGCTTCTTTACTGCTCTTGCCCTCCAGAGAACCCGTCCCATAAGACCAACAGGCCTAGAGAGGTAAGGGAAAAGGAAGAAACTAAAGGCCTAAACCAGGTGTCCTCTTTCCTGCCCCTGCACATGACAACTCCTAGATCTGTGATGGGGAGGGACCGTCTTGGGTGGGCAGGAGGCTCATGTGCTGGTGAGCTCAGCTGCCGCTGGAATGGGCCCTTGAAGGTGGTCCAAAGGATGCAGTACCTGCGGGCCTGTGAAAGCGTATCAGGGAACAGGGTTTGCATCTGCTGACTCTCCTCTCATGACTTCCTCTTGCAAGATCTTCTAGCCCTGATACTCTACAAGTAGTCTCTATTTCCCTTGAACCCCATAGCCTTTTCTCTCTGCCTTTTGTTTGTCACTTAGGTTTTATGTCTTGTCATGGGTTCCCAATTCTTCTTCTGGATCCCACAGGAAAGGGGTGGCATTTTATGAACAACTATCTGTGAACCTGGTGTTTCACTAGCTGCTCTGTGTATTGTATCTCATCTAATCTCTACAAGGTTGTTTTTTTTAATCCCCATTTTATAGATAACTGAGGTTCAGCAAGATGAAATTGCTTATGACTAGTAGGTGTTCATCTGTGTTTCCTCTGCAGATCCTGGCAGAGGGGCCCCTCACACATAGCAGATGCTCAGGAAATAACGGTGTGACACTTGGACTCTACCATATCTAAGGACAGCTCAGGTTGAGGGTTGGAGTTGGCAGAGAGTGGGTGGGATGTAATATGAAAAGCTCATATAGACAGGAGGAAAGAGAGGACCAAAGGTCAGAGAGTCCCACAGCCAAAACAGGCTGAAAGTTAGTCTGGCTGGTGTTGCCCGCTGTCCTTATGAAGGCGGGTGACCCCTGAGTCCCTGGAAAGCCTCAATCACTCACCTCCTGCTTCTAGATTCCTCTCCCTCCACCACAGGAAATCAGTGGGAGCCAACCCCTGGGTATCCACTGCTGCTTTCTTAGCCCCTTCACTGAAAAGAGGGCAGGGCAAAGCTCCCATATACAGAGTTTTCCTCCTTATGTCCAGTGAGGGTTAAAAGACATTTAAAAACAGTTTTGGAGGAGGGCAAGGGATGTACTGAGCAGTAATTTTGGAGCCTGGAGTAGAGCTCTTGGAAGAGGGATAAGCTGAGAGGGATACAAAAAATGTGGAAGTAATGGCGGTATCTGGGCCACTGGAAGACCCTGGAAGTAGGGGGAGAGGTAGAAAGTTCATACACGCCAGGCTCCCAGCTTCTGGCCTCTGGTCGGGGACTACCCAACAGTGTAATTCCTGTTGGGTTTTTCATCCTCTAACCTACACTTTTCTGAAGCCCGTCCCCGAAGTGTCCCAATTTTGGGGAGGAAGCCAGGAGACCTTGTCTGATCTTAACTGATTTCCTAGAACTGGAGAGGTATGACAGGAGGGAAGCCCCCAGGGGGCTCACCCCAGCTCCAACCCCCAAGCTCTCTTGGCCCAGGTCCTCCACTAACCTAGGGCCGTACCTCATCAGACACTATTCCACCGCTGCGACAGGGTGGAGGGACGGCCAACGCCCCGAGATGCGCCAAATGAGAGAGGCGTTCAGAGCTCAGCGCTCCCAAGGCAGGGAAAGCCACGTTCCCGCCTAAATCCGCAAAATGGAAGTTGCTCCCTCTAGCTTTCCCACGAGCGAAGGCTGCGGGTTTTGTGAGTGATCCCTCCCTTCGCGCCCAGGTCGATTTCTCTCTAGCATTTACTCTTTTCCAGAGTCTTGTACATTTAAAAATGCATCTTAAAAGGCACCACCAACTACGCCTTAGATGGAGCTCAGATACGGTTTGGGGTACAGCGGAAAGTTTTTGAAGCACTGGGTGTACCCCACCCCAGCACACCGGGTGAGCGCGGAGCTGCATGCAGGAATTTGTGCGCCAGACCGAGGGGTGCAGGCAGCGCTAACGTATTGAGAACGCGTCAGGAGGGAGCGTGAAACGGGAGTGCCTGGCGTGCATGCGTGGGTGTGTACCCCCGCGTGTCCCCAGCCCCGCCGCCACGCCCTTCTTGCGAGAACGTGTCAGCAACCTCACCTCTCCTCTTCAGCCCTTTCCCAGTTAGACGCTTCCTTTTTGGTGTTCCTGGGCGTTTATTGTAAATTCTGTGACTAAAACACACCAGTAAGCCTGGCCCTTCGACAGATGGATCAATCACCCCCTTCCCGGCTGGAGGAGGGGGACTCCACCCGAAGCCTAGGCTGCGAGGAGCTGCCCACTGCCCAGGAGAGCTTCCCGGTGCCCAGCCACTGCCGAGCGCGGAGTCGCAAGCCTGGCGCTGAGCCCTAGCTGGGTGATTTCTGGGCGCTCCCGCCGGCGTACGGAGCAAGCCCCCGCCTGCCCCATTCGGCGTGGTTCGGGCAGGTTTGGCTGCCCTGGAGGTGGCGGTCAGGGCGGCCGGCTCGGCAGCCTTCTGCCAGCGCCAGGGAGGAGAGAGTAGGGAAAGGGAATCTCGAAGGGTTGCGACGCTAGGCGTGCGGGGGGCGAGTGCGCCACGGGCGTGCGAGGAAAGTTCTCGAGCTTCGCGTGGAATGCACACGTGTATGTGTGCAAGGGGCTAGACCCGGGCCAACGGGCTGCACCGAGACGCTGGCGGCTGGCGTCCGAGGGGTCCTTCTTTTCCCTGGCGCCTCCGGGGAGACTCTCGGCTCCGGTTCCCCAGCCTTGGACGTAGCCGCGGGAGGAGGGTGTAGCTCCCTCCCCACACCCCAGCCGCCAAACGGGGTTTTTCTTTTCTACTGCTCCTCCTCCAACCCCCGGGATGACTGGGGGTCCTGGACTCGGCGGCCTTGAGCTTCCGCTGACCCTCCTCCGGCGTCCACAACTCGGTGGCCGAGGGGGCGGGGCAGGGGTGGGGTGGGGGTGGGAGAGCGCAGCCAGCCCGCGGCTGGAGGTGGGGGTGGGGTGGCAGGAGCGCGGAGGATTTGGGGGTTTTGCGCGGCAGCCGGGGGAGCCCGTCAGTTTTCGGCCCAGGCAGCAGGTCAGTCCAGGGAACAGCGGGCGGCCGAGCTCTTTCAGCCAGCGTTCCCCGCGACACCGCCGTGCTGCCGCTGCCACCGCTGCAGAGTGTCGCTGCTCCGCCGCGCCCGCGCCCCGCGCCGCCAGTCGCCTGGGAGCCCCAGCGCCGAGCCCCCGGCGGAGGAGAGGGGCGCGGGCGCGAGAGCCGAGAGCCGAAGCGAGGGAGCCGCGAAGGGGGAAGGGGGCGGGCGGAGGGAGGAGCGGGAGAGAGGGAGAGGGGAGGGAGAGAGGCGAGCCAGGGAGAGCTGGGGAGAGCGAGCAAAGAGCGAGAGCCCGGAGAGAAGCGGGAGGGAGAGGGAGGAAGACACTCGCACGCCGAGACTCGGGCACCAGAATTCCATTAGAAAAAAGTGAGCCGGCCAAGGGGTAGCGAAAGAAGGTTTTTTTGAATCTTTCCTTCGTCTTGGAGAGAAAGAAGCGACTCCAGTCTCGCGTCCTCCAAGCTCTCGCTGGATTGTTCCCTGGCGCTTCCCCCATCGGTGGATTGCTTTCTATTTGCGTTTTTTTTTTTTGTTGACCCCCACCCTCGCCGATTCCTTCCAGCCCTTCACTGTCCCATCACCTCTCCCCCCACCTCCTCCAGCCCCTCCAGAGGAGCACAGGGGATCGGACCCACGGGGACCCGCGCCTCCCGGACCAGCAGAGGGACGGCAGACCTCGGGATCGCTGTCGGCTGGGAAGCAGACATCCACAGATATACCTGTGCATTTGATTTTAGTGGGCAAGGGGGCTTCGGGAGGCGCCCACCGCCCTCCTCTCCCCACCCCCTCCAGCCAGAGGCGAACATCGCAGGACTCAGGATATTTATCGGGTGGACTCGCTGGGATCTCCGCATTGGATTTGGGGCTGATTATCACTGCTTGGGTATTATTACTGTTGTTATTTTTATTTTACCCAAGGGAGAAAGACAAAAAGAAACAAAAACACCAAACAACCAACCACAAAAAACCTGTGGGATTTATTTAACATGATCTTGGCAAACGCCTTCTGCCTCTTCTTCTTTCTAGGTGAGTACCTGCAGGCGACGAGGGCAGCAGGTCCGCTGGAGCCTGGGGTGCCGCGCGGGGCTGCGCGTACGGGCGCCTGCGAGCAGCCGGGGACTTGGGGATGGGCGTGCGGCGAGCGGGGCGCCGGGGAGCGAGGCGGCCCGGGCGCTGCCAGCCGAGCAGGGCCGTGCGCGAGGCTGCGGGCAGAGGGCAGGAGCCGGGGTTGGCTGGTTACACGAGGGGGTCTGGAAGGAGACTTAGCACACCCAAGCCATCCCCGCGCGCACACACTCATGCGCGCGCGCGCGCACACGCACACACACACACACACACACTCGTCATTCACACACAATGATAGCACTCATTTCTCTCAAAATAATGGGCAACTTAAGAAAAATAAATCCAACTCGATCTGGAAGAGAGGAGGGAGGGAAGAGACTCAGTGTCGGGAGAGAAAAATCCTGCCAATGAGAAAAATCCTGCCAATCCCTCCTTTCCCGGCTCCCCGGTGGATGGTGGTGGAGGGCATGGGTGTTTCACCAGTAGCTCCTGGTTGGACATCTCTGTGTGGGGAGGGCTGGCAGCCATCCCCCACCTAGCAATCAACCTCTGGAGAATGCACCCCGTTTCCAACTCCCTGAACCTCTTCCTTCGTCTCTACTCCCTGGTACACTTTTCAAGTTTCTCCTACCTTTTACCCTCCCCTATGTCCAGGCCCAGTCACAGGGGTGGGCGGGTGTGTGTGTGTGTGTGTGTGTGTGTGTGGAGGGTTGTGAGCTGTGTTCACTGCTTTCCCGGTCTTACCTCTGGAGACCGGGGGACCCTGTAGCTGGTGCAAAGAAGAAGGAGGGAGGCCAAAGTTTGGGTGATGTAGGAGCGGTAATGAAAAAACTGGATCGGAACTACTGCTTATTCTGTAAGAACCCCAAGGGCAGGAAGGAGGGCTGCCTGGTGCTGGGGACCCTGGGCAGTCTCTTTCCCACCCAGAATTCCCAACCCTGGTCCTCTCTTTTATGCTCTATGAGATCTCAGCTGCTTGGGAAGTTGGTAGAGAGGGAGCCTTCTGGGAGTGGAGCTGAGGAAGAGGGTGTTTGCAAGGCTGTGTGCTGACTGGGAGTCCCAGGCAAGGCTGCTCCAGGAGCAGGTGCTGTCCAGGGAGCTGGGTGACGGTGTGTGTGTGTGTGTGTGTGTGTGTGTGTGTGTGTGTGTGTATGTGTCTCAAAGGAGCACATATTTGCTTTAGTGTGGGTGCTATTACTACCACCCTGGCCTGCTGTGTGGCCAGTGGTGAGCCAGGCTGCCTCGCTGGGTCATGAGTACATGTTGTTCCTCCTGAAGGAGGGGAGAGGGGATGGCCTGGGGAGGTGGGTGCTGGTCTCAGAAAGATGTGGGTGGACTAATAAGTGCCCCCTGACTAGGACAGGGGATTCCGGTCACTGTTGGTTGGGCCCTGGGCCCTTGGTCCACCCCGTTTTCTTTCCCCTCTCCTAGGCATGAGTTCCCCAGGGGGCTTAGCCTTGCTCTAGGGTGTGGTCACCACTGTTCTGCTGTCCTAAGCCAGAGGCAGCTTCTCAGGTGGGAGGGGCTGAGGGAGGAAGGTGGGTAGGTGTGCTGGGCCCACTGAGATCCTGCAGCCCTTCCTGGCAACCCTCTGCAAGTGGACTCTCATTCAGAAGGGGCTGCTATAAAACCTGACCTTTTCTCCCACTGGTTTGAAAACCCAGCTTTCTGGGACCAAGTAGAAAATAAAATTATATTTCCTGGAAAAGCAGTCAGATTGCACGCTGCTGAGCTGCACACACACCCCAGGCCTGCAGGACTGCCAGGCATCAGTGTCTTAGGAGGACCCACAGTAGAGGCGAGCCGGATGGTTCCCTGTGATTTCCAGCCCAGACCCTCATGTTGCAGGCAGGCTTTTCCCAGCTGAGAGGGCTGAGGAGTCCACTCTGTTCTTATGGTGCATGTGTAGGGGTGTGTGTGAGAGCGTGTGCTGGTCAGAGATGCTCACCCTGGTGTATGCGACCCTGGGGGCTGAGGGGTGAGAGAAGGGGGTGAGAGCAGTAGAGGAGTGGGGTCAGCAGCCCTTTTGGTCAGAGCCCTTCAGTTCCTTGTCCTTGAGAAGTCCCTTTCCAAAACTAGGTGAGGGGTTAACCGAGTGACCACAGGACATTGAAAGGCTCTGGGTTAGGCCAGCCAAGAAGGAAGGGATAGGTTGGTGATAAGGAAACTCCAGCCCTAGGGCCCCTTTCCCAGCAAGAAGCGCACAGTTGGGAGTTGGTTGGTGATTCCATTTGGGGAGAGGTTTTTCTGGACTTGGGTTGGGGGCATGGTGAAGCATGTTCCCAGGAGCAGGGCCGTTAGTGTGCCCCTCTCAAGGTTCTGAGGGCGGTCTGGGGCACAGAGGCCTTTTCGGCCCAGCCCTTCTGATCTCCAGTGTTGACATGCCCAGGGACACAATGAGATGGGGAAAGCTACTTGGGTGGGGTGGGAGGGTCTGGTCAGAGGGCTCACTTCCCACTGGCATCACAGCTCTTCTGGGGACACTCATTGCAGGAGGGTGACTGTAGCTCTGTGTAGTTGCTCAGTCTCCAGTGTCTCTAGAAGCTCTTCCAGGTGTCTTTCTTGATGGATCTGAGTTTTCTCCCAATCTAGAACTTGGAAACATCATCAGGATACATTCTGACCTTCACTTTCTCAGAATTCTTGGCCCTGAGTTGCCATGATTTCTTTCTCTGGCTGGGCTTGAATGCTTCCAGGGGTCATGACACCAACTGGAAGAGTCTGGGACAGGTGGCAGTCAGGCAGTTTGGTGAAAGGATGCACCAGCATCTCCTGCCCCAGTCACATGTGTCAGCTGGCAGGATGGGGGAAGCCCTTGCTTTTGGCACAGGAGCCAGGATTCTGTAAGGATTGTCTCTAGGGCTCTAGACCCCACCTGTAGGGTAGGCAGGGTAAGTGTTATTGTCCCACCCCCCTGGGCTAATATCCTGATGGGCAAGCCTGCTGAGGGTGCCCCTTTCTCAGTGCACCTCAGGCACAGTCAATATGGGAGGTGAGAAGCCAGCTGGGATGCTGGGATGAGTGAAATCAGTGGAAAGCCAAAGACTGGGTTGGTCTTAAGGCTCCAGCCGGCTGGCTGGCTGGTTAGGTGGACGCAGCAGGTGCAAATGAGGCCGGGTCAGCTCCGCTGCTCCTGGTGGCCCAGGTGCACCAAGTTCTGCTCAGGGATCTAAGAATTTGCTGAATTCAGGAAATAAAGCTGCTGCCTCGGCTTGGGTGGTGGACAGGGTCTGGGCAGATGTCTTACTGTCCATGCTGGCACTCCATGCTGGTTTCTTCTCTGGTCTCGGCTTAGCCTTCAGCTTTTCCTGTCCTGAGGAAAGAGGTATGGTTGGTGGGGGAAGGAAATGTCTATTGCGCTGGCCCCCGAGGCTTCCTCCAGGCCTACTCTCTGCCCTTCAGTAGGCCTCCTCCCCCTAGGAGCCAGATTCCTTTCCCTCCGTGTCTCTTTCGGGAGACAAGTTCACAGTGCAGTGCTTTACCTCTAGGTGTCGCTGTCTCCCTGCGGTAGCTCCCCCCTGAGCGCGGAGCGGGCTGAGGGGGCAGTGAAAAGTGGCCTTTCTGGGTAGACGTGGGGGGATTCTGAGGAGGAGACTTCTGGCCTAGGATCATAATATGTTTTGGGGTAGGATGGAGTGGAGGAAGCTTTTCAAATCACTCCTTGGGTCTTGGAAAAGGCAGTCTTGACTATAGGCTATGGTATGGCCTTTATCTAGGGCAGTATCTGGAGTGAGAGGCTCGGAGAGGACAGGGAGACCGGGAAGATGTCTATGATATGGGAAAGCATTTTGGGAGCTTGATTTTGAAAAGATCAAGTGGACCTCTCCGTGCCCTTCCCCTCTGAATCTTGTTCCCTGATCTCCCACCCTCCTGAGGACTGTGGGTTTGGACACTGGGGGTGAACGATGAGAAGGGGGGACCTTCACTTTTGGAGAAGCCAGGTTTCATGTATGAGACCAGCTGAGGAGCGATGCTCTTTCCCTTTTGTAATTGCCTTCATATTTGCCTTTTGGGGAGAAGACAAAAGGGAGAGACAGAGGGCAAGAGGGTTTCAGGGGAGGGCGGGAAGTGAGGAAAGAAAGAGAAAAATAAATAGGAGGTGACTGGAGAGAGAGCGATTGAGAGACGGATAGGGAGAGACAGAGAACAAGATTATTCAAAGAGAAATGGTGATAGAGAAATAGACCTCTTAGGAGGAGGTGAGAAAGAGAAAAGTGAGATAGAGAAACAGGAAAAAGGTGGAGAGAGAGAAACGAAAATAAAATGAAGTTGCTCTCAGGCGTACCTGCTGGATTTTCTTTGGTGGGGGCTGGGGTGGAGATTGTCTGTGGAAGGCACGGTTTCAGGCGGTGGCTGCTGCAAAGTTAGACTGGGAGGTGTGGTGGGGCTGGGTGGGACTGTGGTACACCTCAGACATGGGGTCAGGCTGGTCTCTGGGTCTTCTCTTAAAGTCTAGGAACTCAGAATAAATAGGCTAGGGGTTCAAGGAGCCTTTGCAGCCTGTGTGTGACTTGAATTGTCATCTCCCTGCTTTGGGCCTCAATTTCCTCAGGGTAAAATCGGGCCGGACTCTGTGGTGTCTAAGGTCCTAAAGGCTATGACAGTTAATTACTGTCTGCCTCTTTCACAGTTTAACCAGTGCTTTGGTGGACCTCTGGCTGGAACTGAAGTTGACAGGAGGCATAGGGGCTATGAATGGGCTCCCGCCTCTGCACACGCCAGCAGGCCCTGCACCCTGAAGTTCTCTGCTGAGGTTGTCACTGTCTTCTCTGGCTTCCTGGCATCTTGGACTGTCTGTGGTCTTGCCCGAGGGGCTTCTGGCTTCACAGTGCTTTGCTTCCAGGTCCAGGGCACATGCTGAGGGGTGTGTGGTTGCAGCCGGAAGTGCATCTGATAGAGGAAGTACATCTGATAGTCTGGAAAGAATGGCAGCTTGAGTTCTCCTTGGGTTTTGAGGAGGGAAGTTGGTGCCTTGGGACCAGCAGCCCTTCCTGAGACCTGCTCTGTTGGGAGAGGTGGCACTGAGTGGGCCTTGATGTGCTTTGGAGTAAATGGGTGTGAGGTTCCAGAAGGGCCTGACCCCCAGCCCTGCATCTTGGGTGGGAGACTGTGGCGGTCCTCACTCATGCTTGTCTTCCCTCCCCACCACCCAGAGGAGACCCTCCGCTCTTTGGCCAGCCCTTCCTCCCTGCAGGGCCCCGAGCTGCACGGCTGGCGCCCCCCAGTGGATTGTGTCCGGGCCAATGAGCTGTGTGCCGCCGAATCTAACTGCAGCTCCCGCTACCGCACGCTGCGGCAGTGCCTGGCGGGCCGGGACCGCAACACCATGCTGGCCAACAAGGAGTGCCAGGCGGCCCTGGAGGTCCTGCAGGAGAGCCCGCTGTACGACTGCCGCTGCAAGCGGGGTATGAAGAAGGAGCTGCAGTGCCTGCAGATCTACTGGAGCATCCACCTGGGGCTGACAGAGGGTAAGCCTGGCTGGGTGGGGGAGGTGGCCAGATGTGTGTGTGTGTGTGTGTGTGTGTGTGTGTGTGTGTGTGTGTGTGTGGTGGGGGTGGGGAGCGCTGCGGTTCAGAGGAAGGGCTAGGTGATGGAGTGAACTGGCCAGCTTTCTAGTCCTCTCTGCTGGGGGGAAACTAGATCCCCAGGAAGTAGTTACCCAACCTAGGAGGGCAGCTGAGGAAGAGGGAGGGTCAGGTGAACACTGCTGGAGAAAGAAGCCAGGAGCAGGGGTTGTGGGGAGAGGAAGTAAGCCGGGGACAGAAGGACCTACGACTATATGAGGTGGTCACAGGAGGTGAGTAAGAGTCCCAGGAAGATGGAGAAGTGAGAACAGAAGCGAGAGAAGGGTAGACCTGCAGAGCTGAACGGCCAGCCCGCCAGTCACTGCCACTCCCATTGCTTACCCACCGAAGTGAGGCCTGGCCCCTTCCCGCTCTTCCTGCTCTCAGGAGGCCTGCTCTTCAGGTCGCTTCCTAATCCCGGGACTGGGCCTAAGCACCTTTTACAGAGCTTGGAGCAGTGTGAGGGCAGCACGTCCATATCATTCGGCAATCCTGTCCCCAAGTCCCAAAGCGGAACCTGTATCACTCCCCCCACAAGACCAATTCCCCCGTTGACTTCTCCTGCAGACTGGAGTGTAGAGGATTTGCATATTCTGTAGGAGGGTTGGCCACCTGGGTCAGACGTTCATTTATTAATTCAACAACTGTTTGAGAGTTTACTGTCTGCTAGGCATTGTGGGAACAGTCGTGAACAAGCTGGGGCTGCCTCTGCCTTGATGGAGTTCATAGTCTGGGGGTGCAGATAAGTGAGGGGCGTTCTGTTTTTTGGTGGTGAGAGTGCTGTCGGAAGCACTGGAGGCTGTGGTAGCACTGAAGGGCATCTAATCCCTTGTAACAGAACCCAGAGAGCCTTCCTGGAAGAGGCAGCCTCCCAGCTGAGCCTAAAGAGTGTGGTGCAGTTACGTGGTGAAGGGAGGTGCAGGGAGTGTGGGAGGTGCAGGGAGGGCTGGGTAAAGGCCTGCATGGGAGAGAGCTGAACTCGCTTACACACCTGCAGGTGACTCAGTACGTGGAGGGAGGACGTGGGGTGGGGTGAGGAGAGGTGGGGTGCATGGGATCTGGTGGACAGCAGGCCACCCTGGATGGTTGTAAGTGAGATCATCCTTGAGCTCTGCTACAGGACGATGCCTGTGTCGTTCCATGAAGAGAGCAGACCGGAGAGACCTGAGGTGCTGTGTGACACAGGCCAGGAATCATGGCGGCTGAACAAGGATGGGTCCGGAAAGGAGGAGGGTCCAAGAGCTAGACAGGAGGTGGAACCCACAGATCTTGGTGAAGGGAGTGAAGAGTCATGGAGGGACCCTGTTTCTGTCTTGGGAGACTGGGTGGGGGGTGGGGCCAGCCATAAGAGCAGCAAAGCTTTTGAGCAGGGGGAGGGCAGGGAGATGATGAGTTTATTTGTGGTCATGTGCCTCTCTTTGGCCATGCCCTGCAGACAGCTGGGGATGCAGGGCTGGAGCTCAGGTGACAGAGATTTAGAAGTTGCCATCAGCTTGTAGGTAGGAACCAGGGCCAAGGGAATGGGTGCAATCACCCTGGGAGGATGGTAGGGACGGAGCCCCCAGGACCCCCAACATTTACAGATGGGTAGGGGAGGAAGGGGGGGCCTGCAAGGGTGACTGAGGAGGCTCAGAGAGAGGTGGGGGGACAGCAGGAAACCAGGGAGGAGCTCACTCAGAAGGAAGGTGTGGATCAGCCTCCAGTACTTGAGGTTCAGCAGGAGAGAAGGTGGAAAAGTGTCCCTGATGCCTTGGGCGTGAGCTTCTTAGGTGGCTGGGAGCAGAAGCCTGGCTAGGGAGTGAATGGGAGGTAATTGGGGAGCTGGGGATGATGAATGTGGACAGCAACTTGTAGAATTTTATGTGTGAAGAGGAGAGAACAAAGGATGACTGTGTTTTTTTTTAAAGATATGAGAAGGTTGAGCAGTTGAAATTCTAAGGCACTACAGTGGTGATTGAGTTACTGAGGTGAAGGAAAGAGGGGTGCTCTGTGGATAGTGCCTAGGAGAAGGGACGAGGTGGGTTCAGTGAGGGGGTTAGCCTTAGGTCAGAGGAGCAACCCCGCCTCCAGGTGCTGGAAGGAAGGTGGAAATGGACCAGGTGTGGAGGGCAGATAGCGAGGGGTTCCTGACCAGTGGCCAAGATAGTTCAACTATGCCCTGAATATGGAAATAAGCCGTGCATATAATTATTAATAGTATCAGCACCATTCATAACAGTGATTCCTTATGAATCAGGTGGTCACTCTTCCCATTTCTGGCAACTTCAAGTCCTAGAACTGGAAATGAGTCAAGAGAGGGGCCCACACACTTTGTTCTCCATGTGTGGAGCTGTCTGCGCCCCAGGCTGACTCTGTATTGCACAGAAAATTAAGGTCCCTAATTCAGGGAGCTGGGCTGTCTAGTTTCTTGTTTTCTTTCCTGCAGTCTTCTGTTTCAACCCAAGGGAGATTGGGCAATAAGTTGGGGTGGGTGTCCTATGTGCTGCGGAATGCAGAGGGGAGGGAACAGAAGAACTGCCAGCCAGGAGGGCTGGGTGGGCCACCTAAGGACCTTGCCGTCTGATGGGCGCCCTCTGACATCACCGCATCAGAGCGCAGAGGACCTTCTGATTATACGCGGGTAATGAGGCGCTTGGATAATAGCAAGCATAATATACATTTATGCTGTGGATTGCCCTGTGGTCTTGAAGGCCCCTTTGACCCAGAAATGCCTGGCTGGAGTTGGCTCGGTTCTAAATCCTGAGATGGTTTGTTGGGTCAGTGACTCAACAAACATCTGTTAAGCACCTATTGTGTGCTTCAGAAGATAACAGCATGAAGAAGCCATGGTATGGTCCCTGTACCAGCCCTCACACAGGTTGGGAGGCCCTTTCCCTGGACCCATTCTAGAAAAGCAGACCCCCAGTTTTTCTCATTCCTCAGAACCCTGCCCCCTCCCTGAGTCTTGGGGGCCAGAGGTAGTTTCTGCCCAGGGCTGACCAGGGGAAGCCAAGAGGCCTTTTAATAGTAGGTACTGTTCCTGTGAGTGACAGGATCTATCTGAGACGTAGTTATTTATGGCACGGGGGAAATGGTCCACCGAGCACTTCCTCCCTATTCCTTAATAAACCGAATAATGTGGCTTGGGCCTGGGTGGGATAGGGGGAATCGGGGGAGACCTATGTGGGTCTGGGCTTTGATTCTTGGCTTCTCCTTGGCCCCTGCCGGTGGGTGAAAGTCCCCTGGAGACTTGGCCCCACACATCTCCCTCTGCCTGAGGCTGAGGCTGTGGCCATTGGAAAGAGCTCATGCGGGCAGCAATGTGGCCTCTACCGAGCTCCTACGTGGTCCCAACTGCAAAGAAGCTGGAGTTATTTGGTCCCACTCCCATTTTGATGGGGAAGCTGATATGCAGGAAGGTGAGGTGGTATCCCAGGGCACACAGCAAGCAAGTGCATGGCAAGCTGACTTTTCATCTGGCCCCTTTACCCTGACCTGGGGGAGAGCCTGTGGCCTTGGGCCTGTCTTCCCTTTTCATCCTCACCACCACCATCACCACCGGTATTTACAAGGTGGGGCTGTTGCTGTTGGCTGCATGGGGAACTCGAGACTACCTTGTTGCCTTCTCCAAAGGTGGCGCTGAAGTTCCGGGTCACTCTGGTCCTTCAGATGTGAAAAGCCAATGCCTCCCACATGTCCTCTCCCAGCTCATGGCCCAGGAGCCTGATGTCCTGTTTTGGTTTCAGTCTGGCTGCCGGGGATGCCCGAGTGGCCAGGCCTCAGATTTCCCACTGGTGGATTCTGTTGACTTAAATAGGATGGGCCCCTTCCAGCCAGTGCTGTGAGAGGCTGTTTTCCCCCAGAGATCCCCTAGCCAATCATACTGGCTGATCTGTACCTAGGTGCAGACCTGTACCAGATGCAATAGAGAAGGACAGGCCCTGCGCGGGGCCAGCAGTCCAGCTGGGGGAAGACCAGTCCTGTGAAGAGTTAAACCACAGCAGTACTTGTTTAAGAACAGTGTGGTTTCAATAACACTTCATGTTTGGAGACAGCGTTCATAGTGATTAAGTGCTTAGACTCGGTAGCCAACTGCCTGGGTCTGAAGCCTGGCTCTGTCACTTTACAGCTGTGTGACTTTGGGCAAGTTATTTAGTGTCTCTGTGCCCCAGTTCCTTATTGGTAAAATAGGGAGACTAATGATCCCTACCTCATAGAGAAATTAGGAGGATTGAATGAGTTAGTACATCTAAAACACTTTCAATAGGGCTGGCACGTGGAAAACACAGTGTAACATCATTTTTATTATAAAAGTGCTTCCTAAGCACTTATGTTATTTGGCCCCAATGACTAGCGCTGGCTGGTGACCCCACCACAGGGAGTTTCTCCAGGGCTGGTGGGTAGAGATCATACAGGCCCCATGGGGAAGGTTGGAGACGGGTCTGATGGAATGAGGGACGTTTGAATCAGGTCGATCGTCAAATACTAGTTTGGCACCCACTGTGCCTCAGGCTGTGTATTGGGTGTTGTAGGGCGTGAGGTGCTGTACTGCTATGAGGGCAAGTGAAGGGTGGGCCATTTCTCCAGGGGAAATGTACTTCCCGTGTTATCTGGGGGTCTATGCCCTTTTCGGGGGGTCTGTCAATATAGCTGACAGCTGCCTTGCTCTGTGCACTGCTGAAGGTTGGTAAGGCCTCCAGTCCTGGCCTCTGGGTGACCTCAAGGGCCTGGCTGACTGAGCCGCCCCCCCCCCCCCGCCCCCCAGGCGGATTCCCAGGCCTGCTTCTGGATGGCTGGCACTTTCCTGCAGGTGATCCCTGTGGAGTCTGCCCACATGGGCTCCCCTAGGCAGGGGCTGCCTGCCGTGGCCCCGGGCCCTGGGTGGGTGGGAGATCGGTGCGTGAGGTGGGTCTTCCATGTCTCCCCTGCCCCTCCACACACATGCACAGCCTGAGTGATTCTTCATTGATTTCTTCTCACAGTAATGTCTCAAGAGGATAGTTCCTTTCCTGTGAGGTGTTAGCTGAGTGGGCGGGAGTCCAGTGAGGTGGTGGCGGGTCTCTAGGGCAGCCCTGTGTCATTTATCTCCTGTCGCTCCCTTGCTTTTCCTGTCGCCAAGCCTCGGACACACTCAAAGCCCCCAGGAGAAGTCTGAGGAGCCAGCAGGTGGTGGTGAAGACAGGTAGGGAGTGCAGGAGGGGGTCAGGTTGCCAGGGGCCTGGCACTAGGCTTCTGCTCAGATGACCTTTAGCCCTGTGTGATTCTGGTGTCATGATGGGAAGCAAAGAGGACATTCTGTGCTCTCAAGTGGCCTGAGCAGAGCCAGCCTGGTGTGATGGGAGAGAAAGCCAGTGTGAGGGCAAGGAGACCAGAGTCTAGCTCCAGGGCTGCCATGAGTCGCTCTGCGATCTCAGGCTGATTGCTTCACCTCTCTGGGCCACCTTTGCGCCTTCTCTGGTGAAATGAGAGTGTTGTATTGACGGATCGGACCTGGCCTTCCACAGACTATCATGGTTCTACCTCCCGCATGCCTTCTTTCCAGAAGCATTTGGAAGTCCTTAGAAGAGGGCTAGTCATGCTGGGAGGTCAGGAGAGAGTGGATTAGGCAGTCTGACCTGCTTCGGGGGACTTTCTGCTATTCTAGCTGGAGGAAATAACTCGCCCATGTGACATGTCTAACATTTCATTCATAACTTGCCCATTCACTTTGGGAAGGGGGCACTTGTGCGTGACGCTGTTCTCTCTTCCAGGTGAGGAGTTTTACGAGGCCTCGCCCTACGAGCCGGTGACCTCACGCCTCTCGGACATCTTCAGGCTTGCTTCAATCTTCTCAGGTAAGTGGGTTTGTGCTGGGGCCTCACTGCTTCTCCTCGGCATGGCAGATAGAGCCCTGGGCTTGGCTCAGGCATCCTGCAAGCCCCTTTACGTTTCTGAGCCTCATATCCTCATCTGTAAACAAGGAGACATAACACTCACCCCAAAGCTGTCTGTGGAGTAAAGCGTTTATGGGAATTGCTAGCGTTAGCCGGCCACGCAGCCGGTCTTGAATCTGAAACTGGATGTCACTCTCCTATTCTGTCACCTGTGTTTGCCTTACTGAGTCCTTCTTTCCAGTTCCCCAGCTCTTCCACTTTGGGGCTCTTTTACTTTGCTTGAGTTGCGCAAGCTCTTTGGGCCTCAGTTTCCTCAGCTGTGCAGTGGCGCGAGTACCTACCTTGTGGATTGTCGTGAGCTCTGAATGAGCGAGTGGTGGTAAAGGGGTCCGCATGCTGCTGGGTGAGCATTCAGGAAGCGTTATCTGGGTTTGTTGGCATTAGTGTCACTGCTGTTCGTTGTGCTCTGGGTTCCTCATGCTCCTGAGGTCCCCATGCCCTCACTCCTTGCACCCACTGAGGGGTCACCTGAGGGAGAGCTCTGATCCCCGGCCACCCCCATCCTGCCTGCCCATGGAGTGAGAAGGCTCAGGTTGAGCTCCAGTTTTGCTTGCCACCCATGGTCCACTTGTGGGAGCCCAATGAGTATTTTTGATTCTTCTTCTTGGTCTTGTGCCCTCTGTCATTTGGGGGACCAGTGGGCAGCCAGCGCCTGCTCGGGCACTGAGAGGGGCTTCTGGTCTTTAGGAGGGCTCTTTGGGGGCTGAGGGTGGGCTCTTCCTGGAGTAATCGCTGGTGCCCAAAGGTGGCGGGGTGGGCTTCTTCCCTGGGGTCCCTGTGTTTCCAGATGGTTTGGGGCAGTATTTGAGGCCTTCTGAAGTTCCTTTTGCTGTAACCAGGGTTTCTCCACAGCACCACTATTGACAGTGTGAGCTGGCTAATTTCTGTGGGAGGAACCATCCATCCTGTGCCTTATAGGATGTTTGGCAGCAACCCTGGCCTCTGCCCACGGGTGCCAGTAGCTCCCCCTCCCCAAGTTGTGATGACCCAAAATGTCTCCAGACATTGCCTGGGGGCACAATCACTGCCAGGTGAGAAGTGGTACTCTAAAAGGTGACACAGAAGATTCTCCAGTGAAACCCAAGCCCTTTCAAACGAAGAATTCTTTAAGACAATGTTGCCCAGCCTCCCCCCCCCCCCGCCATTATCCCCCTAAGGAGAAAACTTAATTTTCTCTAACGAGAGAAAGTCTGTCTTAGTTGGCTTGGGCTGCCATAATAAAATATCAGAGACTGAGTGGCTTAAACAACATTAATTTATTATCTCACATTTTGGAGGCTGGAAGTTCAGGATCAAGGTCCAGTAGTGTTCGGTTTCTGGTGAGAGCTGTCACTGACTTGTAGAGTGAGAAGTCTCTCTCCACTTCTCACTGTGTCCACATAGGGCTGAGTGGGACAGGAGACCTGGTGGAGGTGGGGAGGAGAAGGGGGGGAGAGAGAGACAGAGAAAGCGGTCTGTTCCTCTTCTTATGAGGCTACAGCCCTATTGGATCAGGGCCCCACCCTTACGACCTCATTTAAATTTACCTCCCAAAAGCCCTCTCTCCAAATACTGTCACATACAAATAACAACTCTTTGCGACGCACAATTCAGCCCCTAGCAAATGCCAAAGAATGAAATTTTCTCCGCAAGATTCAGTTTTGGAGGGCCACAAACCATTGTCATATCTACTTTGTGCTGAATCCAATTTTGTTCCCTTGGGGGTGACACCCTCCTCTCCTGTTGAGAATGCATGTCGAATGGATTGAGATGAGATGACACACGTATACCTGGTGGGAGAAATCCTGGACCCCCAGGAGAAAGGAGTCACTGGTTAAAGGGGGACCATTTGGACATGCCCTTGGGCCTTGGTGGCGGTGGTGAATGGAATGGAGACTTCAAAGGTGCTTTGTGTGTTGGGCCCCCTGGCCTGGGCTCTCACTGTCATAGGCCCTCGGTGGGATAATAGCAGAGATGTTATTTTTGGATAGAAACTCGCCTTGGACCCCTGCTTTGAGACAGTGCTCAGGGGCACAGATGCAGGTGGAAGTTATGGTGGACCTGTGGATGCGATGGTGGGGGTGACTTCCTGGCTCCGATGTACCCATTTCCCACCCTCCCAGTAGCTCAGGTACCAGTTGAGTACAGCTGCCTAGGCGGGAGCCATTGGGTTTCCCTCCAGTGAAGAAATACCTTTAACTTGCTCCCTGAAGGTTGCAGGTCAGAGGTCCTCATCTTAGCCAGGCCCGTGCTGCTTCCCAGACTCACATTAAGTATCTTCTTAGCAGAAAATCTTTACGGAATGTTGACAAGACAAATGAGGAAATTACTGTGTCTGCCGCTCATGGAATCAACTTCCTTTACCTGCGGCCCAGATATAACTGGGCGCACACAACCCTGGGTCCCTGTGTCTGGAGACCGCTCCCCACAGTGAGGGCAAGGCTTTGGGGTCTGTGACGGATTCCTCCTTGCTCCTGGTAACACGCCCTAGAATTGATGTGTGGGCGGCTCTGTCTGGGGAAACTTGGGTGCGTAGCTGGGTGGGGATTGCTACCAAGAAACCAAGCGGGCCGTGGTGGGCTCAGCAGAGAGAAGGCTGCATGGGGAGCTGGGAGGCCCGGGTTCCAGTGCCTTCTCTGCCACAAATCAGCCGAGGGGCTTAGGCAGGTCACTACCTGCTCCAGACTTTACATTTCCTTTCTGAAGAAGGAAGACATGGGTGTAGAGCAGGATTCCTCAACCTTTTCCCGCCAGGCTGCCCAGACAGCATCAGTGTTCTTTAGTACACTAGGGTGAGCAGAGCAGCTCGGAGCTCATGTGGTCTCAGGCCCCTGCTTGGCTGCCCTGTGGGCCAAGGGGTCAGTATTGGGCACGTGTATTACTGCCTGTAGTTTGCTGGCTGGGAAGGCCTGGCCTGCACCCAAGCCTTGGGTGCATACAAGGCTGCTGCCCTGTAGGGTGGTGTGGAGACGTTCTCATTTCCACACCCCCATATTTGGCTGTATGCTGCCCCACCACCACCTCTGTGTGGAACAACGGTGGGGTGGGGGGGTATCTCCAGGAGTCTTGGTGGCCCTCCTCTAGGCCACACTGCCCCCAATTGGGGCCCCAGAGACTGTTGTCTCTGGGGGGCTCAGTTGCTACTTTCTCTTTACCATCTACTGTCTGAGAATTGGGAGCCCTGGTGCAGGGCCCCTAGGAATGTGTGTTCTTCTCTATCTCTGGCCTTCTCTTTCTGCTGGGGTTCTTGGAAAGTCCTACTGGGATTCTGTTGACAAAGAAAGCTGCCAGGATTCCCCCAACACTCTGACGCCGGATACCATGGGGGCAGGGCAAGTCCTCCCGTCCTCTCTGCCCAGTTCAGACACAGGCCCTGGCTCAGTGACTGGTTCTGGGATTCCTGGTGTCCAGTTAGTCCCAAGTCCAAGACCAGGAGGAGAGCAGTCTGGGTCTGCCCTGAACCATGGCGACGGTGATGTTGGAGGCATCCAATGGCCTGCCCCAGCCGTATAGATGGGAAGGGAGACTTCATGGATAAGTGACGTTTGTCCTGGTTGGAGCACTTCAAACTGCCCTTGAAAACACGAAATGGAGTGTTCAGGGCACCAGTCCCACCTGGTACGTGGGATGAGTGTGGGCCTTGAGCCATCCAGTTCTGGGTTTGAATCCTGACTCATCCACTTACGGCTGTGTGATTTTAGGCCTCATGGTGGCCTTTTGGAGCTGTGGTGCCCATGTTTGTCAAATGGGAGTGTGATACCTGCCCGTAGGGTTGATAAGGAAACTTCAATGAGAGTGGATATAGGCTGAGCGACAGTGAGTCATCCTCTGTCTACCGAGGGCATTCAGTCGTGGCAGCGTACCTTCTACAGGGGGTGCAGGGGAGGAGGAGCTAAAGGTGAGCGTTCTTCCATCTCCAGGTGTCGTGTGAATACTGATTCCCAGCTGGTCCTATCTGGGGAGGCAGGAGAGGATGGACTAAGGTGGAGAGAAGAGAGAAAGCCTTCTTAGGGCAAAAGAAAGATCCTCCAGGCAGAGAGACGTTGTGAAGGGATGATGTGGAGAGTGAGGGAAGCAGAAATGCCCCATCCACCTGGAGGGAGGCCATCAAAGTAAGGATGAAAGGCCTTGGTAGTCCAGGCAGCGGTTTTCCTTATAACCACAGGCCACGCTGAAGGGAGAAGTGACAGGCAGATGGCCTCGGCTGGGCTGTCAGCAGGCGCTGCCTTGGCAGTCTTGGTGAGAGGCCAGGGCCTCAGGGCCTCTGGCATCCAGTGCAAGCGTTGCCAGATGCCCGGGTAGGAAACATATTTACGCAAACATGTCTTTTCTGCAGCTGGAAGGGAACTTTGAGATCATTACCTGATAGGAAAGGAAACTGAGGCCCAGAGAGAAGGTACAGACAGAGACCAAGGTTTGAATCCTGGTTCCACTCCTGCCCAGTGGGTGCCTCACCTCTAAGCCCGTTTCCTCTGGTATAACATGGGGCCGATAGAAACCCCTACCTCCCAGGGTTTTGGAAGGACTGAGTGAGATACAGCAGAGAAGTGCCTGACCCGGTACCTGGTACATTGCACTAAAACATGTAGCTACTAAAACTTCTTGTGGAATAATTTCTCAAGGTCGAATGGCAGGCCGTGGCAGGGCCAGCCTGGAACCCGGCATTTAGGCAACACATGCCTATGGTGATGCGAGGCTGCCTCCAACCCCTGAGCGTGCTGGGTGGGGGCTAGAGTGGGAGGTGACTGGGTGGTTTTCAGGGGACAGGGGGCCCCAGGGTTCCTGCTGAGCTGCTATGGCCTTGGTTGCTCCACTATGACTGGGTAGCGACACACGGAGGCTGGCGAGAAGCTGGGCTTGGGGCCTTTTGTGGGTAGAAAGAAGAAGAGATGGTGGTGTCCACCTCAGTTGGCAAGGACGCCTCTGGGTGGGCCATCTTGCTTGGATGGAGCCAGGACATGTTCTTGTTGGAGGCTCAGGTGGTCCCCTTTTGGGGGGCTCAGGAGAGGAGGGAACCCTACCCCTGTCAAGAAGCCCTGCAGAGGGCCCCGGAGAGGTGAACACCACTCTGCCCCCTGGTGCCATAGCACGTTGTCCTTTAGCATGGTGCTCACTGTCATGTGTTGGGGCTCACGTAGGACTGTGGGTGTTGGTCTCTGTGTCAGTGCTGTGCTCCTAACACAGCTCCAGGGAAGGTCCTGGAATAGTGGGTGGAACGTGGATTCTGAGGCCTGCTGGTCCCAGTTTTGAATCCTGGCCTTGACCCACCAGCTGGGTGACCACAGGTAGGTCACTTGACCCCTCTGAACCTCATTTTTACCATCTATAAAATGGAACAGTTCAGGGCGGCCAGATGGCTCAGTGGTTAGAGTGCGAGCTCTGAACAACAGGGTTGCCAGTTTGATTCCCACATGAGCCAGTGAACCGTGCCCTCCACAACTAGATTGAAGACAACGAGCTGCCACTGAGTTGCCGGAAGGGCAGCCGGATGGCTCAGTTGCTTAGAGTGCGGGCTCTTAACAACAAGGTTGCTGGTTCAATCCCCTGCAACTAAGATTGAAAATGGCGACTGGACTTGATGCTGAGCTGCGCCCTCCACAACTAGGTTGAAGGACAACAGCTTGGAGCTGATGGGCCCTGGAGAAACACACTGTTCCCCAGTATTGCCCAATTGAAAAAAAAGGAACAGTTCGACCTACCCTGTAAGGATTGGCGATGACGTGTGCACAGCTCCCTAACACGGTGCCGGAGCACGGAGCAGTGGGATGGTGGCCACAGGTGGCACTGTCACCGGCTGGAGGGTGTTAGGCCTGCACAAGGAAAGGTAACTAGCAGGTGTCCCGTGTGTGTCATGCATAGCAGTCCCTGAAGCTGAGAGAGGCAGATCATGGCTGGGTGCTCAGAAGTGCCTCTGGCAGAGGTGGGGCTGGGGCTGGGGCTGTGTCTGGAGGAGCACGGTTTGCTCAGTAAACATTGAGTGCTCAGTGGTTTCCACATAGACGCGGCTTTGAAGTGAATCAGACCCATGTCCTCACTGTCCAGTGGGCTAACAGGCACCCCCTTAGACACCCATTAAGCGGTTTATTGGTGGTGGTGTAGACAGAGTGCTGCCCCAGGAATCCAGGGAGGCTGCAGCTGGCAGTGTCTGGGGAAATCCGCGAAGTCTTGGAAGAGGAGAGAGTGGGATCTGGGAATGATGGCCCTGGCAGCGTCATGGCTCGGAGGCCTGGCCAAGCTCAGAGTGTTGAAGGAACCACTCATCTTCTGAGCCCGGTGGGCTCAGGGGACACTGAATAGAGACCCTTCTGGCAGATGGGAGATTGGTCTCTCCGGGGTTTCCTCCCTGACTCCTGCCCAGGACTTTTCCAGGACTGAACTCAGGGTTACTGCTTGGCGAGGGGTCCCAGGTCCCTGGGGAGGGACCAAGCTGCCCTTGGTGGTGGAGGGCTTCAGTCCCCCATGAAGGTTGCCTCAGCGGCTCTAGCGGGGGTGGGAGAGGAATTGGATCTGACTCAGTTATGGTGGATGCCTAAGGGGCACTGAGGGTGCGCCTGAGCCTTTGTGCCCCGAGCCCCTTCTCCCCTTGGGTTGCAGAAGACTGGCAAGCGAGGGCTTTATCAATTCATCTCGTTGGTGGGTGCCTCACGGAGACCCCATTCTGAGGCAGCCCCTTTGAGGAGGTAGTGGTGGGTGTGGGGATGGAGGGCAGGGGAGGAACTGAAGGAACAAGCAACCTCTCTCCCTGCCCCCACTGCATGGTGGCTCGGCGATAAACTGCTTATCCTCAGGTTGTCTCCCTGAGCCAATGCAGAAGTGTGCCATTTAAATTTCGAAATCACATTCTTCTTCTAACAGCTGTCAGAGACTCTGAGTATCAATGAAAATTGGGCTTTTGCTGCAGCTCTGTTACCTCTTACCCCTCCCCTTTTAGGGAGAATTCGTCAGATGGCCAAGGAGAGGCTTGTGGGGTAGAGGGGACCGGGAGAATTGAGGCGTCTGGGTGGATGGGGCCAGGGGACCAGCGACTCCTGCTGAACAGCAGCGAGGAACAACTGGGAGAAGACCAGCTTTCCCATCACATGGTGCCAAGGCATCTGGGGGAAACGGGAGAAATCTGTTTTCCCCCTTCCCTTTCTGTGCCATTTCTGCCCCCTCTCTCAACAATGCCCGGGGACGTCAGGCTCCTGTCACACTGGCTAGAAGGATTTGCTCACATTAAGGTGTGAGCAGGGTGTTGACGTCATGTTTCGTTGCCTTTGTGTCCAAGGAAAAAATTGCTATATATAAAAAAAAAAAGAACAGAAAGAGAACAAAATTTAACCCTAAACAAGGGTTTTTCATGGTAGTATTTCAGGTGTCATGGTTGGGGTGAAGTTTTTTTGGGTGAAGGTATTTTCTGGTGCCCTTCAAATAATACCTCCTGGGGTTCACCTCCTTGCTTCCTCATGGGAACATAAGACAGGCTGTGCCAGCAATGGGATGTATGGTGTTCTGAGCTGGGTCTCCCTGCTCTTAGCTCTGCAGGATTTTGTGCCCTCTGAGCCTACTCCTGGCTTAGCCATGAGCTGTATTCACCGTATTTACTGGACATCTGCCCTGGGAATTCCCCTCCCCACCATATCTGTCAACATAACCCCAGGGGTAGGTATAGCAGGGAATGTGTCTGAGAGAGATCAGAATGTGTGCGCATGTATGTAGTGTGTAGGTGGGGGATGTAAAGTGTGCATAGTACGTGTGTTGTGTGAATGTGGGGTGATGTGTGTATGTGTGGGGTGGTGTGTGTGTGTGTGTGTGTGTGTGTGTGGTGGGTGTAGTGTATGTGTGGGTATGTGTGTGGGTGGTGTGTGTGGGTGTATGTATGTGGGGTGACGTGTGTATGTGTGAGGTGATGTGTGTGTGTGTGTGTGTGTGAGGGTGGTTACCAGTGTTTGTCTGTGGCCTCCTCTGCGTGTGAATAGGGAAGGAAGGGAGGCCGGTCGGAGAAGGCTGAGTGGGAAAATGGTGAGTGGGAAAATGGTGAGTGGAGATATGGCCCTTCCCTCAGAGCAACAACTGCTGCCCTCCGCTCCCTTATCTCTGGGGGAAACCCTGGGAACGGTGATCAGGGGTGACTGTAGACTGGCATTAGAAGATGGGAAGGTAATCTTCGCCTGGCCGACAAAAACGATGAGTGGACTGAACTTCGGCATGTGTATGTTGGTGCTTTCTAGTCTGGAGGTTATGACATTGAACTCTGGACCTTAGTTAGTTACCTTCTCTGCAGAAGCACAGTGTATGAACTTATACCTAAATACTCACCGACCATCTCTTGCGTGCCATACACTGAGGGTATGTCCATGAACAAGACAGAGGAGTCTCTTGCTCTCATGTAGCTTATGTTCAATTAGCCCGAGACAGAGGAAAAACAGAGAAAGATAAGCCAACAAACAAATTAACAAAAACATGTAAAATAGTGATGAATGCTAGGCCAAGAATTAAAATTGGATGACAGGACAGAGATTCATGGGTGCTGCTCTAGATTGGGAATGCCAAAATATGGTTCCCGAGAAGGATCCAGCCATGGGAAGGTCTGGGGAATGGCAGAGGGAGCAACTGGGGAAAGGCCCTAGGTGGGGACATGCGTGGTGGAGGGCGGGACCTAAGGCAGGCCGTGTGGCTGGGGCCCAGGGAATGAGGGGGAGGAGGTGGTTTGGGAGGTGGGCACAGAGCCAGGCAGGAGCCGGATTGCTACAGGCAAGTGGAGTTTGGAGTTCACTCTTAAGAGTGATGAGGAACCCTTGGAGAATTTAGACACTTGAGTAACACAGTACAATTTATGCTTTTGAAAAGATTACCATGTTTTGCTGTGTATAACGTGCTCCTGTGTATAATGTGCACCCATGTTTTGGCCCAAACTTTCAGGGGAAAAAAAAAAATCTTTCATTTTAATTTTTTAATTCGAATTTTTATTTGTTTACATTTAGGTACTTGGTTTTTTGTTTTTTTGTTTTTTGTATTATAAAGGAATGTTAACCTTTATTTTTTAACATATTATGGTACAAGAAATTTTATGTACTGGTAGCAAATTTGAGATATTTACACATCATAGAAGGCCAAGAACTCTTCGTTGTTGCAAGTTCATCGTAAGTTCAACAAAACTGATTGTCATATTCTAGGGTATTATTTTGCATATGGATATCGTTATTGATTTCTATAGTTACACTTTTAATTCATAAGCATAAAAGCATTAAAAACATTTATATACATATGGAATTAGTACTACCCATGTATAATACGCATCCTTATTTTTCCCTCTCAAATTTGGGCAAAAAAGTGCTCATTATACACGACAAATATGTTAACTCTTGTATCGTGGGAGACTGGATCTTGTGGTGAGGAGGGGCTTGGATAAGAGTGGTAGCAGGAGAGCAGAGAGAGGCTGTTGCAGTGGCCACGTCCCAAGACAGCAGAAGAGATGGAGAGGACGCTTGGATCTGGGGTCTGTTGTGGGCAGAGTTGAGTGGATGTGGGCTGGAGTTTAGGATAATGCTGATAATTTAGGATGGAACCACAGTGACACTGCCGTATGTCATGATGGAGCAAATGAGGGAAGGAACAGTTTTGGGGAGGGGAGCAGAAAACCAGAATTCTCTTTCGGCCCCGTTAGGGTTGAAATGCTACTCTGAAAATAAGACCAGGTCTTATATTCATTGTTGCTCCAAAAGACACATGAGGGCTTCTGTTCAGGGGAAGTCATCCCGACAAATCATGGCAGGGCTTATTTTCCAGTTAGGTCTTATGGGTGGGGAAACATGGTAGTTAGACATCCACCTGGAAATGCCAAGTAGGTAGCTGGCTGTAAGCCTGGAGTTCTGAGGAGAGGTGAGGGTTGATGTATAGATTGAGATTCATTAGCATATAGATGGTGTTTAGAACCAGGGAATGAGGTCACTAGAGAGTGTGGAGAGAGAGAGGGAGGCAGGGACTCTCCAAGCAATGAGGAAGGGGAAATCAAGTCAGGGATGCCGGGGGGTGGGGGGGGAAGGGGGCCAAGAGAAGCATGGGTCTCAGGACAAGAGGTGGTGTCAGCTGTGCCAGTGCAGCTCCAGAGGTCAAGTAGGAGAAGTTTAGAGAAGTGACCTTTGGGTTCGGCAGCATGGAGGTCACAGAGGACGTTGACTGGAGTATCCTTAGTAGGGTGGTGGGTTGAAAGCTTGTTTTGGGTAGGATGGAGGTGCAAAGGTGAGGGGAGAAGGTGGCTCACTATTGGTGGCTCTTGGGAATTTCTCTGTGAAGCACACAACGAAATAGGAGGATGTGGGGTTGGGTCATGGGAAGCCTTGTCGTGCATTGTTCTTGTCGTATTCTGAGATGGGCGGCCTGTCAGATGCTGTTGGAAATGACTCATTGGAGAGAGACTTTGAAGCAGAGAGGGAGGGGTCATTTCAGGAGTGATATCCTTGAGGGGGAGGAGGGATGGGACTTTCCTCTCTCAGAATAGAGGAGGCAGAGCTGGGGCCTAGCACAGGTGGCAGACGTTGGTCTTGCCGCGGAGGGAAGGCGAGGGAGTTTCTGTCCACACCTTCTGTTTTCTACGAAAGTCTGAGGCAAGAACAGGGGGAGGAGACAGAGTAGGAAGATTGAAGCAGGAGAAGATGTGAAAATGGCCACGATGGCATTTGAGGTGTGAAGTCAGGAATTTAAAGTGAGACCAGTCAGCCTGGTTGTGTGTATTTCTCCAGCTACAGACATTTGGCTCAGAGGCACCATGGGAAGTGCATGGGTTTAACCAGGATTGGGCAATGAGCATGATTGAGGAAGAGCGGGCTGAGGAGGTCCGGGTGTTTGCTGGGTGAGGAGGAAAATGAGGACAGTGTGTGTGTGTGTGTGTGTGTGTGTGTGCGTGCGTGCGTGTGTGTGTGTGTGTGTGTGTGTGTGTGTGGATGGCTGAGGAAGAGCAAGTGAAGGGGTTAGTGGGTTAGGGTGTGGGAGTGGGGTAGCAAGGAGGGAGGGAGGTGGTGAGGAGAGGGTGGTCTGAGGGGTGTGTTTGAGGGCACCGCTTCAGGAGTGCTACAGCTGCTGAGGAAGTCCAGAGGGAGGGTGTGACATGACAGTAGGGAGAGAGGATGGGCAGCGTCTCCGTAGGCAGGAAGGCTGAGTGTTGAGTGGGAGCCAATGGGAAGGGGAGGGAGGGAGGCGAGTGAGCCAGGGGTGAGGTCATCCCTGACGGCGGGCAATGGACATAGTGGGGTTGGTAGTGACAACCTCAAGGAGGAGCAGGGTGGTAGCCTGGTGACAGGAGACACACAGGAGAAGAAATGGCAGAGGTAGCATGAGGAGAAAGGCCTCCCGTTGTTCCTGGGCCCAGAGGTCAGCTGTCCATGAGCTGCCTAGGGGTCACTGTTTTCAAACTCAGTGCACTGAATGACCAAATTGCCAAGTTTACCAAATTTATTGATTGATCAAAACTTGTTTCTTTTTGTTATTTTAAAAACGTGTAGAAATTCACATTGAATGGTTTTCATTTCTTCTGAAGATTTTTGGAAATGGTTTTCATAGCTGTATTTTAAGGTATATTCAGGTTTTGGAATCTAACGGTCGTGGTTGATGTATACGTCTTATGGTGAGAAAAGTAGATTCATAATCAGTAAACAAAATGTAGTTTATGATTAAGGCCCCCTCATTCCTCCATTTATTCAACACAAATGAAAAATGCTGAGAAAAGATTTAGGTGAGTCACGTCAATATGAAATGCTTCAATTTTGGTTTTGAATTGTCATAAATACAAAACTAAAGTTCTTATACCATTGTGGGAATTGGTGTGAGAATGGTAAAAATCCTAAATATTAAAAAAACCCCAAAACTACCAAAACTAGTTGTAAAAGGATAAAAGTGGCTCAAAAGTGGCCAAAAAAGTCCCTTTAAATGTGAAATAATGAGATTAAAGTTTTTAATCTCTAGAAACACAAAATTAAGTCTAATATACTTTTCGTAGATTTGGAGAAAAGGTTCTGACAGTGGTTGAAATTTGACAAGATACCAAATGATATGCAAAAGCAATTGGTTTTTTTCGAACTGATTTTCATGTGAATTTGCCTTTCATCAGATTGACTTTGGTGGTTTGGCCTGCGTCCAAAATGCAGGTGGCCCTGACGGTGCTGGGGTGACCACCTCTTGGGGGGACTGGAAGGGAAGGGAAAGTTCGAGAGGAAGTCAAGGGTATAAGGGCGCCGGGCCAGTTTGAGGAGGATAGCACCCTGGCCGTCCAGAGCAGCAGGGGATGAGGGTTGGGGTCCCGCCGGATCCCTGGGCGAGGCATGCTGGGGCAGGATGGTCGCTTCTTGGGGAAACTGAGGCATCGCTTCATGCCGGATGGTTTGGGGCTCCTGGCCACCACTGCCCACTTCTGGTGGGGCCCAAGGTGAGGAAGGTCCCTGAGGCCCTGCTTTCTTAAGCTTCCTGGATGAGCAGCGGGAGCTCTGAAGGTTGCTTCTTGCTCACCAAAAGGAAGACCAGGGACCCTTTTACCTTCTGGGGTGTGGCGTGTGAGGCTGGAGCACGAGACACATGAGACGGGCCTCTGCTAGCAGGGCCGTGTGAAAACCAAGTGATAGAGGGGAGGCTTTTTCCAGCCAGGGACCATGTTCTCAAACAAGCTTATGTTGTGTGTGTGCTATGGGCTGGGAACAGCGTGAGGCAGTTTCATCTACATTTTCCCATCTGACCTTTAGCGTGGTCCTGTGTGTAGGCAGGGTGGGTGATGGAGCCCATTTTGCAGATGAGGAAAATGAGGCTCAAAGAGGTTGCATAACCCGTGCTCTGCTAATCGGTGGCCCAGCCAGGTCCTCTGCCTCCCAAGCCACTGCTGGGCCAGAGGACCTGCTCTTTATTGCCAGCCCAGCCCTGAGCCGAGTGGCAGGGACCCTTGTGAAGCCCAGTGAGCGAGCCTCAGGCCAAGGAGAGAGTTTTTATTTGTTACTTGACTATACTGCACGACCATGTAAGCTCCATTCAGCCCGGTCAGAGTTTGTGGAGTCCACACCTCATGGGTGCTTGCTCCTCTGCTTACGCTTATGCCCCTCATTGTTTGGACGCAGTTGACTGTCCTCCTTTTTGAATGCTTGTCTTGGCTTCCATGCACCGGTATCTCCTGATTTCCTCCACCTCATGGTTCCCTCCTTCCCACTCACTAAGAGATGGTCCCTGGAGCTCTGTCGTGACCCTTTCCCTCTTTCTCACCCTCGGCCCCCTCACTTAGTTATGTGGCTTTGAACAGCTTCCAGTCAGTCAGGCTCCCTTTATGTCTGTAGCACAGATCTCTCTCCTGAACTCCAGACTCGTTTATCCTTCTGCCTCTTGAACGTCTCCACTTGGACGTCTAATGGGCGCCTTAACCTTATGTCCAAACAGAATTATCCATGGAGTTTAGCCCCTCCTTCTTCCCTCCAAGTCTTCCTGTTTCACAACACGATTCCACCATCCACCTGGTACACAGGCCCAAAACCAGGGACTTTTCCTTGATTTCTTTCTTTTTCCCCCATTCAGCTTCCAACCCATCCCATTGGTTTATCTCTAAATTACATGCAGAATGGGCTCATTTTTCACCATTGCTGCAGTCACCACTGCACCAAGTTGCCACCGTCTTTCACCTGCTACTGCAACAGCCTGTATGTAGCTGGCCTCCTCTTTAGCCCCGACCCCCCGTGTCCTCTGTCTTCCGTGCTTCAGCCAAAGTAAATAAGGTCAGTAGATTCCCCTCCTTAAAACCCTCCAGATACTTTGCATCTTAGAATAAAATCTGAAGTTCTTATGCTGCCCTACAAGATCCCATATGATCTCCCTGGACTGTCCCTCCGGCTTCTTCCCCCTCCTACTTCTGATTCATTCGGGAAGCTCCAGCCACCTTACCCTTCCTTCTGCCTGTGAACACGCCAGGCTCATGTCTGTCTCAGGACCTTTGCACCTGCTTTCCCTGTTGCTTGGGATTTTCCTACCTTGGATGTTTCGAATGTTTCATTCCTGCCTGTCCTTCTGTCTCAACTTGGATGTCCCCTCCTAGGAGAGACCCTCCCTCATCTCCCAGTCATTCTTTTCTAAATTCCCTTATTTTACTTTCTTCATAGCACTTATCAGTACTTTAAATTACTTTATTTCTTTGTTATGTGTTTATTACCAATCTTCTTGTCATGAGAATAAATGGCCCGGGAGAGCAGGGACTCTGCCTTTCCAGCTCACAGCTAGATTTCTAAGGCACATAGTCAGTACATGAAAATATTTGCTGACTGACAGCCATCTGACTGATGGTTAACCAACGGGGATATAGGTAACGTGCGTAAAGGATATAGGTGCCTATGTGTAGATGCGTGCTGCTGTTTGCATACCTGCAGTGTTTGCACAGCGTCAGGCTGGACTCCTTTTAGCCTGCTCATAGGAATCGGGTGGGACAGGGAGCTTCCTCGCTCCCTGTAGCCTGCAGAGTCTTGTGTGTGTGTGTTCGTGTGCGTGCATGCACAGGGGAGGTGGGTAAGCAGGAGAGTCACAAAATGTAGGAGACCATATCGTTTCAGGTGAAGAAACGAGACCCAGATTGGGTCAGGCTTTGTCTGGGGTTTCACACAACTGCGAGAGGCAGAGACAGAATTAGGGCCCAGGTCTCTCACTCTCACTTTAGTGGCAGAGCTGCAGACCATAGCCCAGGAGCTCGGTGGGCTCGGGGATGGACACTGCAGCTGGAAATGGGATTAGTGGCCAGCAACCAGACTGGCAGGTTCCTGGAAGGCCAGAAGGGGAGCTGAAGTACTCGGAAGTATCACAGGATGGTGAGCATCTTATTTCTCCTCTTGCAGGGAGAGGCCTGCTTGTAGTTGCAAAATCTACCTTGATGACTCTCTTGGTTGGGTGGGGAGGTGAAGTCCCGAGGGGCATGCTCTGGTGACAACACAAGGCCACCAAGTTATTTTCTGCTGAGAGGGAGTCTGGTAAATTGTGTGCTGGGTCGGGCGCGTACATATTTGGGAAGCAGGTCACAGGCAGTTCAGCCTCTCCTCGGTCATTGGTTCTCCAACTTTGGAAAGACAATCTCAGAATCACAGGGAGCTTGGAAAATCCAGATTCCTGGGTGCCAGCCATGGAGCTTCCAATTTGGAGGGTCTGGAGTGGGGCAGTGCATCTGTGTGTCACAGGCAGTTCTAGTGAGTCGCAACGCACGACTGTTACATCAGTTCCCTTTGAGTGCACACACACCCCTGCTGGAATGGGTGATGGGCATGAGAATAAATACTTTTGCTTTAATAGCAGTGCTTTTGAACACATACTAGAAAAATCCAGAACTAACATAGTTGTTATTATTTAGAAAAAATCTAGGTAGGTATTGAAACATTTAACAAAAGTGAGTGAATTGAAGAAATTTAAACATTTCATTTAATTGAAGAAGTAAAGGATTTAAAGAACAAAATAATTAAATATTATTACAGGTGGTACTGGAAACATGGCCAAAATGATATAGGTGGTACCTGGGTGATTGAAGCACTATATACGTGTCAAGCAAATATTTGGGGGATATCAGTTTGAAGATCTAGGGACAGTTGGTCATTGGCTCAGGGCAGCCGCCCAGGAGGGAAGGGGGTGGCTGAGGCTTGTCTGGGGTGAGGCAGCCCCTCTACCGTTGTCCTCTGAGTTCCTCCCCAAACCCCCTCCGCCTTTGCCCTCACCAGGGAGAGGAAGGGAATGGGATGAAGATGCCAGAGCATGTCCCCAGAGGCTGGAGCTGGGAGGTTTTGGAAAGTGCCAGGTGTGGTTAAATTCCGCCTTACTCTCCTGGGGGCAGCTGTTACCATTTACTCCTTGGCTGAGTCTGCCCATCTGACTCCTCTCAGCAGGCCTGGTAGGAGTGGGAATGAGTCTGGAGAGTGGGTTGGCCCAGGCCTGGGATAGATTTCTAGTTCCTGAGTCCCTGGCAGTTTCCTGTGTGGTCTCAGCAATCTGTGCAGGGATGGGGAGGGGTGTAGGGGTGTGGAGTTGGGGGCGGTTCTAGCAGGGGCCTCTGGCTGTCCTCCGGACATTTTAGTTCCGGGGCTGCTTCCTCCACTGGCTGAGTCTGGTGTTTGCAACCCAGCACCTCCTCCTTGCTTCCCAGTGGGGACTCTTGAAGAGGAAAACACAGCCTTCTGGAATGGAGGGGAGGGTGCCTTAGTGTGGATGGAGAGGCAGTGATGGGTTGGGAAGGGGCTGTCCAGTCCGCCTGTCAGTCCCCCCCACCCCTCCATGTTTCCTCACCGACAAGGAGAGCCAGAGCCGGGCCCAGCTCCCAGGACCTTTCTCCATTGTGGAGTAGAGGCCCCGTCGTGGGTGCCGTGTCATCGGGCCCACTTGCCCCACGTACCCACTCGGAGGACCAGAAGGGACATCTTCCTGGTAACTAGGCAATTACTGTTACTGTTGCCACATTTTTTTTGTTTCTTGTATTTTTCTTCTATGAAATTTACCAAGTTTTGGCGCAGGGGTTTACATCTGCCACCCCCTAGCAAAAGCTGTCACTATTCAAGCTCCAAATGGAAGCCACTGAGGCTATAATTACACTGGCATTAGCTCAGGAACATGCTGAGAGGAGCGGGAACGGAGCACCTGGGGAACCTAAAAGCAGCCGCAGGGCTAAATTAGCTGCTGTTCTGTTCGTGGTTGTCGCCCTGCCCCTCGCTGGGGTCTCTCTCCGTCTTCGCTCTTCTCCACCTCGGCCCAGGCTGCTTCGCTCTTCCCTTCTGCCAGCCAGTGTCCTGACAGGTGCACTGAATGGGAAAGAACCACCTGATTGGCTGGGGAGAACCCTCCCGAAGAGGCCGAGCTTCCAGAATAGCTTTTGTGTGGACCGGCATCCTTGGGTCCTTGCCGGGCCCAGGCAGAATGGCTTGGTAGCAGCTCACGGAGCTGCTACGACAGTCAACCGTGGCTGGCAAGCCCCAGCTTGGCTCTCCAGCGTCATCTCGGCTCAGTCCCTCTTTCAGTCTCTCAGTACCCATCTCCGGGTGCACCGAGAACTGTCAGCACCTCCCAGCCTTTTCCCTTGCTGTCAGTTTCCTCTCCCTGGACACCCCTTTCCACTCCCTTTTCTCCCTCAGACTAATCACCCTGTAGGTTTCAGCAGAGATGTCACTGCTTCTGTGTGTCTGGGCAGGATGCTTTCCTTTGCTGCCACAACAGCCCAACTTCCCCAATGCATGCCTTGTACCTTTGTCCCCAGCTGTGTCTCTGGGGAAGTGCCTGCGCATAGTAGGCCTTCAATAGATTTGTTAACCGAATGAACAGGAAAACCAACCTTAATGCCCTTTCTGCCTTAATTCTCCTTTTATTTTTATAAGAAGAGAGAGAGTTTGCTCTTTCTGCCTTTGTAGGGCTATTGTTAGAGAGGCAGGGTGTTGGGTGATGGCTCAGTCTTTGTCGATTTTCCCTGAATTTCTCTTCTGAGCACCTCTGGGCTGGGCTCCACACTAATTCCGGATCAGACATGGTCTTGTTTTGACCACCATTGCCAACTCTGCATCAGCTGCGCTTCCTTAATCATGTTAACCGACACTTTTTGAGCACTTAATATGAACTAGGTATTCTAAGTACATTTATTCTTTTACTCCCCAAACTCGTCTTCAGTACCCCATGTACCAGACACTGGGAAATATGGATACAGCACAATGAGCACAGCAGACAAAGCCCTTGCCTTCACAGAGCTTATATTTGATACAAACGAACAGATGAGTCAGTAAATATCTACTATGGCAGATGGTAATGGGTTCTGTGGGGAAAAGAGGTCAGAGTAGAGGGGAAAGGCAGTGTGACTTGTTATTATGTATAGGGAGGTCAGGAAGGACTCACAGATAAGGTAACATTTGAGCAGAGACCTGAAAGAAGTGAGGAAAGTAGCTTTGGGGTGGTGGGGGTGAGGGAAGCAGGGAGTGCAAAGGCTTTCAGGTGAGGGCGTGTTTCAGGAAGAGCAGGGAGGCCAGTGTGGTGGAATGGAGTAAGGGAGCTGGGGAAGAGGAGGAGGTGAGGTTATAGGAAACAGTGCTGGCTAATAGCAATATCATATGGGTCACAGGTGTAATTCTGAATTTTCTAGTAGTTACATTCAAAAAGTAAAAAGAAGCAAGTGAAATTTTAATAAGGCATTTGTTCAACACGCTATTTCCAAAATATTATCCCTTCGACATATATTCAGAATAAAATATTACTGAAATGCTTTACTTTTTTTTTTCTCACTACGTATTCAAAATCTGGTGTGTATTTTCAAAATCCAGTGGGGACAGCTCATTTCAGGCTCGCCGTGTTTCAGGCTCAGTGGCCACTGGTGGCTAGTGGTTACCATATTGGACTGCACAGGTATGGAGCGCCGTAGGCTATACCAAGGCCTCTGAATGAGATGGGAAGTCACTGGAAGCTGGGGGGGCCCAGGAGCCTTATCTCTCTGCCTTGGGTTCTAGAAGGTTTGCTCCAGCTGTGATGAGAGGATTGTTTTGGGGCAGGCTGGCCTGTGTGTGTGTGTGTGTGTGTGTGTGTGTGTGTGTGTGTGTGTGCACGTAGCAGGGAGCCTGGGCAGGAGGTCCTTACCAGCACGGAGTGGCAGTGGCTTGGACCAACTGGTAGCAGTGGTGGTGGTGAGAAGTGGTTGGATTCTGGAGGTATTTTGAAGGTAGAACTGCCAGGTTTTTCTGTCATGCTGTGTGAATGCGAGAGGGATCGGGGAAGCAACAGGAGTTTTGGCCTGAGCGCTGGAAGGGTGCAGCTATTTTCAGAGGGATGAGGAAGACCAGGGCTGGGGCAGCCTTGGGGGAACATGTGGGGTTTGGTGGGGGGCATAAGTTTGGGATGCGGGTGTCAGCTTTTTAGGTGGAGCTAGTGAGCAGGCAGGTGGACGTATAAATCTGGGGTTCAGGGGGAGGTCTGCTTGGGGATATATATTTGGGAGTCAACAGCGTACGGATGGTGTTTAAGGCCCTGGGGTGCAGGTGCATATAGAGAAGGGGGTTTGAGCCTTGGTGGAAAAGATGGAACCAACGAAGCAGGCTGAGGAGAGCACAGGGAGGCAGCAGAGGACCTGCCGAGAGCAGACAGCCAGGAGGAGAGGGGTTGAGGAGAAGAAGCTGAGGGTCCCTGACCGCTGATGAGGGAGGGACCAGTGCCAGGCTGCCGTGGGTCCAGGAGAGAACGGAAAGGGAGAAGGAGACCGCTGGTGTATGTGACTTGTTTGAGGGGCTTTGTTTTAAAGGGGAGCAGGAATATAGGGTGGATGCTTAGTGGTGGGTGTATAGGCAGGGGGAGGTCTTTTTTCTCCTTAAAGATGGGCGATGTCATAGCTGAAGGGGATATTCTAGCAGACAGGGCAAATGGATCACGTAGCAGAAAAGCATTTGTTATGTGGATGAAGAGTAAATGAGAAGGTATGGCTCATCCTAGAACCTAAGCCAGCGCTTCTCCCTGCCGTACCACAGTGCTGCTGAGGTCTGGGTCCCTGGCCTGCGTTGCTCCCCGTGTGCTGGGTGACCTTGGACAAGCGCCTTCTTTCCTCAGCACCTCAGTCTCCTCATCTGTGAAATGAAGAATTAGAGTTCAGCGAGCGCCCATGTGCCGTCACCAGAATGTCTCTGGGGGCATGTGCAGACTGGAGTCCCACCTCCCCTCTCTGTCTGTCATCAGGATGGACAAGAGGTGCTCTGGAGGTGGGAGTTGGCTGGCGGTGGAGGGTGGGGTGGTCCCTGTGCTGTATGTTCCCCTTGGAACAGCTGAGACTTGCGAGGGGGGGCAGCCACCCCAGGGGAACCTAACGATTCCTGGGGGTCCTGCTTTGTGCCCAGACGATCTGCTCTGCGGGCAGTGGCACAGGACTCAAAGCTGCGGCACTGACACCAAAGTCCCAGTGTCCCGCACTTCTGCCCTGTGGCTGGTGGTGCACTCAGCTTGGTAGCGTCCGGGGCTGGACTTCAGCCTGCATCTCACACTGCCAGGCTCCCTGCCAGGAGTGTCCTCTTTCGTGGGTTATGACACTGACTCGTGTGGTAGCAGGGGCAGTCACGGTGGTCACAGGGGTAGAGGGTGAGGATGGTGGCAGCGGTTCTGTGTGAGCCCCGGCTGCTGAAGCTCCCATATGATAGTTGTTCCTCCGTAAATGCCAATAGTGTCCCTGCCAGAAGCCCTGCTGCAGCGTGCTGCCGCTGGTACTCAGGGGCCCCACACTCGTCTGGGCTCCGCTGCCACGCAGCTGTCTGATCTTTATTTTTTATTTTAAACTTTTATTTACTTAAGTGTGTTTTTCCAGGACCCATCAGCTCCAAGTCAAATAGTTGTTTCAATCAAATTGTGGAGGGTGCAGCTCAGAGTGGCCCATGTGGGGATCGAACCGGCAACCTTGTTATTAAGAGCACCGTGCTCTAACCAACTGAGCTCACTGGCCGACCCCCAGCTATCTGATCTTAAGGCAGCATCTTATTTCCCCATTTCCTGCATTTGTGAACAGAGCCACGAGAACACCTGGTTGCTCTCCTTTTCAGCTTGTGATAAGTCTTAAATAAGACATTGGCGTAACAGTCCCCATCGTAATAGCTCACCACACAGGCGTACTCCGCTCCAGGCACTATTCTGGGCACTGTGTGGACCTGTACGCACACTCAGGTAATCCTTGCCACCACCTGAGTAGGTGGGGCTGGGATGCGATCCCATTTCACAGACTAGGAAGCTGAGGCCGGTGCTAGTGCACGTTGGGAGGTGCGTGTGCAGGCCTCTGAACCTCCCTCTCCCTGCCTCTCCAGGGACAGGGGCGGACCCGGCGGTCAGCGCCAAGAACAACCACTGCCTGGACGCTGCCAAGGCCTGCAACCTGAATGAAAACTGCAAGAAGCTGCGCTCCTCTTACATCTCCATCTGCAACCGCGAGATCTGTAACCGCCGCAAGTGCCACAAGGCCCTGCGTCAGTTCTTCGACCGGGTGCCCAGCGAGTACACCTACCGCATGCTCTTCTGCTCCTGCCAGGACCCGGGCTGTGCCGAGCGCCGTCGGCAGACCATCCTGCCCAGCTGCTCCTACGAGGACAAGGAGAAGCCCAATTGCCTGGACCTACGCAGCGTGTGCCGCACTGACCACCTGTGCCGGTAAGAGCGCAGGCCCCTGGGGAGCCCTCCCTTCCTGGCATCCTGCGGGTCTGCTGGGTGATGACTGCGCCCAGCAAAGAGGGTGACTTGGACTTGTGCAGAATGAACGGTTCATTCATTCATCCATCCATCCATTCATTCATTCATTCAGCACAGGTTTATTGTTTGCCTTCTCTGTGCCCAGCCTCATGCTAAGCACCCTGGAGAAACCAAGATGAACAACTCTAGGAGCTTATAATTTAAATCACACACCCCCTAGAGCCGGGAATAGGAAGGGTCCTTCTGTGAATTCAGTCCCCACCTCTAAAGGATGCCCCCCCCTCCTAATATATGAGGTCATGTGGCCATTAGGTTGGGGCTCTCGTTAAGTCACAGAGGCAGCTCCTTCCATACTGAGAACTAAGTCCATCCAGTACTGGGGTGGACAGTCCTGGGTTTGAATCCAGACTTTTCCACTTACTAGCTATGTGACGTGGGCCAAGTTTGAAAAATGTCTCCGGTCTCCATTCCTTCATCAGCAAAACAGGAATAAAAATACCCACATCCCAGGGTTATTTGCGGACTGATTACATCCTGTGTGTCCAAAGCTAAGCACGGAGACTGGCGTATAGTAAATGCTTAATAAGTGTGTCCTAATTAGTAGGAAGGTTTTTGTTGTTGTCACGGCAAGTTGAAATTTGCCTCTTTATAATTCTTATGTTTCCCCCGTTTGTTGCTAAGCATTTATCAAGTCCCTCCTGCATCCAGTGCTGGCTTCTAAGGCCTGGGCATGCTCTCTAAGGAGCATCCAGTACAGAAGGGGAGACAGCTAGGATAGCATTGATCCCAGTGCAGTGGATCAAGGGCTGAGGGCTTCCTGAGGAGGGACATTTGCCTCAGCTTGGGGGTCCAGATGAGGGGCTTGAGCTGAACCTCAGAAAATGAGACGGGAAAGCCAGGGAACAAGTCAGCTGGGAAAGCATAGGCAAAGGTCAGAGGGTAGGAGAGAGCCTGGGCAGGTAGTGGGTGCATATGGAGTGTGGGCCACGAGGTGGGGAGGCCAGAGGTAAGGCTGCTGTACACACAGAGCTCACAATAGTTTAGATAGCCAGAGTGCCTACTGTGTGCAAGACACCGGTCTACTATGTGGTTTATCTCATTTAATCCTTGCAACAGGCTATGAGATAGGTACTGTTGCCATCTCTATCTGCCAAACGAGGAAACAGAGCGATAGGAAGTAATCTGCCTAAGGTCATACATAGCTGGGATTCGGTCGATACTGCTTTCATCCCTGTATAGCATAACTGGACTGGACTAAGATAGTGGCTGTGGGATGGAGATAAGTGTGTCATTTCGGAGATGTCTGGTAAGTGGACTTGACAGGACTGGGTGACTGGTTGAGAGTTCCCTGGAGGCAAAAGCTGTTGTTTCTGTTGTTACCCCACATCTCATCCTGCACTTAGAAGCTGGCCGTGCTCAGCGCTCCACCAACATTACTTGAATGGATAAGTGGATGGTGCCCGCCATGTTTCCTGGCTGAATATCTCTGGGGCATTGGAGCCATTCAGTGGGGTGATGTTGGACGTGCAGTGTTTGAGGTGCCTGGGGGACCATGCCATCCCCATGGCAGTGTCTGGAGGCATCTGCCCATGTGGGCCTGGAGCTCAGTGAAGGGGCCAGAGTGGAGAAGTGGGTTGGGAGCTGCTGGGTGCCTCGCTGGTGTTTAAAGCCACCGCAGTGAATGAGAGGGCACAGAGGAGTTGGTAGAGCCCAAGAGGGAGTCTAGGCAGGGTATGCCCACCGATTTGGGCATCCTCAGTGTTTAGGTGACAGAGACAGTGTTGCATGTGGACAGTGAGGCAGACTCTGCTGGAAACGGCAGGTCTTAAGGGAGGGGCAGCAGAAGTGGAGCCTGTGAGTTCTGATGGGGAGGAGGAAGTGGAGGCAGAGGGGGCACCCCGTGTTGAGAAGGACAGGGTGGGTGGGGGCAGGTGCAGTACATAGAGGGGAGGGGAGGTCTCCTGTGTCCCACGGGAACGCTGGGCGGCATGTACACTGCAGGGGAGGCACTATGTTGTTTTGGAATAAGTGCTGCTGGAATTGAGAGACGGGGCCGCAGTGCTCGGGAAAGCCAGGAAGAAGGGGGGCTCTTCTCTCTTGCTTACTTAAAAAATACACCTTATAGTCCCCCAAACCCCTGGATTGAGGTGACTTAAACTCTGCATAAACAAGAGGGTGGTTGGAAGTAAAAAATTGGAGCCTAAAGAGGCCCGGGGAGCACATGCTGACGTGTGCGATCTGGCGGGAGCTCCGAGCTTTCCTGGTAGCTGAGAAATTACCAAGACTCGATGGGTAGGTAGCACGACTCCCCAACTGGATGGAAAGGAGCATGATCATTCTCTGTCCTTGTTCTAACTGCTGCCATGACCCTGTCAGCATATGTGGAATGACAGGATGGATGAGAGCCTGGAAGGGAGCTGGAGGGTCAGCCTGAGGCCAGGCCCAGTGACCTTCGGGATGCAGTGCACACCTGTGGGCCAGGTGTATCCTCCTCAAGGCCCGTGGGCTGCAGGGGTCTGGAGCCAAGTTCATGCAGATGTCACTGAGGAGTTCTGAGCACAGGAACAGCATGGACACTAGCACCCCCTTTATTAGTGTTATTTCAAGGAGGGACAATATGTGTGGCTCCTGAGGGGTCTTCGGCTCCCAGTGAGACAGAGACGGGAGAGCTTGGAGCAGGCTGATTTTGGTGGCTTATAGGCTTGTAAAATATCTATATCTGTTTAAGAGCCAGAGGGGTTTCTGGTTGGTTGGTTTGTTTGTCTGGAGGTGGGGGAGCCAGGGACAGGAGTATTGGGGGATAAACTTCAAAACTTAGAATGAGAAAAGGTATTTAAACAAGACTCAGTACTGGGCAGGTCAGGGAGAGGCCTCCCAGGAGTTCAAGGCAGGCAGTGTCTGAGAGATGCTCAGCCTAGAGGTTAAGGGGACACACGCTGGCATGTAAATTTAAACAACAGCTACTGCAGGACCCTTGAACAGTGTGGTCTCCAGAGTTTTGAACTGGGTCTTGTGTAGGAAGTTCCAGGTGTTCCTGGCTGTGGCCAGGTGAGCTCCTGCTCCAGAACCAGGGTATTTCTCTAACCTGTCTCCCATCCCCATGGTCCTGCAAGCAGTGGGGCAGGGATGAGGTCAGAGCCTGCATCTAGAACGAGGCTGGCAGGACCTGGGGGGTTGTTACAGCATGGCCAAGTGTCCTTTAGGGAGTTTTGCCTAGAGTTGAGGCTTGAGGTGGGGTGAGAGAGGTGCACTGGAGAGAAGCAGAGGCCGGTGGGTCATGGGGTGGAGCGGGTTGCCATGGTGGCCCTGGAGCCAGGAGAACTGCCTTCTGTGCTCACTCTGCCCCGATCTCCTGAGTGGTTCTGGGTGGACCATTTCCCTCCTTGCAGTGGCCTTGATTTCTTCATTGATCACACAAGTTTGCTCACCTGTCTCTAAGGACCTGCCCAGGTCGATGGATCTGAGTATGTGGAAACAGCTTTCCGGTCTGCCTTCTCCCTCTGTGCCTCCACCTGAGATTAAATTCTGGAGAGATTAGCTCCTGGTACAAGAGGAAATGACCAGAGACACCTCTTCAGGGTAGATGGAGTGGGGTTGGGTTCCAAGGAGAGGAGCTGACCTCTTGCGATGTGCATGTAGGCCTGACTTACTGACCTGTGGACCCTGGGGGATTTAAGGAGGAGCCTGGGAGGTGACAGGAGGCTGGAGAGGGCCATCCAGAGAACAGGCAGTCCTCTGCTATGCCCAGAAAGGAGCGCTCTCCCTTCTCTTCCTGGCCTTGGCTTCCTCCAGTTTTCTCCCCTCTCCCCAGAGTGGGTGCCCCAGGTGGAAACCTTTACTGTGAAAATGGGAGAGTCCAGTGCCGTGTTGTTCGGAACAAGAACTGGGGATACCCCCAGCCTTCCTTTCCTGGATACTTGAGTGGCAAAGCTGGCCTTGATGGGGGTCTTGGGAGAGCCTCTCTGGGCTGAGCCTTTGGGAATGACGCCCTCCTCCATGGGCATCTCCCTGCTTCAGTGCTATAGCACCTAGGCCTGCCTGGCCCCTTCACGCTTCTGCTTGGGGAATTGGCACGGCTATGCCCACCCAGGCTTCTCCCTGAGGGAATCTTGGCTCAGGATTCTTGGAGGGGTGGAGGGCAGCTTGGCCAGGGCCCACCTCAGCTGGCACTACATCAAAGCAAGTCCCTGGACATGCTGTGTGACACCCCCAGTGGGCGCCTCATACACCCCCGTGGGATAGTAACAGACCCTCTTGTGTTGTCTTATGAGATCTCACTAACAACAAAGTGTTGGGGATTGAAAAACCCTTTGGTTACACCAGGGTGTCCTCTTGCTGGGGTCCCAGGATTATTGGAAGCCCTTCCGAATCCTTCTCCCCCCACCCTCTCCCTGCTCTTTGGATCAGGATCACTTTGGGGTGCGAGTGGATGTTTCCTGCTCTAGCCACCTTGTTCCGAAGGTGCAGCCTGGGAGCCCGTGCTCTGCCGTTCACCTTTGTCTGGTTTCCAGCCCATGAGGCTTCCAGGCTGTGGACTTAAGACCAGGAGCGGCTTTTCCTTTAAAAGTTTCTGACATGGAGTCTGGAGAATCTTTTAGAATGAGTCCCTGGAACTTGGCCGAATTCTCTCACCCCAGCCCCCAAATGCCTATGACCTACTTCTTTTTTTTTGGTTTCTACTCTTACAGCTTACATTCATTCAAGGATGAGTGCGTAGAGGTCCAGTTTTTTTTTTTTTTTTTTTTTTTGTGTGTGTGTGTGTGTGTGTGTGTGTGTGTTGGGGAGCTGTGGGAAGGAGGATTCTGTTGTCCTGTAAACTGTGTCCCTTCTAGGCCTGTTTGGAAGAGGCCCCCTATAATGTCCTGTTCCTCTTGGTCTGCCAAGAAGATAAAAATAACTCAGTGCTGGCCCTGTGCCATATCCTGGGCTGTAAGCTAACCTCTGGGTGCTGAGGATGTGTATAAATAGATTCCAGCCTGGGGCTGCCCGGGCTGCCGGGGCCCCTCTGTGCAGTGGACACTGTCCTTGTCTGAGGATTGCTGGGATGGCAGAGGGCTTGGGTACCTCCCCTCCTTTAAGGCTGTCTACAAGGAGTGGGGAGCAGTACCTTTAGCAAGCCCTCTGTTACCTGGCTTGGGGCATGTCCGGTGTCTATAGGCAGTGTGGATGGACCAGTCTGGGTTTGATTTTTGGCTCTTTGGGGCTGTCCCTTAGCTTCTTTTGGACTCTCCATAGAATCTGTTGGCTGATGCTTTTAGCAGGTTATCTCTAAATGGCAGCAAATAACTATTTGCATAGAGATAGGTGGGCTGTGGAGCTTCCAAACCTTCACTTTTTTGAAAGGAAAGGGTCTTGAATATTTTGAAATCACACACAAGGTTTTGTGTGTATGTTCCAGAGAGAACTCACTGCTTTTATTAGATTCTCCAAGGGTCCCTTGACCTCCCAAAACTTAAGAACCTCTGCCTTCTCTAGATGGCCAACTCGGATTGGCTACCCCTGGGCCCAGTAGCAGAGAGGGCTGTGATTGATTAGTGATGCGTGCCATGGGCATGGGAAGGGCAGAATTGATGCCCTTGGACTCCAGCCCGTTGTTCCTGAGGCCAGTGGGTCACCTGTAGCAGGAGGATGGGGGCCTTGGGAGCCATTCCTTTATTTTACAACTGTTTATTGGTCTTCGACTCTGGGACAGGCCTTGTGTTGGGATTGGAGAGTGAATGAAGTAAGTAGTCCTGGCCCACAGGGTGCTTCCAGCCTAGTGATGGGACACTGTGTTTATTGTCTCTGCAATGGGAATAGAGCCGCACAGTAAGCGAGATGATGGTATTTCCACTCAGGGCCTCTTGACATCCCAGTTCTACTCTGCTACCTACCAGGTCTTCCCCGGGCCACTCCAGTGGCACAGGGGTGTCGCCTCTTCTTGAAGGAGATGAGACACACAGATGAGGACCTTGCTCAGGGGTCTACCTGGACTTGTGCAGAACTTGGAGCCCGACAGCCCTATCCATACTCAAGAGCAACACTGTGCCCAGAAGTGCCATGGGGTAAAGAAGTACCATCTTCCTGAAGAAAACCTAACCAGGAAGGTTGCCAGTAGAAGGAGACTCTCTCTGAGGGAGGGGCCTTGAATCCTCAGTCCTGCCAGAGATGCTGAGACCCGTGCTGCTTCCTGCTGCTGGCCTCCCTGGGTAGGGGCCTCTCTCACCCTTGAACTCAAGGTGAAGGGTGCCCAAAGGACTCCTCTTGGAATTTCCTATGGCAAGTTGAGATAAGGCTGGAATGTTGACCATTACTTTACTGAAGGCTCTGGGAACATAAACACAGAGAAGCTCCAACAGAGATGTCTAGTTGACAAGATCTGGTTTCTGTGTCTTCCTGCTCTGGCTCCTACAGGGATGTCAGTCCAGCTGGACAGAGAATGCCTTTAACCTTGGCTGTCCAGGCTGTTCTCTGGGCATCTGGGTTCCACAAAGCTTACACCCCGGAGAGATGAGGTGCGCCCCTTGTGTAGCTAAGGCTCCCACTTGTGGAGCTCCGCATGAGAACCCACTCTACTGGGCGAGCAGTAGGAAGAATGACCCATTTGGGGAGATGCTACTATGCAGAAAGAGTCAGAATACAAGTCGGTGAGGTTTGTTTAGACCCGAGGCATCACCTACAGGTGTGTGTTTGCTTACACAGGGGCAGGGCACACATTCAGCTACCCTGAGCTTGCAATGTTCACTGGCTCCTTAATTATTTCTGCTTCCATTCATTGCCATGGGCTCTTTCCTTGCTAGTTAGTGTCTAAGTCTGCTTGGCTGCTATAACAAAATTCCATAGACTGTGGGGCTTAAATAACAGACATTTCTTTCTCACAGTCCTGGATGCTGGAAACCCAAGATCAGGGTACCAGCATAGTCGGGTTCTTGGTGAGGGCTGGCTCTCTTTGGGGTCATGTCTCCTCAGATGGCTTTCCTTGGTGTGCGCATGAAAAGAGAGATCTGGTGTTTCTTCCTCTTTCTATAAGGGCACTAATCCTATCATGGAAGATGTGCCCTCATGATCTAATCACGTCTCAATGACTCCATCTCCAAATGTCATCACATTGGACAGGAGGGTTTCAAGATGTCAGTTTGGGGTGGGGGGAGGACACAAGCATTCAGTCTACAAATCCAGACTTATGCCTCATTCGAAGCCTGTTTGGTCCTCATCTCCCTGAGCCCTGTTTTAGCCACTCCTTCCACTGATGCTTTCTAGAAGTTGTCTGTGTCTTTCATGTGGCATTGATCACGTGGCTTTCCTTTAATACTTTATCTTTGCGATTAGGTCTTTGATTTTTTTATTTTTATATCACTACCATGTTAATTTATTTATTTAAAAATTATTGGGTGCCAGGCACTGTATAGACACTATATGTTTACTGGAGAACAAAATGGAGATGGTCCCTGCCCCCTTGGAGCTTATAGTCAGTCTTATGGAGGAAATAGACACTAATCAAGTAAAGAGGCAAGTACATAATTCATATTTTCAAACTGAGCAGGATGTAGAAATAGAGAATAAATGGGGAAGGAGGGTAGTCCTACTTAGAAAGGGGGGGTCAGGAGAAGTTTATCTGAGTACGACATTTAAACAGACCTGAAGCATGAGGAGCCAGAAGTAAGACAGATGGGAGAAAGAACAATTCATGAGGGAGTAGCACGTGCAGAAGTTTGGAGGAAGGAAGGAAGTTGGCATTGCTGGGGAAGCAACAGGAGGCTGGTGTGGCTGGAGCAGAGGGCACTCGGGAGAGGGGTACGGGAGGAGGTTGGGGCCAGGCAAGGACAGGTCACATAGGGCTTTACAGGCCATTACAAGGAGTTTGGACTTATTCTGAGTGCAGTTAGAAGGAAGCTTCGGAAGCTACCTAGTAACATTATTAAAATTGTGGTATAAAAGACGACTCTGGCTACTGTGTGGAGAATTATGGGAGGAGGCAAGAATGACCCGAAGCGATGGGGAGGAGGTTATTTTAGTTCACTAGATCAGAGAGGATGGCAGCTCACCCTGGGGGGTGGCCATGTGGAGAGAAAGAAGGGGGGTACATTTGAGGTATTTTGGAGCTAGAAATGATGCAGTTTGATGTGGGAGGGAGGGAGATGGAGGAACTCAGGGATAACGTACGGCTACTGGCTGAAGCAACTTGGTGGGTGATGGTGCCATTTTCTGAGATAGCAAAGGCTTGGTGGGGGCGAGAAATCAGGAGTTCCACTGTAGGCATGTTAATTTTGCGACGCCTTTGACATATCCCTAGCTGGAGCTTGACTGGAGTTATACATTCTGGGTGTCATTGGCGTATTTATGGTGTTTAAGGCTCGGGGGAGGGGTGGGATCTCCCAGGACAAGGCTAGCATAAGAGGAGGTACGGGATCGTGCCTGCACCCCGGAAGTGCTTGATAAGTGTTTGGTGGTGTGATTAGGACCCCAAACATCCCCACCTCCCATGTCTCTGGGCTCTGAGAAGCCATCGTATAATCGCCACTGACTCAGCTTCTCCAGTCATGGCCAAAAGAGACCTTAGATTGTGGGAAGAGACCTTTCTCTAAACCCCATGCTCTTCTGAGCAACCTAGATGGCCCACCCTCCCAGAAGAGACAGCTTGGGATGCCCAGGGAGGCCTTGCTTGTTTGCCTTCCTCGTAGAGGAGGCACTTAGAACAGCACTGAGGACACTTGAGAGGTGCCCCTGGGGGTGGACCTGCCCTGGGCTTCCTCTCCGGGGTGAGATGTGGCTTTTTCCCAGGACGGGCCAGGATATGTTCTTTGTCTTCCTGGGCATTGTCCACACGCGTGAGGCAGTCCTGCTCCCTGATTCTTATGTGGCTTTAGCCTGGTGTCCTGGAGCCAGCTGTCCACCTCAGGGCCCTTTTAGAGGCTGTCTTGTAAGCCTTAGCAGGTAACTCTGTTATTCCTGGTCTCTGAAGTGGGCAAGCCTATTACTACCCTGGGTGCTTTCCCACTTAGAGCAGAGCCAGGATGTTGAGTTATCCACAAAGAACAGTAAGTTATTTGCTCCTTGTATAGCGCAGGTGAGAAATTTTTGGAGAGCTGCTCACACCGTGCGTGGCCTGAGATCATTGCTTTAATCTGGCAAGCATCCTCCTGAGTGTATGATTTCTGCACCCGTAGGACTGCTGGGCATACTCTCTGAGCAGTGTGACATACCCAAGGAAAGACCCTACCCCCTGCCATGTGGTCTTTAGAAGGTGCATGAAGAGACTGGAGTCCCACCCCGGGAGTTCAGATCTTTGCCTCCGCACTTTGCATGAGCTTGGTTAGGTTCTTTAATATGGAGGAACCTCTGTGCTCTGTGTCAAAGTAGGGGCACTACACTGAAGCCTGGTACCCCATTCTGTAGGACTGCGTTGCAGCTCCGTTTCCACCGACTCAGCACCTAGGAAGCTGGGGTGAATCACAGCCTGCCCTGAGTAGTCTGCAGGCTGCTGCTGGCTGTGAGGTGGAGGCCGGCCCCACGAGGCTGGTGGGGCTGGTGGGGCAGGCGGCTCAGAGGAGATATGTGGGCCTGTACTGGGAGTGGCCCTTCTGGTTCTTACAGAAGGAATGTGTGTATTAAAAAAGGGAGCCTGAGGGCAGCAGGGGGGACCAGCTTATAAAACCCTTATATAGTTTGCTGATGGGTTTGAGTTTTCTCAGGAAGACAATAGAAAGCCATGAAGTATTTTAAGCAAGAGAGTGACCCAATCCAGTTGGTGGTTTCGAAAGATCCCTTTGGCCACTGTGTACACAGTGGTCAGAGGAGAGGGAGTCTGGGGATGGAGAGTCCTGCTGGGGACCCACTGTGATTGGGCCAAGGCCGGGGGTGAGTGGGGAGGGCCCTGAATGGAGACACGCTGCAGAGGTCCGTTCCTGGGGACTTACTGATGTGGAATGTGAGGGAGGGGAGAAGTCCAGGGTGATGCTGAGGTCTCTGGCCTGGTGGCCATCTGGCTGGCCGAAGCCATCATGTGAGAGAAGAGAGGGGAGGAGGAGGAGGAAGTCTGAGCATAGAGGGAAGATGTTTGGGTTTGGAACCTCTTGTTTGATAAGCCTTTGGAACATACAAGCGGAAGTGTTCGCGACGTATTTGTATAAGTGGGAGTTCTGGAGAGACGCTGGGGCTTGCGATCGAGATTATGGGATTAAGTGAAATACCGCAGGAAAAGCAGTGAGCCTAGACCCTGGCACACAGGCACATGGTCAACATTACTTCCTTCAAAGTGCTTATAAGCTCATTTGGGGAGACAAGTCTCACCCCTGTGTAAACACTAACTACAAGGAGGAGGTCCTGTGTAATTAAGTGTTGTAAGGATTAAACTGCTTGCTGTGGGCATTCAGGGAAGGGGAGCGTGTGGCTGGAAGAGCCCTGGAAGATGCCAGGGAGACAGGGTCCTGCAGCTGGGGTGGGAAGGAGGGTACAGCACCCTGGTGGCAGAGCCTTCCAGACAAGAGGGGGAAGCTTGAGGCAGAAGGTGCAAGGAGGCAAGTGTGTGTATGTGTGTGTGTGTGTGTGTGTGTGTGTGTGTGAGAGAGAGAGAGAGAGAGAAGAGCTTTGAGATGCCTTGGGGCGACACTGAGCAGAGAGGGTCTCCCCCAGTCCCTTCCAGTCTCCTACCTGTCGGTCCCCAACTCCAAGAGGCTCAGGGTTCTTCAAACTTGTTGCTTAATAAGAGGAAGAAATAGAGTCAGGTGGAAAGAGTTCTGGGTTAGTGCAGTCCTAGCATTGCTTCTGCCTATAACTGACTCTCTGATCTCGTTGGAAACTGGAATGAGTTGCCTTGTTAGGTAGTGAGTTCCCCATCATCAGAGGTACAGAGACAGAGGCTGGAGACCCCTTGGTAGGCCTCAGATGAGTGTCAGGTTAGGGACCTTTTTAGGTCCCTTTTGAGCAGGTATAGTGAGGATGTCCTATTTCAGGATCAAATGAAGGGAAAGGATTAGTGATCTAGGAGTACCCCCCTCCCCTCTCTTCCCCCTTTACTCTCTCTTTTTCTTTTTTTCCTAATTGTCAAAATAAAATTCCCTTTACTGATTATAAAAGCTGTGTGCGCTCACTCTAAAACATAACTCAGGCAAGGCAGGGTGGTATACTAAAGAAAGTAGAAATCACCTGCGATCCTAACACCCTGAAATAACAGTTAACATTCTGGAAAATGTGTACTTTCAGACTTTTCAAATATGGATACACAGATTTTTAACAAAAACGATGTCATGCAGTACATGCTGTTTTGTAAGCTATTTTTTTTTTCTTCTCTAAACATACTGGTAACATTTCAGTCTTGGGTAGCAGCTCCATGCATACAGGTTTACTGGCTTCTCATGGCGGTTCAGTTTTCCCTGTGGCTTTGCATCCCTGTGGGTGACATGCACAGTTTGTCTTCGTACACGTGTCTGTTCATTCTTACCATGTGAGAAACTCATGTTCAGACCGAAGACTGACTGATGGTGGCAACAGCACCTTCTAAGCCCTCGAGGGAAGGCCTGACTCGGGCAAGAAGGTCCTCAGAGAGCTCTTCACTCCCTCCTCTGAACTTCCTTGAGGTGAAGTGGGGGATAGGGGGTGGGGGGGCTGGAATGGAGCAGCGTCTTCACAGTGGGTGGGAGTGTTTCTGGGTAGTTCCCATTTGTGGGTTTGGGCTGTTCTCCGCTGGGCTGGGTGATTAGGAAAGTGTGGTCTGTTTCCTCTTATACCTTGCGGCAGTGCACAGGTGAGGGCTGCAGTGCAGCCAGTGACTTGTAGAATGGAATATGGGGGGGCCTCTTTAGCAGCCATGCAAAGACAAGGAAAGATGATGCCCTAAAGTGGAAGATTTTAGGAATTGGTACGTGTGTTGGCATCATTACAAGCCACGCTGGCTGGTAACGTTGAGAGTGGGGCATGTTGGAGAGTGTTGGGGGGCTGAGCCTGGAAGGCAAGGGCAGTGGCACATTCCCTTAAGGTGGTTTTCCTAAGTACTTTGTTTCTCTGGGGGAGTTTTAAGTAAACCAAGCCTGGATCATCCAGCAGGAACAGCTGGAAATCCCTATGAAATCAAGTGGTACCCAGTGAGCTCAGGAGACTTGGGGCTGTGGCAGCAGAGTTAATTAGCTGCTTGTGGACGGGTTGGGTCATAGAGCTGTGTTTGGAGACCAGGTGGGCTCTTATCTCTGAAGGCTGTAGGGAGGAAACTAGGCAGGTGAACAGGTCTCAGGGACCCTGTAGAGAGGGCCTCAGAGAGGGAACCAACCAGAGCACCTTATTGGGCCTGAAGGTGGGGGAAAGGAGAGCCTTGGAGATCTCTGCCCACTTGCCTGAACACCCCACTTCTCCGGCATGGCCTGAAGGAGAGTTCCTGGTGTGATGGGGCTCTGTTTTCTGTCTCTAGTGTGGCTCAGTTTTATCACAGGAGAAAGATGTGCTATCTGGAAAGGTGGCAGCTGTGGGCAGAGCAAGGTATCACTGTGCCTGAGAATGTGTCTGGATGGAGCCCCAAAGAGAGCTGGAGGAGAGATTGAAGTTCATCCCAACATTTCCCTTTATAGATGAGGAAGCGGAGGCCCAGAGGAGGGAAGTTATCTGCCCACAGTCACACAGCTGGGGAGTGGCAGGGCCCGGACCAAAGGCCTCAATGCCCTGGGCAGTGTCCTGTGCTGCGAGGCAGCTTGGCGTGGCGGAGGGTAACTGGACAGGGAATCAAAACTGGGGGTCCCAGACTTGGGACATGGAACATTTCTGAGCCTGTTTTTTTTTTTTTTTTAAATTAAAGTTTATTGGGGTGGCAATTGTTAGTAAAGTTACATAGATTTCAGGTGTACAATTCTGTATTACATCCTCTATAAATCCCACTGTATGTTCACTACCCAGTCAGTTCTCCTTCCATCACCATATATTTGATCCCCCTTACCCTCATCTACCACTCCCCTCCCCCTTACTCCTCAGTTTTTTTTTTTAAGTTTAAAATAATGGACAGAATCACGTCTGTCTTGTGCACCTCATGAAGCTGTTGTAGAAAATGAGAGATCGGTGAAGGTACTTGGAATGCTGCCAAGAATCTGCCCCTGGCACCCCCTCCCCACCCCTTGTTTAGAAGTGTGATATCTCCAGCACAGAGTGCTGGCCTGTGGATCTGAGAAGAAAGGTGGAGCAGCAGTGGGTAGAGCCCCCAAAGTGGGAGGGGCAGAAGGTCAGGGAAGCTTGGTGCTTGAGTACCTGTCGAGCCCTGGAGATAGCTTTTTGGCTTCTGGCCTTGGGCAGAAGGTCTAAGCCCAGTTGGATCACAGGCTAGACCAGACCTCTGCTCCCTTCCCTTTCCTTCCAGCTCTTTCCCTGGAGCCCAGACAGTCCCGAATCCCTGTAGTCCTGCCAGGAGCCAGCCAGTCCGTGGACGGGAAGGGGTGGGGGGCCCGTGGGGGTGTCGCCCACGGGGGTCCTCAGTCCGCAGCCCTCTCCCTCGCCCCTTCTTTCTCCATAAGGGCTATGCCTGCATTGCTCTGGTCCCCTCCACCTCCCTCCACTTTGGATCAACCTCCCAGAGGTCAGTGGCAGAAAGGAGGGGGAAGCAACAGAAATGATAATGACTTTGATGTTTTCTTCTGCTGGAGCCTGGGGAGGGTGGTTGTTTTGCTTCCTGGACCTCAGCGGAGAATTCTCTGCCAGACAATCATCTCGGCGCTTTCACTGCTTTCTGATGCTCCTATAACTGCACAGGGTCGGCTATTAAATGGTCATCAAACCTCAGCCTCTATCCCATCAATAGTCATAAAGTTGGGGAGATAAAAGCCATCAGTTTTCCATTATAGCTGAAAGCAATACTGTAGATAGCTATTTTCTGAATGCTGCAGATAGATGTATTTTAACTAGATCAGGGTTTCCAGTGGCCCCAGCTCAGCTGTGGGCCTTGCTGGGCGTGGGACCACCTGGCAGGTGGTTAAAGTGGAGGAGGGGCCAGGGCTTTGTCTTCCTTTGTCTCCTCTCTCTTCCGAGCACTGAAAGGGCACATCCTCAGGTGGGGGGTGCTGGGCAGAGGCCTGCTAGTGGGACTGTGGGCTGGGACCCTTCGTTCTAACCCGATACTGTGGATAAATGCTAAGGCTGTAATGTGCTCATTCTAATTACCGATGACCCCACTCCCTGAAGCTGGGACTGCGGCAGGCCACGAGCTGGGCCCCTGGGTGGGTGCCCAGTGATTCCAGAGACATCAGGGCCTGCTGGCTGCATGGTGAGGAAGCTGGGAGACGGATACGCCGTGTTGGAAGGGTAGCCACTCTTGATATACAGTTCCTGTACCTTCTCCCAGAGGAGCGGGCCATTTGGGAATGGATTTTGCAATCAAACAGCCTGGTAGTGAGCAGCCCTCAGATAAGTCCTCAGAATGAAATTTTCAAAGCACTTAGACCCCGGGGCCCTTCTGCCTCTGGTTCCAGAAGAATCTGTGGTCTGAGCCCTATTCCCCCTGCCCCCCCCCCCCACTACAGCCCCCTTCCCTGGCACCCCTCTCAGGTGCCTGCGTGGATGTGTAACTTGCCTCTGCTTTTTCTGCCTCTGGGATTCTGCAGGGACAGGGCCCCTGCCCAGAGCGTCCTCCTCACCAAATGGCAAGTGCCCGTTCATCTGAGAAGACCCTTCGCGGTCAGCACCTCTCCTAAGCGTGTCTGCCTTCCAGGAAGCTGTGCCCTGCGCCCTGTTCTCCAGCCCCACGTCCTAGCCCCTGTCAGAGCTATTCTTAGGATGACTGCCCTTGTGAAATATGTGGACTTTCCTCCACAGTACTCTGGGGTCAGATCACATTTCCTGATTTTTCTAAACTGGCTGCAAGTTTCCCTGCCCGCCCTGGCCAGCAGGAAATGAGATCCTAGTGGATTGAGCTTCCCCTGTGTGTGGGCTGCAGGATCCAGGCTCCCAGCAGGGGTGGGGGGCTGACCTTCAGCCTGTGGTGTTGCTTCTCATCCAGCCTCGCAGCACAGCGGGGCTAGGCCTTGAGCATGTGCTGGGCACTCCTGTGCCCCCACAGTTGTAAATTCCACTGACCCCAGGCTTGTCCAGAAAGGCCATACAGGCGATTGGGCTTGCTGTTCAGCAGCTCCCAGGGTCTCTCGTCTGGGCCCCGGGCAGAGAGCCCAGGTTTCCTCTGGCCTGGGAAGTGGCCTTCTCTTCACCTGATGGCCTTTTCTGCCCTCCCCATCACCAGGCCCCCGGGCATCTCCAGCTCTTAGCCTGCCTTCATGACGCTTCTGAAAATCAGGCCTCCTCTTAGCAGCAGTGACCCCCAGCCTTCCGGCCTCAAAATCATGCTCGCCTTGTAGAAAGGACACATGGGTGTGTGTGGCAGGGAGGAAAAACACCGTTCACCATCTTAGTTCTTTCTCGTTCTGCTGCACCTCGAGGAAGGTGAGACACAGCTGCCTTCTCTCCAGGTTATCCTGCCCGCAATGCGCCCCATGCATCGCTCATGGTTACACCATGGCTCAAGCCCAGGCCTGGCACAATGCAGGGTGTAATAAATACTCGTGGAGTTCCTGAATGCTCTTTGTCTCCTACAGAGATTGTAAAAGGTAACTTACCCTTTTCTTGATGACACAGTTCTATCCTTGACTCCCAGTTAAGCCACACAGATGGCGTTGGCAATGCCTTCTGGAGGGACCGACTTGGAGAGAGCTGTTTGCTCCACACTAATTAGCCCCAGAGACTGTGAGTTTGGAGTCACTGTGTTTTGCTCTTTTAAAACTTCTGTCTCCTCCACTGTGTTTGCTGTCACTGCTTGCTGAAGGTTCTGTCTGCCCCTGGGAGTTTCCTTCTGTCACTCTTTCTCATTGGCTGGTTTTCCGTGGAGCAGAGAACCAAAGCCCCTAGGGATTAGAGCTAGGTATGCACCGGGAACCACTAAAGTGAGGCGATAAGAGATTTTCTTTGGAGTAAAATATCTGTTTGAGCATACAAACTTTATAGTCTGTGCAGGTGGCTGCCTCGCTCTTGGCAGGCTGCCAGATGAGTGACCTACAAAAGTGCTATTAGGCTGGAGCTCTTTTCGATTAAAAATATATATTTTAAGATGACTTTGGAAAAGAGACAAGAGAGCATATTAAGGCCTCTTGGAATTAGAGTTGGCTATTGAAATGGATAAGGATATGCAAACGCTGTTCTCTACGCCAAGGAATATGACCAAATCCTCACCGTCCTCAGTTTCCCTGGTGACTTTGGGTAATAGCACAGTTCTAACCTGGCTTTTTGTCACTGACCGCGGGCCCAGGGATTGGGATGAAGGCAGTTTTGGTCTCAGGGGATGGAGTTGTCTCATCTTGGAGCTGTCGCTTGGTCACTGTGTGACATTGAGCGCCCCGGTGATGGCGAAGGAATGCCCTCCCTCAGCAGGTTGCTGTGCAGACCAAGTAGAAATAACGCACAGCGAGAGCTTGTCTTTGAGTATGAGGGAAGTACGAGCTGAGACAGCGTCAGCAGCTTGATGGAAGGGACACGTGTGGGGCCAGAATTCTGGGGTCCTACCCCCAAGTCGATACCCTCTCCTTGGAAAACTCAGGGGTGCTATCACCTCTGGGGGTTAGCTCTTTATCTGAAAACAAAGGGGCTGAATGAAATGATACTTATCCCAACTTCTGTATTTCATAAACTGTGACGCCTTATTTTTGGAATTGGGGGCAGGGCAGGAGGGAGGATATGAGGAAAACTGGGCTCAGGGCATTACTAAATTTCCTACCACCCTAGGAGGTCGAAAAGCAGAGGGCTTTTCTCTGTCTTGTGATTCAGTAAATTTGCATGAGAGGACACAGGTTTGCGTATTTGTGGATGCCACACGCATGTGAGTGGCTGAGGTATGGGGGACAGATATGGAGGAGCCACAGCATATGGGAGGAGCCACAGCATATGGGAGGAGCCACAACATATGGGAGGAGCCATAGCATATGGGAGGAGCCATAGCATATGGGAGGAGCCACAGCATATGGGAGGAGCCACAGCATATGGGAGGAGCCACAGCATATGGGAGGAGCCACAGCATATGGGCGGTGCTGAGTGACTTCGTTGTGAGGAGGAGCTTGCAGGTGGCATGGCAGTACCAGTCTCTGCTGCCCACCCCACCCCCACCGCCTGCTCTGGCATACAGACAGGAGCTGGGCCGGCTGTGGGTGAGCTGCTCCCCTCTGGGCAGCACCTTCATTTCTGGAGTGGGCTCACTGGCCTCAGGTCGCTTCTTGGGCCACAATACTGAGAGCCCTGGTGACACCTTTACAATTGCTCCTCCTCTGGCCCAGAGAGGACACCCCTCCCTTGATTCTCTGGGTTGTCCAATGGCAGCTGTTCTCTTCAGCGTATCCTGGGCCTGTGTCTCCAATTCTAGATTTCCCAGGTCTGACGTCAGGTCTGTGGGTCTCCCGGCTGGCATGCCAGGGTGGGATGTGGCCTCTTCATTCTTGTGGTCCGAGGAGCAGAAAGGAGAGTCATTCGCTGGGTGCACCCAGGTCACCGAGCCCTTTGAGGGTGGTGGGGGGCGGGGGACTCAGCCTGTGTGTTCTTCGGAGGAGGAGTGTGCCTTCCTGTGAGGGTGCAGGAGTGAGTGCATGTGTGTGCAGCTGGTAAGAGGGATTCTCTCCGTGAGTGGGTCTGTGTGTTGGCTGCGGATTTTGTCAGCATGCCCCCACAGTGCTGCTGGACTGTAGGTGCTGCTTCTGTAAAGAAATTGCCTTCCTCTTTAGTAGTAACAAACTCAGGCTCTGCGCAATTGTAAAAGGGGAAACCTCCAAGTGGAAGGAAAGGCAGGTGGGCATCCTGGACCCCAGCCTTGTATCCCGGGACCTTCTCCCTTGGGGATATTTCATGGTGACCCCTCTGCCCCCACCGCATGGGCCTAAAGGAGCGGCACAGCCCTGCTCTCTTGTAACGCTCAGCTCCAGTGTGAATGCCTCTCCTCTTTCTTGTCCTCCCCCCCCAACCCCCCCCACACACAGCTGGGATCAGACTGAGTTCTTTATCTTTATCGACACTGAATAATGGCTTACCGGAGACGACAGGAGATAAACCCAGGGAGTAAGCTGCCCCTGGGTGATCTGTTTTCCCCAGGCCTGGTATGCTGTCTGGGGCTCCCCTGCCTCATCCTGCCCTGGTCTTGGTCTGCCCCACATGGTATGTGCCCCTTGGAATTTACTGGGCACAGGCCTTTGCTGCCCAAACCCCAGAGCAGGGCTGGCAGATGGGACCTGCCCCTTCCCCCTGTAGTTGACACTACCTCCTCAGGAGGCAGGCTTGCCCCAAAGGGTGTGGCCTATCAAAGCAGGTGACATTGATGGAGCTCCCCTGAGTCAGGTACCCTGTCACCGTTAGGAATTTTCATGCCTGGCCTCCCATGGTCTTGACAACCTTTTGAGGCAGGCACTGTGATTATTTCTCCATGTTCACATAAGGACACTAAGTGACTTGCCCAAGGCCATATAGCTTATAAGGTGGAGCAGGGCTGGCTCCACAGGCTGCATTCTCAGCGTTAGTCTGCATCGTTCCTCCAGATGTGGCTCCATCAACTGCGGGGCTTATGCATACTGTGATTCCAGGGCCCTCCGAAAACAGATTGAAACAGACTCCCTGGGTTTGGGGCCCAGGGATCCAGTTTTCCCCAGCTCCCTGGGTGAGCACAGCGAGGGCTGAAAACCCCGGCTGGTGCAGCGTGGAACAGGGCCCCGTAGAGAAGGTGCTGGCCACCCTGAACACGCCCAATCTCATCTGATCTCGGAAGCTAAGCAGGGTCGGGCCTCGTTAGTACTTGGATGGGAGAAGGTCCTGGAACGTGCAGCCTGACAAACTCATCTGCGTCCTGCGTCCCCCTGCGAGGAGGACTTTGCTGGTATCTTTACCTTCTCTGTATTCTCTAGAATTCTTCCGATGGGAGACGGAGTGTGCCGGGGCTGGAGAGTGGCCCAGATTTATCTGCCGTTTACTTGTGTGGAACATCCAAACACTTTTGTTTTAATATCCAGCTGGCATGTGTACCATTAAAGTGACCTCCGCTTGTTTATCCTTTGGAAAATAATCAGAGTATTTGCCGTGAATCCAGACAGTCATTGAAAATGGGATGTCAGCACACAGAGACCACTGTGGCATGAACGGAACAGACGGATGGGCCTGCTCCTCCTCCATGACAAACTGAAACTCTGCTTAGAGACCAGTATGTGGTCAGACGGAGTGGCAGCACTTCTACATGGGCCCAGCTGACCCCATTACAGCCAGCCCACCACCCCATGCCGCATCCCGTCGGGCGTCTGTAACCCCTGCTGGGGCACACCCCGCCTTGGGGGACATAGCATTGGCGTCTGGGACCCTGAGGAAGGCAGGCCAAGGCCCCCCAGCTGTCCTGCTCTGACAGGACACAGGGAGGGGAGAGAGCACAGTGTGAATGGCTCCCCGCTGGGGACCTGGTGCTGGGGGGTGGTGGGTCCCACTCCTCTCCCCCCAGGGCAGCCCCCAAGGCCCTACCCAGAGGAGGCCCCCCAACAGGGGCAGAGGAGTCCCTGCCTGTCTCTTGTGGGGCGCTGGACCCAGCTCCGGGTGGGTAGCAGAGGCATAGATCCTGGGGAGGGAAAGCCTGTCCTTGGAGGAGTGGCTACCCCAGCTGGACACACAGCGGGTCTCAGCCTGCATCTGAACCCAGGTTAGGATGTGGGGAGAGGAGGTGGATCAAGTGTCTGCTGCAAGGGGAAGGTGACGGATGAGTGTGAGTGGGTGGAACAGTGTCCCTCCAAAAACTTATGTCCCCCTGGAAACTTGCAATGTGGCCTTATTTGAATAAGGTCTTTGCAGATGTAATTGGTTAAAATGAAGTCATGCTGGGTTAGGGAGGGCCCCTGAATCCAATGACCAATGTCCTTTTAACAAGGGGAGAGCAAACCCGGAGACACACAGGGAGAAAGCTGTGTGAAGATGGAGGCAGAGCCTGGAGTGATGCAGCCCCATGCCCAGGAAGGCCAGGGATTGCTGGGAGCCACCAGCAGCTGGGAAGAGATGGGAAGTTTCCTCTCCTGGTGCCTTCAGAGGGAGCACGGCCCAGCTGAAACCTTGATCTCAGACTTCTAAGCCTCCGGAATAGGAGAGAATTAATTTCTGTTGTTTTTTTTGTGACAGCTCTAGGACACGAATACACGGAGGAGGTCCCCACACTTCCCCGGGGGGTCACCAGTGAGAGAAGGGTGGTCACCAGCAAGAGAAGGGTGGTCTTGCTGTTGTCACTGTGGCCCGGAGGCTGGCAGGCCCTACAAAGTTCATGACAGGTACTATTCCATGAGAGGAGAGTAGGAGGAGGCTGAAATGGGTGAGTGCTCCCCAAGAAAGGCTGGGAAATGCTATGGAGCCTTGTGAGGAAAAAGAGATGGAGAGGGATGGGGGGGTGCCACGGCTCTTATTTAGGAAAAGATGGTCTGGGGTGTTGTTCTGAAGTGAGGGAGTACTGTGGTTTCCCAGCAGACAGAAGAGCAGGAGAAAGACCACGATTTGGAGGGCAGAGACCAAGCTGGACAACAGGCCTGAGAGGGGCCAGCCTTCCTCAGGGCAGCAAAGCCTAGCACCCTGGGTGGAACTTGGATTTGAGTCTCAAGGGGAAAGGGGCAGAGTGTGTTGAAGGGCAGGCAGCACTGGCTCTGCCCTCATGACTGACATGCCACCTCGGAGCCTCTCTTGGATTCTGCTGCCACAGTCAAACCCCAGAGGGTGATGTCTGTCCCACAAGGGAACAGTGGCCCAAACTCATCCACTTCTGAGAGGACTGGTGGCTTTTGGCTTGTACCACAGGCCTGGCCTTAAGTCCCAGCCCCAGCCCTTCCCAGCTGGGCCACAATCACAGCTTCTCTCCAAGCCTAAGTCCCCTTCTCTGTGAAATGGGGAACTTTGTGTTACTCCCTGTCTCAGGGTGTTTGTGAGGATTAAATGCGTTAATGCTTTCAGAGGTGCTTGGCGGACATGCAGTAAACACTCAAAAACTGTTAGTTCTCGTTATTTAGTATTAGTTAGGTAGGTCTCAGTAAACTGAAAGGCAGCTCTGAAAGGAAATAATCACAGAAATATAAACAGCATACAATACTGGTTTCCATGGTACAGGTTTCACATCCTGATTGTCTGGGCGGGCTCAGCATCCTCACGGCTCTCTCCGCCCAGCGCGGGGCTGTGGGCTGGGCCGTGGGCTCCTTGAAGGGCTTCCGCCCTCGCCCCTGTCCTGGGAGCCTCAGCCTTTCCAGCTTCATGTCACTGGCGGCAGCAGCCCATTTCCTTGTACTGGGAGCAGGGCTACGGGTCTTGATTTTTGGCTGGAGCTGGATTTGAATGACCTAGCTCTGAGGTCTCTTTTGGGAGGAACTCAAAAACGTCATTTGGGATGAACTAACCGGTGTCAATGTTTGACTCCGCAACCTCTCCAAGCTGGCTAGCTCTGTTCTGAAGATGCAGGCTTGGGTGGCACCCTGTTCTCTCGTGTGTACGTGTTGCTGTCCCGTCTGCTCCCTTTCAGAGCAGGGGGGCTCCGAACGGGTAGGTTTTGAGAAGGTCTGCTATGTGAAGGTGAGTGGGAGCGAGTTCTAGCCTGGAAGGCCAGTGCCCAGAAAGTGAGCCTGGGTCATGACTCTGCCCATTGCAGCCTAGTTCCGACACTGACTGTGTCCCACTCTGTGTGGTGCCATTACGTGTGGCTTTCTGTGTTTGAGCCCAGGGTGGGTCGGGGGACCAAGGACACTATTGTATCCTTTACCAACTCCTGAATGTTCCCTGGGATAAATTGTTTTTTTATTTCATTTATGTTCAGTTCTATGCACATAGACTTCCATTGTCTCGGTGTCTTGGACACCTTCGTTAAAATATCAGCCTTCACCCCTTGTAGACCCTTTGCCCGCAGATCACCAATCACCAGATCTCAACTTGCCATTCCGTGTTCGCCTCCTGGTTTGGGAGGGCTCTGTTTTAAAGCCTTCCAACATCATGTTGCTCTTTCCACGATTTGCAGACCTGCTGTTGCAGAGGAACATATCAACTGGGTATTCAAAGGATAGCCCTTCCATCAGCTATCAAACGGGTCTGCCTTCTTCTTTGCCACAAATTCACATGTATCAAAGCTCAGTGTATCCCATTCCAGTGCAAAAGTAGATTTTGCTTTCTCTTTCCTTTGAACACCAACGTCTCTGCCACCAGTGATATCCAGATGAAATTCAGGTTGCCCGTAAAGATATCCGGTACACAACCAGTAGGCCAAAGGACAGCAGGAAGGAATGCCGTGAAACACCAGGCCCCCGTGTTAGACCATCCACTGGGTTACCGTCCTGTGTAGGTAGGACTGCTCCTTGAGCCCTTAGATTCGACATCATCAGCCGGATTGGCTTTTCTCCCTTCAAGCTCTGTTCCACTCGGGGTGTCGTCCTCTTGTGGATCTCTTTGAGTAGACCCTGACTGCCCACCGTCCCTCTTGTTTCCTGGTGGGTCTGGGCCGTGATTGGCAGCTTTCTATCCACTGTGCCCCACCACCGTCATTATTTCTTCTGCCCTGTTTGACTCCCTGCCCTGGGGCCTTGTCTACTGAGTCAGCTCTGCCTTCTGCCAGCTGTGGTGTGGTTCCATCTTGGCTGACACACTGAGCTGCTGCCTCCTACCTTGGGCGACAGCGGTATGGGATTAAGGAACTAGAGTTTGTTTTACCGGATATGCTGGATATCCAATGGTGTTATGGACAACCTACTTTCTAGCCTACTGGGAAGAGGACTGAGTGAGCGAGCAGTCTTGGGGACCTACCTTCCACTTCCAATTCCCTTGGGGAGCTTAAAGCTTTCTAAGTGCATCTGGGCTACCCTGCCCCTTACATCCACTGGAGAGAATGGAGGTTGGTGGTGGGCCTTGTCTCAGTCCATTTGGGCTTCCATGACAGAAATACCACAGACTGGGTGCCTTATACATAACAGAAATTTATTTCTTACAGTTTGGAGGCTGGGAAGTCTAAGATCAAGGTGCAGGCACATTTGGTATTTGATGGGAGTTCACTTCCTCATTCATAGATGGCCGTCTTTCTGTTGGGTCCTCACATGGTAGAAGGAGGAAGGGAGCTCTGTGTGGTCTCTTTTAGAAGGGTGCTAATCCCAGCATGAGAGCTCCATCCTCAAGTCCTAATCACTCTCCTAAGGCCTCACCTTCTAATACCTGTACATTGGGGATCAAGTTTCAACATATGAATTTGGGGGGGTGAGAACCAACATTCAGTCCATAGCAGACACCTCAGGGGCTTCCTTTGGTTCAAGTTGGAGCACAGGTGCCCTGGGAAGGCTTCTGTTCTTTGCAGACTCTGGGACATCGCTCTAGATTCTGCCTCAATAACCCAATCATGCATGCTTTCTCCCATGGCTGGATCCCGTTTCTGCTCTCCGATGCACCATTGGGCATCATGGCTTTCTCTCATTCCCTGGGTCTTCCCCTGATTCTGTCTCAATTTCCACTCAGGTTTCTTTTCCCCTCTGTACCTTGTACTCCTTGGCAGAGCCCTGCAGGGCATGTGTGAGAGACTCAGTAGAAGCAGGGAGGAACTTTACCGGGCCTCAGAATCTGCGTGTTCCAAGATAAATGCATTCAAACGCTTGATGAGCGAAGAGTCTTCTCAGTCCTCTACTGGCGGTATGTCTTCACATGGTAGTCGCCGTCTTTTCCCTGCCATCTGGGAATGGTCTACCGGCACGCTTTATCTTCTCAGATGAAGCGAGAGGCTCCAGTTCAAACCCTTAGGAGCTCCAGGTCCTGATGTCTCATTGACTTATAGTAGCAGTTTTCAGAGGGCTGGTGACTCATCCAGTGGGACCCAGTGACCACTTGCTTTCTCTGAGTGGTTTGTCGTGTCCCCTCTGATTTCCATCCAGCCCACACCCCATGAGAGGCACTGGTAGAAGCTGACTCATTGCAGGACTGCAGCTCTGTGTACTCAGTGCTGGTACAGTACCTCCCAGGTGGGCGGTGGGGGACATGGCTCCGGGCCCTTTGATGTCAAAGGGAGACCTAATGTTGTTGCTTGGTTTGGAGTTGGAGGGCCCATGCAAGATTCAGGGCTTAGGGGAAGGGCTTGTGATTGGGGAGGAACGAGGACTCTTTACCTGAGGGGCAGTATGGCCTTGTGTCTGTCAGGGTGGCAGAGCCCTCACACGGCATGAGTGTGGTAATGCACTTGAGTGAGCACCCTCTTTACAGGTGAGACAGATGGCTTGTGTTCTCCTCCCTGGATGCTGCTTCTGTGTGCTTGACCTTAGCTGACAGGTTGGAACCCCCAGTTTATAGATTTTATTTTTTTAAAGCCCTTTTTTTGTAAAACACTAACCTCAGCGAAGGAGAAAGAAGGAAGAAAGAGAAAAAAAGCTGAGTTCTGCAGCTGTAGTTTGCTGTGTTTTTCATCTTGCCTCAGCAAGTTGGGACCACAAATAATCTGGTCTTATATGCTTCAGTAATACTGCCGCTCACGGCTTCGCTCTCCTCCTAAGGCAGTATATTCTGGGGATCCAGCACCCCTCCCCTTCCCCAACCTGCAGCTCAGGAGGCCCTGTGGCCCAGGCAGGGGGTCTACGTGGGAGGCGGAGCACAGAGGGAGCGCTGACCCACAAGGGGGTGGGCCATTCATTTCAGCATGGTTTCTGGAATCCGCTAAACATTTCTTTTTAACCAGTTTCCCCAGCCTCACATTCTTTGTTAGTTCAGGGAAAATGTCATGTATAATGGATGCTGCCTTGATGAATTGCTTCAGAGAAGCACAGTATTCTCATTAGTCTATATAATGAGAAAGACTCCAAGTGGTGGCATAGCTGCCCAGATATTTGCCTGACGGAAGGAATATTTGCCTGTGCAGTTCACTCTAGAAGGCCTGGAATGGAGGACGGTCGGGAGGAGGCTGAGGGTCCCGAGTGTGTGTTCTCCCAGTGCTCTCTGAGAGCAGACGCCAGCCACACCTGGTCCTTCCTGCTTCCCGGTGGGTGCAGGCTGTGGTGTGCAGGCTTCTCATCTGCTCTGCCACATCTGCATCCTGTCCCTGCTCCAGCTCCCCGTGCTGGGAGCTGGTCCCTCGAGTCAGCTGAAGAGGAGAAGCTGGGTACAATAGTCTTGCCTCATTCTCTTTTTTATTATTCCTAACAACAAAAAGAATAAACATGTAGATAGTGAACTCTATTTTCCAAAAGTATTTCTGTGTGTATGGTTTCACTGTTCACTTTGGCATCTATGGTTTTATTCCAAACAGTCTTCTGTGTAGGTGTCCGAGCCAGACACTGAGAGGTGTGGTGATGTTCTCAGGGTTCATGACTTGTAAGCTGCAGGCGTTTTGACCTAAACACTCCGTTGGCCCTATCGCTGATTCCCTCTGTGCTCTGCCTGTATGAGAATGGACAGTTTACCCAGCCTTTCTCCACCGGGGCCCATTGGATTTTCTCTGTAGGTCCTCAAGGCACTTCTTCATGTTAAGAGTGGTGCTTAAAGATGTGTGTTAATTCTCGCAGGCCCCTGGGGCCTCCTTTAGAGAATGGCTATTACCAGACATAGCAAAGATGTTATTCCAAGTTCCCAACAAACACCATGCAGGACCTGAGGAGGGGAGGAAGACAGACCCACCAAAGGGCATTGTGGGGGGGCTGAGCTGTCTTGGTGCCCAAGTTAATGCAACGTTGCTGCATTTTGCTGTGCTGTCAACTGGAAATTGCTTGCGATTTTATTTTTCAAGGGGAGATGTTAGGGCAGTACTTGGCTGTCTTCCTGCTTAGATACAGTTCCTTCAGATATCGCCCCCATCCATCCACCATCCATCTATCCATCCATCCGTCCTTGCCGCCTCTCCCTTTCTTCTTCTATCCAGTGGCTACTGAGTCCCTATCTGGTGTCAAGCACTACTCTGGGAACTGAAGAGTCAAACATGAATAATCCGGTTTCTTTTCTGAAAGAACTCATAGTTTAATGGGAGAAACAGATAGGAAAAGGTAAAGTTATGATATGGTTGGTAGTGTAAGCACAGTCATTGGAGTTTGTGAAACGCATTCAGAGTTGGGACAAGGCATTCACAGAAGGTTTTCTGGAAGAGCTGGCACTGGAACTGGGTTTGGAAAGGTGAGCTGGAAGAGGCTTCAAGGAGAAGCTGTTTGGGGAAAGGCATGCCTGGCAGGAGGAGCACCACGGGATAAGGCTCTGCGAAACGTCCTAGTTGGGGAACCTGTATCGTTTGATATTGCTGCGCGGGTTTGGGACGGGACAGAGGAGGATGAGTAAACACACAGATGAGATGATAGAGATGAGGAGGGAGCCAATGACAGATGGGGATCAGGGTGGTAACCGATGAGCTGTCCAAGCCCAGGGAGTCCTCCCTGGGCGGGAGGGGACGCGTTAGTGGGGCTGCAGTCACCAGAGTGTCGTACCAGGCATGGTCCTCGGTGCTGGACGTGAAATCTGGGTTATTCCTACCAGAAACCAGACCTCCTTTATGGATGAGGGCCTTCACAGAGGATGAGTAACTTGCCCAGGGCTATAGCCCTGTGATTGCAGAGTCGGGGTTTTGGTGGCTGGGATGTGTAACCTGTAATCACTCTGCTTCTCTTGCCGGTCTACAGGTTAGGCTGTGCGTGCATGTGTTTTTTTTCCCCTCCGAATGTGATGTTTCAAGAAATGTGATTTGATGTAAAAACCTATCTGAATCTCTGTAATAGTATGCCATAGAATAATAGGGTTTGGATGGATTGTGAAGGCTGAGCAACACATTCCGTGGAGAGTGAAGGGAGGGGAAGTGCTGGGAATAACAAATGTGGGGAGGGAGCTGGGTCTTCAAGTCGGATGTCCTCAGCATCGGGAACAGGAAGAATAAGGTCAGAACAGCTAGACCTAAGAACAGAAAAACTAAGCTAATGAGAGCCCAGGTGTCAGAGTCTCGGGACTAATTACCAGGGTTAGGAAGACCTTGTGAGAGGCTGACCACTGGTGACTGGGCCCTTGCCCACTCCTCGGCTACCACAGAATCACCTGGTACCCCTGGCTTCAGGGAGGCGGACTGGAGCTTTCTGCTCTGCAGCAGGGGAGAGGGTGGTGATAGGGAGGGAGGGACAAAACCTAACCTCCTTCCACCAGCAAAAACCATATCAGCATTCAGAGAAAGTTGAAAGAAATCTTTCAGCTGGCTGGCTACCTAGCTCAAGGCTAACCACACTCTTAACACAATAATAAGTCAATCCTTACTGAATAATTAAATAGAGAGCCTTCATAAGTATTGACTTAATGTGACAGCAAGTCTATAGTGACTTGGGGTTTGCTTATGTAAACACAATCTCTTGTTCAGCTTACTTAGCAGTTCAATGAAATAGAACAGTCCTTCAATTAAAATCAAATGATGCATACATTTAATTCTTTTCTTTTCTTACCAGGTAATAATAGGTTTGGAACATAGGTGAAGGGATTGGGGAAAAATGGAGAAAAGGGTACCTGCCCACCTGCCTGTATTTTCAGAGGACACGAAGGAGTGTAACCAATTGTGGTCTCCAGAAGAAGCAAGTGGTCTTGGCTCCCACTGCTGGGCCCTGGGTGGGAGATCCATGTGGGCTTAGGATGACTTCTGTCCCATCCAGACCCTCCAGATCTCTCCCAAAGTGGGCTTGGGTTGGCCACTGTGATTGGTGTGTCAGTCTCTTGATGGTGGCCTGGGTATGATCGATTATTTCTGGGCAGCTGGAGTCCAGTGGCTCCAACCACCATCCTCTTCAGGTTGTTTCCTGTGGATTCCCTCATGGCTCACCTAGAAGACAGTGGGGATGCTGGATGGAAAAGGGGGCCAAGGAGGAAGGGGGCACCCCACTGATTCCTTTGGATGCCACCAGAAGGGACGTAAACCTCCCTGGTTCTGTGGCTGTAAAATGCTGGGAGAGGGGGAGCGTAGAGGGGGCTGGAAAAGAGTGGCTGGGAAAGCTAAGGGCAGGGACAGAGTGGTGGCAGGGAAAACCCATTGGCCCTGGAGCTAAGATTTGAAACTAAGTCTCCTGGCCTTGCTGCTGTGATGTTAAGTGAGTTAATTAACCTCTCTAGGCCTCTGTTTCCTTATCTGTAAAACAGGGTAATAATGCCAACTTCAGAGACTCGTGGTCAGAGTAAAACGTGGTGATGTCAGTAGAAGTGCTTTATGTGACACTGCAAATGCAGGAGGTGCTTGTTAATAGATTAGAGATACTATGCCCCTTTGGCCTGAAGAGAAAGAGCTCACGCCTTCTTCACAGTGCTCCATGTTCAGGACTGGTTAGCGGAATCCCAGTGACAGTGGCAGCAAGCATTGATGGGGCACCCGCTATGTGCCAGGCGCTGTCCGGGCACTTACCTGCATTTGCTCATTGGACATCTCATTCAGTCCTCGCCATGACCCTATGAGGTAAATACTGTTATTACCTCTGTTTTGCAGATGAGGCAACGGAGGCCTGGAAAGGTTTAATGACCTGCTCAAGGTCACATGCTAGTGAGTACCCTGTTTCCCCGAAAAGAAGACCTAGCTGGACAGTCAGCTCTAATGCATCTTTTGGAGCAAAAATTAATATTAGACCCGGTATTATATTATATTATATTATATTATATTATTATATTATATTATATTATACCCGGTCTTATAGTAAAATAAGACCAGATCTTATATTAATTTTTGCTCCAAAAGACTCATTAGAGCTGATTGTCTGGCTCTGTCTTCAGTCTGCCAGATCCTAGCAATCAGGACCCCAGAGTGAGGAGCCCGTTCTCTGAGCTGGTAGCTTTTCTCTCTCAGCCTCTTTGTCTTGGGACAGTGAGTCCGTTATACTTGTTAATGCTTCTGGAACCAACAATGGTTTCTCTACCAAAGGCTTAGAACAATCATGATTTATAATAGGCCCTGTTCAATTAAACTTAAAGAAATAACGGCAGTCTTAAAGCAACTTTATTACAAGAGAACATAACGAAGAGTGTGTTAGCATCTTGTGAAATTTACATCTGGATCTTGTCAGTGCCTACACTTACCGTATTTCCCTGTTTGTAACCAGGGGACGTAGACTCTTGCTTTGTGTTTCCTGCTTTTTATCCCTTAACGTGATTTCATGTTTGAATTTTCATATATTGGCATAACCTGCATCCTCGTCAGTTTTAGTAGCGACGTAGCTTTCTGGAGCTTATCTGTCTGAGCCATTCCTTCCTAGATGAGCTGGGGAGAGAACCCAAAGCCAAGAACATGTTCCTTCCCGAATTTTACCTTCATCCACGTTCCAAGTTGCTCTCACTGAAATGCTCCTGCACGCGTGGCTCTTCTGCGTAGGTTAGTCTGACGCTTTGCGGGTTTGGTTTTTGGCCTGTGTCCTTTTCACTGTGTGCCCTTTCTGGTTGCTTTGAACTTGGACAGAGAAGATCATATCAAATCAGAGAGTGAAGCTAAATAGTAGTCAATAGTTTTTCTGTTTTAAGTGACAGAGACCCAATTAGCTTAAGAAAAATTAAAGAGGAATTTATTGGTTTCCAATAAAATATAGAAAGGGCAAGAGAGTATCCAGGACTCAAATACAAATAGGTCTCTGTGTCACTGTCTGTCTTTCTCTCTCTTTGTGTCTCCTTGTCTCTCTCTCTCTTTTTTTTTAAAGATTTTATTGGGGAAGGGGAACAGGACTTTATTGGGGAACAGTGTGTACTTCCAGGACTTTTTTCCAAGTCAAGTTGTTGTCCTTCCAATCTTAGTTATGGAGGATGCCATTCAGCTTCAAGTTGTTGTCCTTTCAGCCTTAGTTGTGGAGGGTGCAGCTCAGCTCCAGGTCCAGTTGCCGTTGCTAGTTGAAGGGGCCAAGCCCACCATCCCTTGCACGACTCGAGGAGCTGAACTGGCAGCCTTGTGGTTGAGAGCCCACTGGCCCATGTGAGAATCGAACCGGCAGCCTTTGGAGTTAGGAGCATGGAGCTCTAACCGCCTGAGCCACCGGGCCAGCCCCTGTCTCCTTGTCTCTTGTTTCTGCTTCTCTCTGCAGGTTAGCTGCATGTTTATTCTTATTAGGACCATGGGGCTAGAGCTAGGGTCTCTGGGCTCACATCTATGGTGTCCCATAACCAGAAGGAAAGAATGTTCTCCTGTGCCTGCTCCATTAGGAAAACCTCAGGGAAAGGCTCTGTTTGGCCTAGCTTCTGTTACTTCCTTCTCCCTGGACCAGTCAGTGTGGCCAGGAAAAGAGCTGTGTGGTTGGCCCTGCCTGGGTCGTGTGTCCACCTGCGGCCCAGGAGGGTGGAGTGCCATGGTGGGCAGCTTGTCTGGAGGAGGAAGGCCCCAGCCTGCCCCTAGGGGAGAGGCTCATCCGGGCAGAAAGAATAAGTATCCAGCATACACTTACAGAATAAACAGGGGAGAAGGAAGCCCAGCTGGTACCTAATGTCACAGAACAAGTGGTGGTCGTTTCAGGGAGGAGGCGGGGAAAGGATGGAGGTCCGAGCTATCCACAGTGAGCCCAGAGGCGTCAGAAAGCGGCCATGTGGGCGAAACGCACTTTCCCCTTCCTCAGTGTCACATCACATTGAACCCACTTAATGGGGTCCTACGCTGCTTGGAGGGGACCTCAGAAAGCCATTCCGGAGGCACATGGGTCTATTAAAACCATTCTCTCTGCGTTTCCATAAATTGCCTGTGAAGCCCAGTATGAGTAATTTGCCCTTCTTGGGAGTCCTTTTTCGCCTCCGTGAACTATTCCAGTGCCCTGTTAGTTTGCGGGAGGCAGTACTGGTGGCTGCCCTGGAAGCCTTGTGAGCAGTGATGGCTCATGGCAGCAGAGTCAGAGGAAGGACCTTGTCCTCACTGGCACGTGCCTGGCCCAGGTGTGCTGGCTGCATGAAAGCTGTGTATCTGTGCGACCTGCCTCTCGGAGCTATCCTGTCCTTGCTGGGAAATACGTCTACTGTGTGGGGTTGTGCAGAAAATTCAATTAAGATAACAGTGTCCGGCACATAGTAGGTCCTCAATAATCATGATCTCCCTTTCCTCTTTTTCCAGTTCTCATACCAGTAGGAACAGTAGGAATGAGAACTGGAAAAAGAGGAAAGGGAGGGCAGGGGAACTTTGGGAAGTTGCTAAGAACTTCAGACCAAAAAGCCATGTATTGGCTAGCATTGGAGTATTTTGGGGTTCTGTGGGAGCAGTTCACCCCAGAATTAGATGAGGCCAGAGAGATGTGAGAAAGTATATGTGTTCAGGAAGCTGTTTACAGTATGGATCAAGGTAGTGTCTCATTGATAAGAGGTACCTGTGCACTCTCTTGGCTGAGGCCAAAGCATGGAACTGAGAGATATGTGTCCAGGTGTAACTGTATGTAACTGTGTGTCTGTGGAGATAGGGGCACGTACGCCAGCGTGTGTGTGTGTGTGTGTGTGTGTGTGTGTGTGTGTGTGTGTACACAAACACGCATGCTCTTTTACCATGTAAACTGAGCCTTTGGGCTATGGCCGGAAGCATTACTTTCTTCCTTGGCTGGGCTATGAAGCGGGAAAGTGAAAGCTGAGACCAGGGCGTGGTGTCTGGAGGGTCCCCGCAGCCCAACTCTGGAGACTGTGTAGATGGCCATATCTCCAAACTGTAGCCTGTCTCCAAATCACTGAGAGGACTTGTTAAAAGCACAGATTGCTGGGCCCTACCCTGGAATGTCAGATCTGCTTAGGTCTGGGTTGGGGCTGGAGAATTCTCGTTTCTGTCAAGTTCCCAGTTGATAATGTTTTCGTCTGTAGACCACCCTTTGAGGACCATTGACCTATAGGAAGCCCCCCTCATGCCCCCACCCCCCACCCAGTCTGGATGATTTCTGCTTGTGGGGGTTGGTCTCTGTACATCCAGCATGCCTCTTTTTCTTTTTGCGGGAACACATCTTCCATCAAACAGCATGGCCTGACCTAACAAATAAGAATACAGGATACAGAATACCCAGTAAAATTTGAATTCCAGATAAACAATGGAAAACTGGTCCATATAAGATTAGCTCAGATATGGCATATACTTATACTAAAAAAAAAAAAAAAGGATTATTTCTTATCTGAAATTCAAATTAAATGGATGTCCTGCATTTAATCTGGCAACTGTTTAATCAAATTGGGGGTCAAGGGTCTCTCTTGGTCTCTCCCGCTGCTTTCCTGTGATTGAATAGGCTACAGCTGCTGATGAAACAAGCCCGAAGAGGGTTTGTGTTTTCTGTATGGACCCACCTGCTGCCCTGAGCTCATCCGGCACTCTTCACTTGACCTTGCTGAGATGGACTTGGCTTGTGTTCATACTGCTTCTCTTGCTGGATCTCTGTTTTCTTCTTTTTTCTGTCTGTCTGTCTGTCTCTCCCTTGTGCTTTCTTTTATACCCTCTGTCTTATGGGCTCTGAAAGGAAGAAATCTGCGAAGTGATGGGGCTGATCCGGGAAAGTCTGTCCCCGGCAGGTAGAGAGGAGTCCAAGAGACGGGTGACCTCAGGGCGTCTGTAGGGAAGAGTGGCGTCTTGCCCGAAGATGGCTCTGAGAGTCCCAGCTGGCTCGCAGTGCACTATCAAAAGGACAACGTTTGCCTTGGAGTTGTACCTACCAGGGCTGGACCGGGCGTGGTCACTCGGCTGGTGTGCATCGTGGTTGGAGTTGCGAGTGTCACGGGCTTGAAGGAAATGGACACCGTGTGGTTTCTGATGCTGACAGAGGGCTCCGGCTGCCATGCACTTCAGCGTGTCTTGAGGGGCAGAGAGAACCTGAGCAATAAAAAGCCTCCTGGAGACTCGGACAGCGTATCCTCCTAAGTGGCCCCATTTGTCCCTCTCGCCTGCCCAGGCTGCCGTGACACGTGAAAATGGAGAAACGGAGGAATGGAAGGCCTAGCTGCTTCGCCTCACCCCACCCTTCCCCTCTGCCGTCTGCTGGTCTTGGGCCTGCTTCATCCCCTTCTCGGGCTCTGAATAGAACCATGGGCCTGCTGGAAAGGAAATAGGCCACAACCTCAGAGGAACAAGACAGCACTTCCCTGTGGTCACCCTGGGCTCTGGCAAAGTGACCGCGTGCCTGTGGGCCGTCTTCGGGGGCCTGTGCTGCTCCTCCTGTGTCCTCAGAGTGGCATGGAGAGTGACGTTGGAGTAGGGAGGACATCATTCCCCTGGGGTCCAGCAACGTGACTCTGGGGCCTGGTGGTGAGGTGGGGTGGGGAGAAGGAGCCATCTTTCCCTGGTGTGTTGACATCACCTTTCATGGGACCCAGACCCACCTTGGCAGGGGGAACAGGTAGATCTTTCCTTCGGTCAGACATAGGGAAAGCTGTTTCCTGTTTGTACTTGCCAGTGGCAGGCGCAGTGCTGGGGACAGCACACCGAGATAGAGGAGGAAGAGAAGGGTACACAGTGCCTCCTCTCTGGGCCCCGGCTCTTTAATGTCACCCTGTGAGGGAGGGAGGAAGGCGCGGCTCACGCCACTTGATAACCGGGGACATTGAGCAAAGAGACATGACAGGCTTGCCCAAGGGCTCACAGGGGGCAAGAGATGAACAGAGCACAGCGGCATGAAAAACCCTCTCCTCTCGCACCATCAGTACCTGCTCTCCCCTCACTGGGGGTGGGGGGGTCCCACCGGCCCCTCCCCCAGGTGCCACGACTCTTTCACCTCCAGTTCTGGAAGGCTTGCTTCCGTCACACCCCCTCTTTCCTCTGATCATGGCCGTGTCTCTCTTTATGGGCTGTCCTCTCTTCCTTGTTCGTGCTTTCAGTCCTCCAGCCTGTGGGGCCTGGGGACATTTTGAGAGGCCTCGTGGATGGTGAGGCCAGGCAGGGCTCTCAGGGTTCCCAAAGCCAGTGCTTGCAGCACTCCCCTTGCACAATGGATGTGAACCTGTGTGCCAGGTGTGAGTGGAGCTGTCTGGGAGGCTTCCACACCTGCAGAGGGGGCCCTCAGCGGTGCATAGTGGGCAGTGTGCTCCCGCAGGAGCCTGGCCTGGTGGGCGTGCTGCCCTGTGCCGATTAGCTAGGATTTCCTTCCCGACATGTGTGCCCTTCCCATCCTCAGTCTCTCAGCCACGTGGCAGGGGCTCAGTACATGTTTGGAGAAAGGATGAGTGGCTAGCTACCTCCTCATCCTGCCCCAAGGGGTCTGGAGGAGACGGATGAAGAAATCAGTAGAGTCTGCTCCCTGGGAATGTGTGTTTCTGTTCGAGAGCCCAAACAAGACAACATCAGTAAGTCTCTATGCAGTTAAGTATGGAATGGCCTAGTGCAGACGATGTGTGTAGCTGGAACACAGAGGTGAGTGGTCAGAATGGGCTTCACGGGAAGGGCTGCAGGTGGGTCCTGTGGCCGGAGGGAGCCAGGCCTTCTGTGTGAGCAAATGGCATTAGAATGCACTCCTGTATTTCAGCTAGGAGATGGTATCTGGACGCTCTTCGGCCGGGAGGTGATGATAACTATTGGCTCTGCTTGTGATCTAGCCAGCAGCCCCATATCCCGCAGGAGCTCAGTTCTGGCTCGATGCTGCCCACCTAATGCCCTCCTCAGTGCAGGGGTCAGACCACATTCCTCCTTCTGGGGGGAGACGTTTGGCCAAAGCAAACAATGCAGTGCTGTGAGTGTCCTGTGGCTGCTGTAACAAAGTGCCACAAAGTGGGTGCTTAAAACAAAAATTTATTCTCTCATAATTCTGGAGCCCAGAAGTCTGAAATCAAGGTGTCAGCAGGGCCGTTCTCCCTCTGAAGGCTTGAAGGGAGAATCTGTTCCACGCTTTTCTCCTAGCTTCCTGTTGCCGGCAATCCTTGGCGTTCCTGAGCTTTCAGTGCATCGTTCCAACCTCTGCCTCCGTCTTCACGTGCGTTCTCACTGTGTGTCTGTGTCTCTTTTCATCCTCTTATAAGGACACAGGTCATTGGCATGAGGGCCCATCCTGCTTCACTGTGACCTCATCTTGGTTACAACTGCAAAGAGTTTATTTCCAAATAGGGTCACATTCACAGGTCCCAGAGATTAGGACAACGACATAGCTTATTTGGGTGACACAGTTCAGCCCACAAAAGGTGCTTAGAGGTTTTGTTGGCCTCCAAATTCCCTCTATTAAAAGTCTCTTTCCTCTCTCAGGTGTCTGGAGATCTAGGTGTGGGCAGAGACCACCCCCTGTCATCCTTTCATAGCACCTTCTCTCATGTGCTGGGTTGTGGAGTGGGGACATTCAAGACCACGTCTTATTCTGTGGGAGTTGGGGGGGAAGGCTTGGTTGGAAATACTGCCTTTTGCTGTCTTGGGGCTGAGTGGTGAGGAGCTAGAGGGTGTACTTATGGGCAGGAGAGAGGGTGGAGATAGCTGCAGATTCCCGTCTCATTTCCTGTGAAAGACAAGATGGGTTTACAGAGACATAGAATAAGGGCTCTGGAAGGACCTTAAGAACTTTAGCACAGGAGCAGTGGGACCTGCGAGAATGGGCATCCACCTTGTGTGGGAGGTCTGGGACGGGGTCCTGGCTCCACAGCTCAGTAGCTCCGGGGTCTTGGGCAAGTTATTTAGCTTCTCTGAGGCTTGGCTTACTGCTCGGTAAAGGGGGATAATCCTAAGAACTGTGTGTCAGACTTTTTGTGACAATTCAATGATAAAAGATGGGTGTACAAGTACCTTTCCTTAAATCATTGTTTTTATTGTGGTCAATGATACATATCATAAAAGTTACCCTGTTAACCATTTGTAAGTGTCCAGTTCAGTGGCACTAAGTACATTCACATTGTTGTGCAACCATCACCACCATCCATCTCCAGAACTTTTTCATCTTCTCAAACTGTGAAAATATCTTTTAAACTATATACTAAGATCACTTCCTATCTATTTGCTAAGTAAGGAAACCAAGTCCCTGAGAAGCCAGGACTCACCTAAGGTCACCTTTGAGTTAAGGGCACAGCTGATGTGAGAACCCCGGCCCTTTGACCCTCATCATTTCCCATGGCCCCCACCTTGCTGCCTCTGTGGGCTGCAGGGGTTAGGGGCACGCGAGGCCTGGTTGGTGTCGAATCCCTCTGGAGAGCTTCTTCCCAAGCGAACCAGAACGTGTCCTGTGGTGGAACCCAGACAGCTGCCTGCTTTGAAGGTGGTCGTCCTCTCAGTCTGCCTGGTGTCTTTCTCTCTCTCTACCTGCTCAAATGGGACAGAGTCCAGGGCAGCTGAATTCAGCATGACCTTTGGGATAGTTTTGTGAAGTACCTTATGGTGTGGAAAGAGCCGGCACAAGGCGTCAACAGCTGGGTTCTGGTCCGTCTGTAGTGTTCTCACTGAGCATGTATTTGTTGAGGTTCCTACTATACGAGGTCTGACAATTAAGTTCGCGAACTTGTTGCAACAAGATGTAGCTAATCTTTTTTGCTATCAGAGGGATTATTCATTATGAAGTTGTACCAACTGGACAAACAGTTAACTAAGTTTACTATTTGCAAGTGCTGAAAAGGCTGCACGAAAAAGTTAGACAACCTGAACTTGTCTCCAACAATTCATGGCTCTTGCATCATGACAATGCACCAGCTCACACAGCACTGCCTGGGAGGGAGATTTTAGCCAGTAAACAAATAACTGTATTGGAACACCCTCTCTACTCACCTGATCTGGCCCCTAGTGACTTCTTTCTTTACCTGAAGGTGAAGGAAATATTGAAAGGAAGACATTCTGATGACATTCAGGACATCAAGGGTAATACGACAATAGCTCTGATGGCCAGAAAAAGAGTTTCCAGAAAAAGAGTTCCAAAATTGCTTTGAAATGTGGACTAGGCGCTGGCGTCAGTGCTTAGTTTCCCAAGGGGAGTACTTCGAAGGTGACCGTTGTGATATTCAGCAATGAAGTATGTAGCACTTTTTCTAGGATGAGTTCGCGAACTTAATTGTCAGACCTCGTGTACCATTATTGGGAAAATCCCAACATGAGCAAGACCTTATTATTCACCGCTTGCAGCTCCTTTGAGACACAAGGGATATGACACTTGAGGACACCATGGCAAAGGGAACTTACCTAAAGGAGGTAGTGATGGCGAGTGGAGGTGGTGCCCCAGCCCAGGCTGATGGTGACAACCTGAGGCCAGGGTGCTAGTGGTCAGGGCAGGAGGAAGAAGGAGCAGGAATTGCCGTGTAGGTTAAATATGGTTCCCCGGGCACCACGTGACCCTCCACATGCAGTGCTGGGAGCTGGGGACAGACTCAGTCTGACAGCACCTGCCTCTCGGCGGCTCATAGCTGAGGGGGGAGCCCAGGGCTGTGCGCATACAGTTCTGAAGCAGCGTCACTGGTGCTGACACAGAGGAATGGGTGATGGCAGATTACGTTCCCAGGGGAAGAAAGGCTGATTCTGCTTAGTGGGATCAGGAAGCTGGTGGAGGGGGAACCAGGGGGCTTTGGTTTAGTTTGATGTGGAACACAGGTCAAAAACACCCTCAGGATGTGTCACCTAGGGGAAGTCTCATGCCTCCTTGGGGTGTGTTCCTTGGACCTCTGATACATCGTATGAGGTAGCTGGGGCTGGGTTATTGTACCCATTCTTCAGGTGGGAAGACTGATGTGTGATAGGACTTGGGCAAGGTCCCCAGGAGTGTGGTTGAGCAGAAAGCAGAGCTCAGCTTCCCTGACTTGGTCCCAGGCACTCTCACAAACCTGCTATGGGTAGGGGGTCTCTTTGTTCCTTTGACTCAAAGATCCATCCAGAGTGTACCATGTCTAACCCGTGTGCCCAGCTCTTGGAGAGTCCTGTCCTTCAGGAGCTGCCAACCTTGAGCCCCCATGGCTTGGTGCCTCCCCCCAGTCCTCCTCTCCGTCTTTTTGGCTTCCTCCACCCCAGGAAGATTCGGGAGGAGCCCTTGTACCACAGAGGAGGCAGGAAAGCAGCCACACTAAACTTCTCTCCATGGGTCTTCTCCTGATACCAGGTCTCGGCTGGCGGACTTCCATGCCAATTGTCGCGCCTACCAGACGGTCACCAGCTGCCCTGCTGACAATTACCAGGCGTGTCTGGGCTCCTATGCTGGCATGATTGGTAAGCCATCGCCTGTGCGTCTAGGCTCACAGTAGGCTCCAGGCTGCCCCAGTCTCAGCAGGCAGGGGCCCAGGCCAAGCTCTGGGCCAGTGGGTAGACAGCCTGAGCTCGCCCTTCTCTGCGGCGTTTCAGCCAGAGATGCCATGGGAAACCAGAGGTGAGGCCCTTTATCAGGCGAGGAGAAGGCTCCAGGGACCTTCAAAGCTTTTGAAATAAGAAGAAAAAGTAACATTTATTGCATGGTTTTGATATTCCAGGTTCTGCGCTAGTCAGTTTACAGGGACTGTCTTATTTAATTCTCACAACAGCACTTAGTAGGGAGGTGTTGGGATTTCCATTTTACAGATGGGGCAACTGAGGCTTAGAGAAGTGGAGTAACTTGTACAGGTTCACCTAACTAGTACATATGGGCACTGGGATCCAAGCCCAGGATGTGAGCCTAGCTGCCCTGAGTCCCGAACACACTCTGCTTGGTGGTCAAGGAGAAAGCAAGGTCCACGCTGAGGTGTCTTCACGGGTGTCCTGGCCTGTCCTCTGTGCCAACAGCCCTCTGCCCACTTTGATCCCCGTGGCTGCTGGGACAGAAATGCTCTGAGTTTGGATTGTGAGTTGAGATGATGTCGGTTTGGGGGCAGGTGGGAGGGAAGGAGAGTCCCAAGCCTCTTCTCTGTGGTGCCTGAGGCCTGGGGGCCTCAAAAGGAGGCCTCACTGCTCCCCTCTCCTTTGCCCCCCTTTCTCCCTGCCCAGGGTTTGACATGACGCCCAACTACGTGGACTCCAGCCTCACTGGGATCGTGGTGTCCCCCTGGTGCAGCTGTCGTGGTAGTGGGAACATGGAGGAAGAGTGTGAGAAGTTCCTCAGGGACTTCACTGAGAACCCCTGCCTTCGTAAGTCCTGCAGTGCCCTCCCCTCTCCACGGGACCTCTCACCCCTCATATCCCAAAGGGGCCCTAGAGGGCTGCCCGAGCCATTCCCTTCGTTCTCTGTTGGAATGGCCAGTGGTCTGTGTGGGGCTTCTCCAGTGTGGATGTTGCCTGTGGAGACCCTGATTGTGTGCTTGTGGAGAGTCACACCAGAGCTGTCAGTAGGCCAGCCTCCACTTACCACTGGAGGCCTTGGGCCCCTGTCATGCCAAGGCCGAAGGTTTCTGCTCTGCTATCCTGCCAGCTTCCTTTGGGGACAACCCTATGGTGAGAGCTCAGCTGTCTATCACTTCTCCTTTAAGGAGATATTTTGAAGGATCTCCTTGGAATCGGTGACTTTCTTTGCAAGTCACCAAACTCCTAATGTAAAGGCTGCAGAGCGAGGTGAGCCACAAGCTCCATGTGCCTGATCTCTCCAGTCTGACACCCTTGCTACCCACCCCCCCGAAGCTCTCCTCCCCCTTCCCTTCCCTCCATTCTTCTTTTTGTCCATCTGTCCATGCTCCCTTTCTGTACGGCCCGGGGATTCAGAGACTCAAGTCCCAGTGTCTGTCATGGACAGCTTACAGTCTGATGGAGGTACCTGTGGTCACAGTCCGGGGTGAACATGCTGGGCTGGGGGTCTGAACAGGGCTCTTCAGGAGCGCAGGGTGGGGATGCTTCCATCAGCCGTGAGGAGAGAGGCCCTGAGGACTTCTCAGAGGCTGACCCATTGAGGTACAGGGGCATCGGTCAGCTGGAGAGGGCAGAGGGGGTTTGGGGAACCGCAGACCGCTGAGCCTTGTTACAAAGCATGAGGACACTGGGAGGTGTCTGGACAGGTGGAGAGAGTCTCCCTCCCAAAGGGCTTTGCAGACCTGAGGGTCAGGGTCTTCCAGTCCTGCCAGTGTCCAGGGGTGGTGTGGGCCACTGCAGCGGGTCAGGGCGTGGTGCTGTGGTCAGAGCTGCACTTCAGAAGGCTCACTCTCTGCTTCTGGAGTTGAGGGGGTGGGGGGTAGGGATGTGGTTCTGACGGGACCCACAGAGGGTGAGCCCCCTCAGAGGGTATAGTAGCTGTGATGGGAGAGGACAGTGACGAGCGAACCAGGGCAGTGTCAGGAAGGGTGGAGGGGGGAGATGGGGTGGAGAGGTCTTCAGGAGGTGGGCTCCAATGACGGCAAGTGGGTGGTTAGGGAGGCATGCTGGGGGACTTGGGTGGGGAGAGATGACACCTCCAAAACTGGAAATGTGGGAAAGCAGTGTCACAACGGGAGGGGGCGATGCTCAGTTCAGGTGACGTGATGAGTTTGAGGCACATCTAGGGCATGGAGGTGAGAATTGATTTAGGCTTTTGGTTATCGGGTTTAGCCTTGGGGACGGAATTTTGTCCAAGGGGTCCCATTATTTATCCCCGAGTGAATTAGTGCTGATGGTGCCGGAGTGGGTGGAGCTACCCAGGGAGGAGGGCTGAGTCTGGGGTACCTGGATTGCCAGTGGTGGGGACCTGGAAGCATCTGAGGTGGATAAGGAGCCAGGAGAACCAGTGTCTAGGGGGCTGGGGGTGGGGCAGCTTCTGAAGGGGGCGTGGTCTGCAGCACTGACTGCCCCTGAGAAGAGGGTGTCCTAGGCACGGCCTGCTCCTCCCTTCCAGGCTTCCCGCTTTCCCAGCTCTTCTCCTTTCCTTCTCTACATTCCTCATCACATACATTTCTTTCTTTTCTGGACTCTTGTCTTTTTCAACCTCTCTCTTGCTGTTTTCTTCTCTACGCATGCGCCCTGGTGTGTGAAGGGGAGCTGCAGCACAGTTAAGTCTGGAGAAGCTACACACCGTCCCCAGCTCTGGGCTGTTACAGGGCAGGTAGCAGCTGGGATGGTGAGAGGCAGAAGTGATGAAAGTGGCCTTGATTTCTCTGCGTCTACGTGCTCTCTCCGCCCCACAGGGAACGCCATCCAGGCCTTTGGCAATGGCACAGATGGGAACCTCTCCCCTAAGAACCCCTCATTCCAGGCCACGCAGGCCCCTCGGGCAGAAAAAACGCCTTCTTTGCCAGATGACCTCAGTGATAGCACCAGCCTGGGGACCAGCGTCATTACCACCTGCACGTCTGTCCAGGTGAGGAGGTGTGGCTCTGTAGCTGGGGAATGGAGCCAGGGTGAGCTAAGACCCTTGACAAGCCCCGTGATGTCAGAGGTGGGTGTGGGAAATGAGAAAACTGGGGGCTAGATGTGAGGTGCACACGTTCCTCCCTTTGGATAAGGGACCAAGGGAGTGGGGAAGAGCTGGTGGGGGCTAGTGACCCATGTATTCATTCACCTTGCAAGTATCACACACCCGTTTGATCACAGGATAGTAGTCGATAGCATGGGGACCAGGAGAAATGGAATGGTTTCCAGGTGTTAACCACCTGCTGCTTCCCGGGTATGTGCTCATCGACTCCAGCTGCTTTGTTGAGTCCTCGCATGGCGAGGTGCAAGCGCTCTTGTTTTACACACAGGACACTGACTCAGAGAGGTCAGGCGATGATGCCCAAGGGGTCACAGATGGTTAGAGGGGGATAAGATTTCACCTACCTCTGACTCCAAAGCCTGCGATGTCCATTGGTCTGTCTGTCCGTCGTCCATCCACCTGTCCATCCCTCCGATGCATGTTATGTGCGTGGTACGTGCCAGGCCGTATGTGAGATGTGAGGTATCACTGCTGAATGAGTCCATCAGGGTCCTGGGTTTGGTGGTCCTTAGGGTCTTGTCCAGGGTCAGGCCGTTCAACAAGCGTCAGGCGTGGACTGTGGTCAGTGCCACAGTAGGAGACAGGTGGCTCCGTGGAGGTGCCTCGTAATGCTCCCCACTCAGCCTTTCTGCGGGGCTCCCCTCATGCCATCACACCAGGTGCTACCGTAGAGGCTTCGTGTAGGGGCCACAGAACATACACACACACACCTTTCTGTCTCACACACAGTCTCCTCTCTCTCTCTCTCTCTCTCTCTCTCTCTCTCTCTCTCTCTCTCTCTCACACACACACACACCCTAGAACAAAGAATTTAAAGTAGGACCCCATGTGGTGGGTGGTGAGGCACAGGGACATGTTTCGGGCAGGAGTTGGGACTGGTATGGCCAAGACGGTGGGTGGGGTGTGAAGTATAGTGGGGGGCACCCCTTAAGGTTAGGTGCGGGGGCAGGGGAACAAGGCCTGGGTGTGTGAGGCAGCGAGGACCCCCGCCTGGATGGGACGGTGGGCTGGTGGACCGACAGTGGGCAGGCATGCCCTCCAAAGTTTCCGTCATGCAGGATGGGTAAGTCCCAGGGAAGTGGTGGCGTACAGCAGTGGGACTGTCGTTGGCGGTATTCTACTGTGTACTTGAAATTTGCTAAGAGAGTAGACCTCAGACCTTAGGTGTTCTCACCACAGAAAAGAAAGAAAAAAGGAAAATGTTAAAGTGGTAAAGTGATGGGTATGTTGATTGGCTTGTGGTAACTATTTCACAGTGTGTATATATATTGGGTTGCACACCGTAAACGTATCCCAGGTTTGATGGTCCATTATAACCTCCGTAAAGCAGCGGGGGAAAAAACCAGTGGGCATTCCCAGTGCCAGTATGAGGACTTGAGCAGGGAGGGGGCTGGCGGAGGTGTTCAGGTCCCCGGGCACCCACTGCATCGTGGGAGCCAGCTGCCCCTCCCTCCCTGGTGGGTTCCCCTGCGCTGTCACAGCTGGCTTCCACGTGCTCTCTTGGCAGGCTCAGTGGGCCCTTCCATGCCCTGCTCCCCTCCATTAGGTTGCCCCTCCTGATTTGGGCTGAAGTGCCAGTGTCACCCTTGGGCTGCTCCTAATTACTCCGAGCATGCTTGAGTGGTGGCTGGCAGGGGCTCGGGGGCCTGCTGCACAGACGGTTGCCAGCTCAATTTCATGCTAGAGTGGAGGGCAGCTCGGCCGGTCAGGGCGGTGCCACCTATCAGGTGACCAGGCTCTGGCATGGTCCACATGTCCCTTTGGGCACCACCAGCTTCCCTGTGTCACCCTTCCTCCCCTAGCCCTTGGGAGATGCTGACTCAGCAGCTGGCTCTCACTGTGATTGCCTATAGGTGTGGAAAGTTCAAAGCCATGGCCTCCTGCCCCACTGTAGCCCCCTCAGTGCCTGGTAACTCTGACTCCCCTTCCCCCCACCCCCTATTTCCTCTTAGACGTTTGCTAAACCGTTGCCTGGTTTCTTTTGGATACACCTTGCTTTTCTGCAGCCTCCCCATGTGGGGCTTGTCTTACCCCTCGTTTGATTCCAGTAGAGTTCATGCGTGGGCTGTATGTGAGGTGATGTACGTTACCGTACCTGGTAAACAGAACCACGATACACACTTGGTGTTATGAGTCCTGGGGGCTCGGCTGGGTGGCTGCCTTGCGGGAGCTCCCCAAGGCCTGGCCCCCGTGACCCTCCACTTGGGGTCTATTGATTCCGTTACTCTGGGCAGGAAAGCTGGGGACAGCCATCTCAGGAGGAAAGGGAGAGAAGTATCCCCTCAGAGGCAGCCCACCCTCCATCCCCCCTGGTTCCTTCTCCCAGAAGCTGAAGGGAAAGGCCCCTTATTCTGTTTCGATGACAGTCTTTTTGATGAGCCCCTACTGCTCCATCCCCGGTGTGGGAGTACAGGTGGATGCGTGGTCCCTGCCCTCAGCTCAGCGAGAGGCTGCCTGGGTGGTTTGTCCCTTCCCCAGCCTACACTCCCTCTCAGCTCTCCTGCCATAGAAGCGCTCCGTCACCATTGTGGGAATGACAGCAAGCCATGGCTACAGAGGGGGGTCCCTGAGTGAGGGCGGAGACAGGAAGCTGAGGCCAGGGTGGGAGGGAGCAGGGGGAGGCCGTTCACCCCAGACACCCCCCTGTCCTTTCTATCCACAGGCCTGGAGCTTCCCTAGGGACCCTTCACTGACCCAGAGATGGCAGCCAGTTGGGGGTGTGAAGGCAGGCACAGGGACTGTGGGAATAGGTGACCCACACTGAGGTGCCACCAGAAGCGTGAAAGAACTGGCTGTGCAGGTGGCACTGGGGGACCTAAAGTGGGGAAGGAACACAGACACGGAGGGAGGACAGCAGCAAAGGCAGAGTTTGTCCTTCAGGAAATTTCTCCCAGCCGGGCCCTTTACACAGGAAGTTGGAAGGAAATTGTCCTCTTCCTCCTGTTCCTTGCCCACCTCTGTCTGCAGGTCTGGCCCAGATGCTAGAACCAAGTCCAGTGTCGTGTCTATGGGAAAGCTGCTGGCTGGCTCTCTCCTGTGTCCCTGCTTCTGTTCCTGGCCCCAGCCCCAAATCTCAGTGCCCTTGGCCACCACCCTCCTACCCCCAGTAACTCACACCTCCTCCCCCTCCGCTCCCTGCCACTCCCCGAGTTCAAGCCCTCCTTTCTTACCCAACTATCTGCTAAGATCTCTCAGGTCTCCTGTCTCTCTCCCTTGCCAACCAATCTCCACCAGCTATCAGATGTCTTCCCAAATCGCAGTTCTTATCTCCTCATCCGACACTCCCTGCTCCAAAGCCTTCAGTGGCCTCTCAGCACTCAACACTTGAACCTACTCATTGGGCTTTACTGCCTCCCATACCCCCCCCCCCCCACATATAAGCACTCTGTGCTCTCACCCAAACCCACCACCTGCCAGTCGCTCCAGATCAGGGGCAGGCAAACGTTTTCTGCAAAGGGCCAGATAGTAACGATTTTAGGCTCTGCTGGCCATGCAGTGTCGGTTGCCATTGCTCCACTCTGCCTGTACATGTGGACGATGTGTAAACAACAGGGTGTGGCGGTGACCCACTAAAACTTAATTTGTCTAGACAGACAGCAGGCAGATTTGGCCAGCGCACCCTCTCCTGAGCCTGCTCTGTGCTGTCCTGACTCCCCGCCTTTGCTCTGCTTCCCCCCTGCCTGGGACGCCCTCACGCACCCCACCCTGCTTCCACATCTCCACATGGTCAGTTCTCCTTTTCTTCCAGATCTAGTACCTTGTCCACGAGTGCTTTGCTTCCACTCCCAGTCCAAAGCAGCCCTCCCTCTGGAGCCCCTAATATGGGACCCGTCCTCTGGGGGCGCTCATCACTTCTCTGCCATGATTATCTGAGCCCGCAGCCTGTCCGTCCCGCAGTATTGGGACTGAGGTCCTGGCCTGGTAAGCTCGTCAGCCTCAGTGCCTCGACTGGAGTGACACACGGAAAGAATGTGTGTTGAATCAATGCGTGAATACACAGATGGATGAATAAATGACTACCAGGGAGAGCTGGGGGGAGGGAAGAAAGAATGCACGGAAAGGGAGCTGGAGGGAGGGAAGAAAAGAAAGAATGCATGCAAGTGTCTCAGAGCTTTGAAACAAAACATTGTATAACTCAGAAATGTGTGCCTAATAGACATATGGCGACATGACGGGTCTCTGGGTCCCACTCTGGTGTCCGTGGGCCTGTGCACTGGGCGAGAGACCCAGCCCAGAACAGGCAGGACGAGGAGGACACAGGCGTGTCCATGCAGGCGTGTGGGGAGAGACTGTGGCAACCCCTCCAAACGCATTTTTAATTCCCCCAGATGTGATGGGCGGTTTCAAGGGTAACAGCAGAAACTGGCTGGTGGGGACACGAAGAGCAAAAGAGATTGTGTTGCTGGGGACCGCTCAGCCCTGGGAAGGGGGAGACTCCAGCTGATCTGATGGGACCCCGCAAACTGGCCCAGAGGAACCCATGGGAGGGCCAAGGAAACTGGGAACAAACCAGGGCCAGGAAAGGCGCTATCCCCCTTCCAGCCCCCCACCGCCCGCCCCCCACTGCAAGGGCCTTCTAACCAATCTTCCTGTGTTCTCCATAGAAAGACTTCATCTCCATGCACGGGCACACACGGAGGGCATCTGGGAGAGGAAGGAAAGTGTGGTCAAGAGCTGCCCTCGAGCAATAAAACAGACCCTTTTCTAGACTGGAGAGCCGGAAGTTCTAATAGAGCACATGAAATGGGGACTCTGGGTTCTTTCCCTCCCTGTACGGAGCCCTACTCCATGCCAGGCACCATGCACTCGTTTATCTGGGGCTGCACAGAGGGTGAGCTGCGGCCAGTTTTCCAGGGATGCTCGCCTGGTAGCGGGGAGCAGAGCACATGGTGATGGGGCCCATATGAGGCAAAGCGGGAGCCCAGAGTAAGAAGACAGCTGTGCCCGAGCACAGTCAGGCCACTCCAAGAGGTAACATCCAGGCAAAAAGGGGTGGGAGGGAGGGGAAGGGGACACATTGCTGAGAGAGACTGACAGTGCATGGCCAGCATCTTGCTCGCTCAGCCCTCAGGCCTGCACCAGAGGACAGCCTCACTGGGCTTCAGAGACCCAGGGCCTTGGATGATGGTACAAGGCTGGCTTGCCTCCTGCAGATTCCTTGCTCTAGGCACCAGGGGGAAGGAGGTGTGTGTGTGTGTGTGTGTGTGCGTGCGCGTGGCAGGGCCGGAGGCAGAGGGCACAGACCATTCTGCAGATCCTGCTATGCCTTCTCCAAGTTCTAGAGGCACAGGTGGGCAGGGCTGTCCAGTGAGGGCACAGCAAGGAGTGGACGTGTAGGAGAGCAGAGCTGGAGCTAGCACCAGGGCCAACTCGGGGTCTCCTGGCTCCTCTGTGGACACCTGCACGTCTGCTGAGCAGCCCCAGGAGGAGGACAAGAGTTCTTCTGGTCCCAGAGCCAACGCCCACTATGGGAGAAGCCCTGGGGGAACAGATCCCCAGGAGAAGCAGGCAGGCACAGTGTAGCTAGAAGGAAACTGCCTTCTGCAGGCAAGTTACTGTCCTCACTGGGTTTCCATCCTTTGGTGTTTGAGAAGATTTCAGAGGGCCCTCTGGTCCTAAGATCCAACTTCCTGGGCGAAGGGCCCCTCTGGGAGAAATTTCTAGAAGGGTGAACCCTGCCTTTGCTGCTGCCCTCCCTCCATGTCTGTGTCCCTTCCCCAGTTCAGGTCTCCCGGTGCCACCCGCACAGCCAGTTCTTTCATGCTCCCACTGGTACTCCGCACTGTGGGTCAGCCTTTCCCACAAGTCCCTGGCCCGCCTCCACCTCAGAGCCCTGCCACCTGCCCCGCCAGCAGCCCAGGCCTGTGCCCTTTGGACACTACAGACTCCTGGACCCTGAGCTTGCCTCAAGGGGACAAGAGGCTCACACTAGGATCGGGACAGGGGCCAGAACAGCCCATCTCTGTTCCCCTCGACTCATTCCGTTCAAGAAGTTCAAGAGAAGTGGTGAGATGGGCATGAGGGCGGCCTGTGGGCGGGGCCTCAGGATCAGCCTCTCCTCCCCCACCCGTTTATTGAACTGGTGTGGAGGTGCCCATGTGGATGTTTATTTTTCTCACTGGGGTGTGAGCAGGGCTGTGACCATCCATCCCTGGCCCCCCTTCGGGAGTTAGTGGTGGGGGAGAGTTAATGGTCAGGGAGGGAGCCCAGGAACTTGAGCCTCCTGTGGTTTTTGCATTAGATGGTAGAACATCTTTCTCTCTGCACCGCCCCCCCCACCTCCACCCCATGTGCCACTTTCAGAAAAGGGCAGCTGATGGGCAAACACCACACTGTTCTCTGTGCCTGGGACTGGGTGAGGGGTCTCAGATCTGCCATTGGGGAGGTGACTGCAGCCTTCACTGTCTGCTCTGTGTTTCCTGGATGTCAGGTGGTGGCCACCGGGGACAGACTTCTCCCTGTTTTTACTCCCTGAGATGCTGGGGTAGAGAAGAGAGCAGGAGGCCCTGGGCTTCACCTTCTAGTTCCCTTCCTGGGCCCTGCCTTAGGAGGCCATACCAAGCGTGGCTCAGCTTCGTGCCTTGTAGAACTAAGGAGGCCTCGTATTTGTGCAGTGTACCATACCCACTGTCACATCCTCCCTTGGGTCAGGGAGGTACGTTTGTTTGTCCCTATTTTGTAGATAAGGAAACAGATGAAGGGACTTGTCCCAGGGTCACTGGCTGACCCAAGACCGGAGCCCAGGGCTCTGGCGTCCCAGGCCCTTCTTTCCTTGGGTCAAGGAGTGATCCCATGGGGCTGGGCCCCGAGGATTAGGACCCTTCTGTCTAAACAGGACAGGCTGGAGGTGTCTGTGAGGACAGACATCTCTGCACCAGAACCTTAGGACAGTCAGAGGAAGCCTACTGTGCCACCCGCATGCAGTGCACAGTGTATGGCCCTCAGCCCTGAAGCCTGTGGGACTGCAGCGTCCTCGGTGCAGGAGGGCTTCTGTGAATGCCGGGCAAGGTGCATCCATGATGGGTCACTCACGGGGCATGGGGAGGGGTACTAGCCCAGCCCTTCTTGGAGACCAATCCTTTCCTCCCCCAAAGTCCCTGTGGCCCCTGTCGGACACCACAGCTGCACTGGATTCCCTTGGGGCTGGTCCAGGGTGGTGTCTGTGCTTTCTTATTGTAATGTGGGTCAGAGCAGAGGGTGAAGGGTGCTCCTCTGCTCTTTTCTCCTCCTCCTATGTTCCCTCCCCCCTCCTCTGGGGCCCTCCCTTTCCTTCTGTTCTCTGCCCCACTTCTTCCCCTTCCCTGCTCCCCTCCCCCTCTATTTCCTGCTCTTCCCCCTGCACCTTCCCCTCTCCCTCTACACTCTCTCCTTCCCCACTACTCATTCCCTTCCTCCCTGCTCCTGCCCTCCGTTCCCCTCCCCTCTCCCGTTTCCTCCCTTCTTCCCTCCCTTCACCTTCAGCTCCCGTCCCCTTCTTCTCCCTTCGCTCCCCCTCTTCCCTGCCTGTGCCCCTTGTCTCCTGGGAGCTTCCTTTCCCTTTTCTGTCTACTTCTCCCATCCTCTTATTTTCTCTGTTCTACCTCTTCCCTCCTTCCTCTCCCCTTCCTTTGACCTCTGTAATTGATGACAACACTCCATTCCCCCCCCCCCCCTTTTAAGAGGAGCCTGTCAAGTGCCACTCACGCTGAGCTGCCAAGTCCAGCCATAGGCCAGGTTGCTCTCGAGTGTCCACACCAGGTCTCACCTCCTCACGCTGGCTGAGGCTGTGGTCCTGGGACTCCTGTGCTTCGCTGCTGCTGTCTGTGGGGGTTGACCTGGGGTGCAGCGTTCCAGAGCCAGTAGTGTTGAGGATCCTGAGCTCCCCAAGACCTGGCATCCTGTCACAGAAGGTGGTCTGGCCAAACATTTAATTGAGTTGTTTTCTCAAACCTTATTTAGGTTTAAGCAGTCAACTCTTTCTAAATGCAACTTGGTGCCTAATTCATATACAAAACAAAAGCAGAGCTGCGTTGGTTGAGTTGGGGCTGAGGACCTGGATCCTGGCTATCTGACTGCACAGGCTCCACGTTGAGTGCGCAGTGGGGGGAGGCACACAGGAGGGGGACCTGCCACCCCTGGGACAGTTAGAGAGGGAAAGGATGCCAGGAGAAACAGGTGCTGGGCCATGTGGCACAGAGCCCGGCAGGCCGTAGGACATCAAAAGGGGGGGACGTAGGAGGCACTGAGAGTGGCTGAGGGAGGTGACCAAGTGAGGACTGGTGAAGGTGGGGTGACAGCACAGTCTCTGAGGGGGGCATGCAGGCCATTCCAGCAGTGGCCTCCCACAGCCCTAGCTGGAGCTACACTTGGTCCTGGGCAGTAGAATCCAGTCCTTGGGGCCAAAGGGACCTTAGAGCACAAAGCCTTTCCCAGGCGTGCAGGTGGGTGGCTCGGCTGGGCTGGATCTTGGCACCTGGGGACACTGCTGCTGTGGTCTTGAATAGGACGCTCCTGGGTGTGGTCCCTAGCTCCAGTCCTGCTGCACTTGTCGTCACTGCGGTCACATCTCTACCATCCGTAGTGACTCTGCTCTTGACCTCTGTGTGACAGCTACCTGGTGCCTCGTTTAGCTACCCGGATGCCGTGGGTGGTAGATTGTCTGTGATGTCCAAGGGATTAGTACTACTTCCGGCCAGGAGCGGTGATTTAGGCATAATTTCTTGGGCTTCCCAGTTGCTTCTGGTGACCAGAGATTCCCCACGGGTGGCTTGAGCAGCAAGGCATTTGAAGCCAGGCTAGAAACACCACATCTCCCAGCTGGTTCCCATGGTCACTGTTAGGGTGGTGATAACAAAAGGCTGCCCTTCACGTGCAGCCTCTGGTCCTGCATCTGATGGGTCATGCCGGGGGTAGAGAGCCCTGGAGTCATCACCACGCCAGCTTTCCTTTCTCCCAGGTGACCACAGAGCTCCAGCGGCCACACATCTGTTCAGGTGGAATGGCCTGCACTGTTGCCAGATGTCTGCCTCACACACACCAGTGGCAGACATCACTAATCAATCACAGTTCTCTTCCCCATGAGCCCAAATGAGGACTCATGGTCTTTCTGGAGCTGACACTCAGATACCAGTTCTGATCTGCGGCACTCATTCATTCACTCATTCATTCATTCGTTCATCAAGTAAAAGATTTACTGAGCTGCTGTTATGAGCCAGACACTGCTCAGTGCAGGGACAAGAAGACATGGTCCCTGCCTTGTCCAGAGGAGCTCTGAGTAGGGTAGAGAGACTGGCGAATGGTTTATTACTATATTACGCTGTAAGTTGGAGAACAGAGTTAGAGCCCAGAGGAGACAGGACTTAGTCACTGCGGGTGTCAGGAAGGGCCAGGCTCTTGTGCTGCATGAGGTGGAACCAGCACGCTGGTGATGCGCCCTGTGCTCCATGAGACCAGCCATAGATGGCAGAGCCATGCATGTTGGGTCTCGTCTGAGTCACGGGGCAAAGTCTGGCCAGAGACCCAGCGGCAGTGACCTTTCCTTACTAGTGCTTTCTCTCCCACAGGAGCAGGGGCTGAAGGCCAATAGCTCCAAAGAGTTAAGCATGTGCTTCACAGAGGTGAGTGAGGGCTGAGTGAGGTGGGGCAGGGCATTGGCCACAGGGGCTGTTTCCAGGCCAGCCTTGGACTCAGAGCCTTCAGATGACATTGTGGGCCTGGCCAGCTGAGCTCCTGGCCTGCCAGGACCCGGGTGGGCACTCATTGTGCTGGGGTGGGTACACAACCTGCAGCCAGGGCCCTTGGCTGTCTCCCTGGGAGAGACATAAGTGGCTGTTTTGAGCAGAGGCCCTTCCAGGCCTTTCTGACTCTAAGACAAATGCACGGAGCACCTGCTTGGTGCCGGTTCTATAATCTCGAGGTGATAGAGATGGAGAAAGATCCAGACCCTTCCTAGCAGGAGCTCCAGCACACGGATGTATCTCCGCCTACATATGTAGTCTGTGTGTAACTTAGAAAGGCAGCATCAGATTTACAGGAGGAGGAGAGTAGTCAAAGATATGCAGGGAAGCTTCCTGAAGGAGGAGGGATTTGAACAAATTTAGGAACAGGAAGAACAGAGCTTCTCTCTCCCCTCAAGAAGCAGGTCCTTGTGGACTCCAGGAGCTAACTTCTCCTGGAGATCTTTATACCATCCGCTCCTCCTTGGCCTGCATCTGCAGACCCTCATCCTTGCAGGGCAGTGTCAGCCAGCTTGTCCTGGGGACTAGGCCTTGTCTGCCCCAGCCTGGGGGCTGAGGTGGTGGAGGTATGAAGCCCAGCTCCTTGGAAGTCTGGCTCTATGTCCAAGCTAGAGTGCAAAGGCACATGCCTCTGGGGAGTGGGGTGGGGGCCGGGGGTGGGCGGGAGGACGGGCGTGAGGAGTCCAGCTCCCGCGTCCTTTGCCTGCTCCCAGCACTGCTGACTCATTTTTTTTTTTTTTTTTTGGTCTTCTGTATTCTCTTTGCTTCTGTCTCCCCTTCTGCCATGGCCTCAGCTCACGACCAACATCATCCCAGGGAGTAACAAGGTGATCAAAACTGAGTCAGGCCTCTGCAGAGCCAGACCTTCAGCCGCCTTGACCGCTGTTTCCTTCCTGATGCTGAAGCTGGCCTTGTAGGCTCTGGGCACCGCGTCTGGAGACGACTGAAAGCTATGCGGACAAGAGCAGCCGCCTGACGAAATGGAAACACACACACACACACACACACACACACATACACACACACGCACATAGACACACACGCACAGATGCACACACACGCGCACACCTTGCAAAAAAATTTTTTCCCACCTTGTCTCTGAACCTGTCTGCTCCCAGGTTTCTTCTCTGGAGAAGTTTTTCTAAACCAAACAGACAGCAGGCAGGCAGCCTGAGAGCCACCTGGAGGTCCCCTGGTAAGGGCACCCCAGGGCCAAGGAGGGCACGAGGGTCTAGACATGCCCTACGCTTTCTTCTGGTATTTTCCTCTCTGGACCATGCTGCCGGAAGAGACCAAGACGAGACCCCTGTGGCCCAAGGGACTTCTGGCTGTGCCTGATGCAGTCTGGGCAGGACAGTGGCCGCTGCTCTTATCAAGCTGCCCACTCTGGGGACCTGCTAGGGGCTGGCAGGGGGCGAAAGGTGATGGAGCAGGGAGGCTGGCTCTTGGGGTCCAGTGGGCACCTTTAGCCCCTCCATGTGGCTTCAACGGTGGAGTTTATTTTGCCCTCCCTCTTGGGCCGGGCAGATGTGCGCCTGACCTGTGGAGGTCTGTGACACAGGTCTCCCCTCTCCCACTGTAGCAAAGGGGGCTGGGCAGCTCCAGAGCCCACCCAGGAGACCCTCTGGGACAGAGGGAGCAAAACTCGGGCTCTGCTCTGAGCTGCTGCTTGCACCTTGGTGGCAGGAATTTTGAAATCAAAGAGAAATGATTCTTTGTTGGCTCTTTTGGTTTTTCGTGGGTCCATTTGGTGGGTTTCCCTTTGGAGAGAGGAGCTGCTGAGAGGGGCAGAAAAGACCATGGTGGTATGTGTACTGCCCCACTCTCTGGTCTCCGCAGCTCTCTCTCCCCTCTTCCGCCTTCTGTTTCCTCATTTCCGAGATGTACACCAACTGTATGTACACAACACATTTCCCTTCTCAACATATATGTATATACACATCCATATACATATATTGTGTGGTTCCCCTTTCTTTCCTTTTTTTAAGAAACAAAACTATCAAAATAATACCCCCACAGATGAGCGAAATGTATTATTGTAAAGTTTATTTTTTTTAATAACGTTGTCTATAATGGGATAAAAGGAGATTGACTTGCTGTGTCCCGGCCTGTCGGGCTGCCAGGCCGTGAAAGAGGGCTTCTGATCCTACTCACGCTGAGCCCAGGCTCTAATAAACGTCCTAGGAAACAGCTTGTGTTCTGCCTCACTCCCGTGTGCCTTCTCCTCTGGTTCCTGGCCCAGTGCCGCATCTTGCCTGCTCACCTGGGGCTCCCGGTGGGCCTTGGGGAAGAGTGTGTGTGCACGTGTACGCGTGTCTCCATCCATCATTTGTGTTCGGTGTGGGTGCTGCAGCTCCCTTAGGAGATGGTTTTACACTTTATGTGTCTGAGGGTCCCACTACGCTGAGTCTGCTGGGCCATTCACCTGTCTCCCATCCCAGCCCCCTTCCCAGTCGGTCCTTGTTGGTCCCAAACTGGAAGGGAATGGAAGTGGCCATGGGGATGGAGGAGGGAGAGACAGCTTGAAGTTACGCCTTGGGTATGTTTTTGTGTTACGGATGCCTGAGTGGTCTTGTTAGGTGGCCCTTAACTGTTAGGGGGCAGTGTCTTCCCGCTGGGACTCTTGGTTTATTTAAGGTACGTATAGGAGTGTGAAGGCAGGGACCTGGACTCGTGGGTCCCACCGGGGAAAGAAGACAATGGTGGTCCACCTCTTCTCTTTGTCTTCATTTGCCACCCAGCTGGCACCAGCTGCTGGGCCTACCATGTCGCCTTGGAGAGAGTCTCCCTGGAGGGGACACGGAGGATGCCTGCCAGCCGAATGTGTGTCATGTGTAGGCTCGCAAGTGTTCGCGGGTGTGTGTGAGAGCTCGTGGCCGGAAGGAGGGGGAAGACAGCCCAGGGAAGGATGTCCCCGCTTTCCGTGTGGCCTTCAGGACTGCACATGATCCCATCCTGTCACCATGGGGAGATCGGGTGCCGTTTTCCACTCTCCCAATCCTGGGTCCCCTCCAATGGCGCTTATTTCTGGTCACACATTCACCATGTCCATGGTGGTGGTCACTGATGTACTGTGTTCCGGCCTCTGTGTAGAGGGACAGGGAGTCAGCCAGCCCCCTTCCCCGGCCACCATGGGCCTGACTGTGGAGGCCCCTTGGGATCCGTGTGTTTTGCAAACAGCGAAGTCTGGCTACCTGAAAGGCTTTGGGGGGAGGTGGCTCAGCGTCGGTGGGAAGTGGGAAGATGGGGGAGGCTAAGGTAGGCACCGAGGACATCTGAGGGTCTAGACAGTAGGATCTACAGGGTCAGCGTGCTGCTGCCTCTGTGATGGCTGAACTGGGGCCCTGTGGCTACTTCCTGCCATTCTCGGGTGTGAGGCTGTATCACGTCTGGTATCCCGAATGGGAAATAAGGCCTTGGATTGCATAATGGGGGGCATTCCCCAGAGGAAATGGAGGTGCGATGATGAAGGAGGAATGGATGTAGGGCACTTTTACTCTGCCTTCCAGGCATCGCGAAGTGGAGATTTTACCATTCCGTGAAGTATTTATTCCTCTGGTTGAGATGATTCCCGTTCTCTGTGATCCTCTCCAAATGTGTCGGTAAAACTGGAAGAATAAAATGTTGCCATCTTAATGTTAATTAGCTCCATGCTTTGAATGGTCTTAGTAACAGTAAGGCTTTTGGGCCTAGACGTTAAGATTCTGCTTGGGGGACAGATTAGGGGAAAGAAATAGGAAAGAAATCAGGAGAAGGATGGTGGGGGCTGCCAGAGATCTTTAATTATTTTGGAGTCCTTTTGGGGAGAGTCGCCACGTGCACGTAGGCCCACTGTGCATTTACCCCACAGTCAGCGATGTCTATGAAATGAACTTTCTTTGCTGCCAGCCCCCTGTGGACTCCCGATCTGGGACATGCATTGTCTGCAACGTGGCGTTGTCCTACGTTTTCTAGGCTCTAGTACCTTGTTGAGTCGGAAGCACATAGGAATGCGTCTCCCCTCTCTGGGAAAGCTTACAGCCTGGGGTGAGTTTGCTCAGCCATGAAGCCAGACATCAGCTGCGCCCCGGCTCTTGCCCCTGCTGCTCTCCTCTCAGTGCTGCTAGGACCGCACGGACCAATCCAAAGGCCCAGCAGAGCCCCGTGGCCATGGAGGATCCAAGGAGGCTGGTGGAGGGGCTCAGGGAACTCGGCATCCAGCGAGCCCCGGTCCTGTGCTGATGCGGTGGTCGGCTGCACAGCAGGCCTTGTTCCCACACCAGACACGGGGGTGTTTTCTCAGTTTCCTGCACTGCAGGCCCTGCCTTTATAACCTGCTTGGCAACACAGGTTTCCCAGGTCTGAGCCCAACCCTGCCCTCTCAAGTCCTTCCCAGTCACAAGCCCTGACTTGGTCCTCAGGTCCTAGCTGGGCCCTGCTGTCTCCGTCAGGCTGTCCTGAGACCAGGCAGCTCCAGGCCTGCCAGGGTGGCTGCCTCTCACCTGCTACCCAGCTCCTGCCCATGGCTCAGCTGGTCTCTGAGATGCCCCCCTGGGAGCTCTGGTTCACCTCCCCAGTGCTGGTTCCCAGGTTCTAATGGTCCACCTTCAATTCTGAACTTCATGCCAAAGGGCCGTGTGTGTGTGTGTGTGTGTGTGTGTGTGTGCAGGCTCGTGCACGGGCACACACACCACCTATCTGTCTAGTTCCCAGCCCTGATCACCAAATGTCTGTATAAGACAGTCTTTCCTTTACTCACATAAAGGCAAAGCCCCCATGTCGCCTGCTGGCTGGAGAAATTCTTTGTAGCCATTTCTAATCTGTGTAGTGACCTTCACATAGGCGTTCCCTCCAAGTCAGTCAGGATGCTAAGGGGGCTGAACGGGTCACGTCCTCTGTGATGATACAAGGAAAGGTGTCTGTAATCTGTTGCCCATTCTTTTAAGTCTCCGTGGGGGTAGATATTTGTCTTTTAAAACTAAAGTTTTTAGGAACAGCCAGTCATTTGGGGCCGAAAGTGGTAAATAGGGTTGGTAACCTTCTTAGTGGTGGGTTTCAGGGGTAGAGAGGCTGGTTTCTAAGTCACCTGATTCAACCTGGGTTACCGCACCTACAAAGGTATATTAGATGATGGTCAAGATCCTTCTCAACTCGGAACAAGCTCCAGTGGGGAGGAGAGGGGCAGGGAGAGGAGAAGGACAGAGAGAGACACACAGAAATGCACAGAGGCGACACTGAGGTTCCCTGCCCGGGCCTCCTCTCTGAGCAATGGCAGGGAGTCCAGTCTGCCCCGCAGACCACCTTGAACTTCTAAGTTCTGATGTGTTTTCTAAAAGCCTGGCCGCATCACTTCATCATACACTTCCTGTGTTAAAACAAATGAACTAGAAAGGACGGTGCAGGCTTCACAGAGGTGCTGTTTACAGAATCAGGGCCGTGCAGGCGATTCATATTAACTACCTAGAACATTACTTGCCACATTCTACTTCTAGAGTGCAGTGTTTTTGTTTGTTTTTTTTGTGCTGTACCTTCCAGAGCAGCAAAAAGGGGATTGGGCATTTTAGGAGGCTTGTCATAGCATGACTGAAACCCCAAACCAAAATCAAACGCAGATACTTTATATGTATGTAAGATGTGACTGACACTCACACAGCTCTCACCCTGCGCCAGGCACTGTCTCAAATCGCATGAGCATGAACTCCTTTCTTCCCACTGGGGTGCAGTCAGATCGGCGCTGTGTTGCCCTTCTACAGAACAGCAGGCTGAAGTTTCCGGCTTGCCTAAGATCGTACAGAGGGGAGGTGGCCACACTCAGATGCAAACCAGGCAGGCTGGCTTGTGGGTCTGTGCTTGAACCGCCATACCAGCCTGTCGCCCGGATCGAGCTGGCCTGTGGCTTCCCCCTCGGGGAGGGGGGGCTCCAGTTAATCTGGCCTTTATTGCTACGCTCTCCTCTCCCTCCCCAGCGTGCAGGGCACGTGGCAAGGCAGATCTATAAACTAGTTCATTAAATCAAGTGCGGTGTGTACTCGAGAAGGGAGAAAAGTACAAGGAAGATGCTGCCTCAGACATGGCCCCCGCCCCAGGGCAGTGGAGGGTGGGGGTGAGCACTCCACCTCGGGGTTTGTCATCCTGATTTTCTTGCGATGGATCATGACCGTGTCAGAAGATGGCTTTGGCTGGAGGATGAGCTCTCCAAGAAAGAGACTGACCAGCAGGGAGCCTGCTCGCTTGACTCCGCACTGCTCCTGCCTTGGGGGCAACGTGGTGACCAGGAAAGAAGATACATTTGGGGGTCAGGAAGATCTGGGATTGAATTCCACACCTGCCACTGACCAACTGAGGGACCACGTCCAGTCTGAGCTGTACATGGGGATGGCAGTCTCTGTCTCACGGAAACACTGTTGGCACTAAATGGGATACCCTAAGTGCCAGGCATACCATGCCATGCCTCTCCCGTGGCCCGTGGGCAAGCTACCCTGGGCCTCCATGGATTCTCCACAACTGCCTGGCTGGCCCGGGCTCCTCCTCCTGGCAGTGGGAGGAGCTGTGCTGGGTTTCATCTTCGGAGCTTCTTTCTGCGCCCTGAGCAGCTTTCACAGATTCCCTGTGACAGACACATGCCTGCCCTCAGGCCCCTGGACTGTGCTCTTGGAAGCATTGCCAAGTGGAGTTGAGAGGGCAGGAGGAGTGGGGAGAGAAAAAAGGGAACCCCCTTGTATTTGTACATCAGAGTTGACTTGACCTCGTCGCTGAGGACAGTGGCTACGGAGTATCCAAATATCATGCTCTCTGGAGTTCCTTTGATTGGCCACCCACTCTCCACCCCTGGAGGCAGAGGACATGCCACAGCAATGAGTGCACCGGCTCCAACCCAGAACAGGAAGCACTGATTGGCCATGGGAGCTGGGACAACATCAGCACCATCGGGAGGCAGGCTGGTGTGGGTCCCTGTGAGGCCAAGGCAGGCGCAGAGCGGCGTGGCTACCACAGGGTCTCTGGAACTTTCTGCAGGGAGGGAGCCCCAGGCTCCCAAACTTAGCTTTTGGGAATGAGCTCAGAGTCACCTCGATGCTTTCTGAACAGAACCATCTCTTCCCGGTGATTCCCCCACAGGAAAAATTTGTCAATGATCGGAGAGAGTCTGATGACGTGTCCTAGTCCATTTTCTCTCTGCAGGAAGTCTGGGGTAGACTAGGAAGGAAGTCAGGGGACCTGGATTCACACTTTGTCTTGGTCATCCGTCAGCCAGTGACAACTAGCTAAGTCACCGAACTTCTCTGAACCTCAAAAAGGTTGCTTTAGGTCAGGGATTGGCAAACTTTTTCTGTAAAAAGCCAAGTAGTAAGTAGTATCAGCTTTGTGGACCATGCCATCTTGGTCTCTGCTATCCACTCGGCCATTATAGCTTGAAAGCAGTCATAGACAATATATAAATGATGGGGCCTGGCTGTGTACTAATAATACCCTATTTATAAAAACAGGCCCAGGCTGGATTTGCAGTTTGCCACCCCTGCTCTCGATGATCTCTGAGACCAAGCTCTCAACCAACCCCAGGCACTCTGAGTACAGAGCTTTGGCGGCTGGGAGTGACAGTGGGTGATGGAGCTGAAGTCGTCCTTAGGTTGGAGGAAGAGAAAGGGCAGGTCGCCATTCTGATGAGTGAGGTGAACTTGCAGATGAGTTGATGAAAGAGAAAGCTGGGAGGAAAGGCCCTACACTGGGCCAGTGGTGCGTGCGGAGAGAAACCAGGAAGCCTGTGGGCCATACACACATAAGTATGGTCTGGAGTATGGAGGCTGCATGTATGGTTGGGAAGTTGTGCTCTACATAGAGGCTTCAGGCCAGGAGGGCGCATGGGGCTGCAATTCAGCTATGCCCACCCTGGGCCTCGGCTCCCTGGTCTGCATGAATACACTTGCATGTGCTGGAGCAGGACCTGGGGCTGCGAGCAAGCGGGGGGAGGGGAGAAGGGCGGCTGTGTGCACAGAGAAGCCCAGGATGAGTCAGCAGGGCCCCTGAGAGCCCCTGCGTGGCTGTCAGCAAGTCACTTAACCTGGCTGGGCCCCACTGTCCTCATCGAAAAAGGGAAGGGTCAGAGAGGCTGCTCTCCAAGGTGCCTTTCCACAATGGGGTTCTGTGATTTCTATGACTGCCGGCTATTTCTGAGCTCACCAGCCCAGCACAGACTGACTTGGAAATAGACGGAATTCATCTCTCTCGCTCTCTGTCTCTGTCTCTGTCTCTGTCTCTGTCTCTGTCTCTGTCTCTCTCAGTAAACACTGCCACCCTGCTTGGTTGCTCTGATTTTTCACCAAGAGTCTTGCACAGAGTTAAGGGCTGCAGAGCTCATTCTGCGTATGAGCTCATTCTGGGTATGGCTGACGGTGGTGGCCCTCACTCTCTGTACCATTCCCTCCCAAGACAGCGTTTCCTGGGAAGTCTGCACCTGCCAGCCCACATGGAGCAATGACTTCCCCACTCAGTCCTGGCCTCCTCCCTGGGGAAGGGCAGTCCTGAGTCACCGCCTGGACTCGAACGCTACTCTGCAGCTGGAGGTCATGGCGCCTCCTACACTCAGACCACCCAGGCCTGGAGTGACTAATTCTTGTCTGACGTCTCTACGGGAAGAGTTTGCACAACCGCCATGGCCAGCATGATCCAGGCTTCCAGGAAAACCTCCCTCTTGACTTTTCCTGGGCCTGCACAGTAGCCCGCCCCTCCTCTCCTCTGCCCACCCATAGGCAGGAGTTTGACAATTTAAAATAAATGCCACAGCTCTCACCCTACTCCATTTAAAAACCAGAGTCCAGCCTGGCTGGCCAAACAGATCCTTGTGGGAGGACACTTCTGGCCCAGGCCATTCTTCATTTTTATCCTCAGTGGAAGATGAAAGGCCTGTTTTTCAGGGGCCCCGGTAACCTGAAATCACTTTTAATTCTCGCTGTGTTGGAAAGCTGGGTGACTGTGAGGCCACAGTGACCCAAAGGACCTGTATTGTACTAAAATGCATGCCTCCAGGGAGGTGTTTATAGCATTTCTACTGGGGGCCTGCTGACATAACTTTTTCTCCTGAACGGAGGAGACTTGGCTGTACTGGTGAGTGGAAACGATGCAGGGATGCTGTCACCCCAGGTGACGGCGATGGCCCTCTGGCAGCCCTGCAGACTCGCCCACACCCCTGCGTCTCACTGTCTGGCCCGGGGCAGCTGTGCAGAGGACAAGCCTAGAGAGAGCCCAGGTAGTCTGACAAGTGTTTGTGTGAGCAGCCACACTGCTGGGTCCCTGCACGAGGTATGGGGGGTTGGGTAGGGTGGTAGGAATGGGGCTGAGCTGGTGCTATGGGGCCACATTCCTTTTTGGGCGTTGCTGGCAGGATTTCCTCACAGAACCCAACCAACTGCCCCCAGTCTGCACTGGCAAAAGATGCATTGAGACAGCAGGCCTGGGGCCACCTTCCCTGTGCATAGCAGGGACGGCTCAGCCTGGGCAGCTCCGTGTAGACTGGGGAGTCCATGGCCTCAGCATGAAATGTGACAACAGGGAGGGTAGGAGGACATGGGGTGCTGCTGCCTCTGAATAACTGGCTGGTTGAGTGATTGGTTTCCAGTGGAAGGTGGGTGTTCCCGGGGGGATCTCCTCAGGTGGAGTTCGTCCTCTGCAGGACTTCCAATGTCCTCTTCTGGAGCTGCTCCTCCCCTTCTCTTCTCCTCACTCCACTCTGTTGTCAGACCTGGGCTGTGTTCGTAGACACCGTCCTCATCGCTGACGCCAACCCAGAGCCTACACCTCAGGCAGGCCTGTGCTGGGCTTTGGCGGCAAGTGTGGAGCTCTGGGTATGGCCGGTCCTGACCATCAGGGCTGAGACTAAAACTCTAGTCCAGCCCTCTTTCTTCTACCCTGGAAGATGCCTTCTTCTCCTAGGTGGCTACATACAGACCCGGCAGTCTCATTTAAAAGGATTAATTAGCGAACTGTCTTCTGGTGGGTAGAACAAAGGGAGCTTTTGGTGGATTCAGACCTGGTCGGATTTGAAGAGAAGCCTGTGGGGAGAGCAGCTGGAGGCTTGGACATCTGTTCGAGTGAGTTCAGTCGAGTTCCTCTGCAGGAAGCTTATCTTATAATCAAGCTGACAGTCATCTGGATTTCTCCATCCTGTCCCTCCAAATAACTGCGTGTCCCGGTTTACCCAGCCTCGCACTCCTAGTTGAGAAAAATGACGTTCCAGTGCGAAAAGCCAGGCATCCACAGTGTCTTTCTGAATTTGCATCCAAGAGTGGTACATGCTTGCCGTGCACTGCGGCCAAGTGTCTGGTCAATAAACTGGGACGTGAGTGAGGAAAAATCTCCCCAGTGGATGAGCCTGAGCTTGGAAGGGTTACAGAGGAGCCTCGGCTGGAGAGGGAGGAAAAGGGGAGTGGGGTGTGTACTTGCTGAGCTGAGCGGCCGATAATGAAAGGGGGAAATAAAATCTTGCTTGTTCAGGTATGTGATTGAGAAAGGCCATCAACAGAGGGACGAGGAGCTTGTTAGAAATCACCAGGCCATTATAACCAAGAGCAACAGCTGCCTCTTGAAATGGAGAGGAAATAGATACAATCTCAGGAGGATGATCATTGTGCCCCAGTGCACAGACGAGCTTCATGGAAAGTCCATTTGAGGGAGCAGTGTCCTTATGACAATCGCCCCGTGCCATTAGTGATGGAGAATCAGGGGCACTGGTCGGGCCAGGACCAGGAGGCAGAGGCAAATGTTCCTCTCCTTCCGGTCAGGGGTCCCAAAGCTGCTCACTTAAAAAGACAAGGGAGGAGGAAGGGGCCAGGAACGACAAGCCCTGGGTCTTAGGTGTCCTAAGTTTACTGACAATCTTCGATTTCAAAAAATGCGTCGTGTGTGAGGTCACTGTGATCTCCTCTCTGGGGAAGGGCCAGCCTCAGAGGCCAGGGACATGGCGCTGTCTGCTGGAGCGTGACACATCAATCAGATCAGCTCGTGTCCCGGCTGAGGGCCACACGCATTTGTCTTCCCTGTGCCCTGCTCTGCAGTGAGGGGTTAAGGGGCATGTGCATGCCTGTGGGTGTACACACACACACACACACACACACACACACACACACACACACACAGACGCACACGCACACACACACACGCACACACGAAGTTTCTCGTTGGTAGAACGTATAGGGGGTGGAATTGTTTACTCTTGCACAATTCTCTGAACCAAACCCTGACTTCCTTTGCGGGAAGCTGACTGACTAACAAATCAAAGGGAAGTGGACTGAGAAATGACCATAGAAATGGCCATGTTGGTCTGGCCCTGCGTTGACCCAGCTCTTGTGGTCTCTGGTGACCGCAGGTGACCGCAGGGCCACAGTTGGGCCTGGCAGTGGGTGGGGGGAAGCCCACTCTGCAGGTGGGTCCTGTTGCCTGTCTCCCTGCCTTCCTGTCTCAGATTCTGATTGAAAGCCTGTCAGTCCAGGGGCCATTTCCCTCAATGGCCCCCGTGATGGCATTTTTTTCCGGTGATAATTTGCAACGAGTGAAGAATTTCGCTAAGCCCCTCATTTGGCTTTTGGGAAATGTCATTAACTCTTTGCACGTGAACTCAGAGAGAAATCAAAGACAGAGTGGACAGAAAGAAAGAGGCATCCACAGAGAGGTCTGGAGGAAAGAGTACCCTTCTCACTTTTCTTGGCTTCCCTGTGCACGGTGGACATGGCCTCATAATAAAAGATGGATGGGACTTTGAGCACTGCATCCCCTTGGATGGGGTCCAGGATATGTTCCCCCTTTGGGGAAATCTGTGCGTGGCCCTCAGGGCTGTACTGAAGTGGCCGTGTCCTTGAGAGGGAAGGCAGGCAGAGGGCAGAGTGGTCCTAACAAGCTCCTCACCACTGATAAGTAGGAGCTCGTGGAGGCTGTCGGCTGGCTGCTCCACCAGAATGAAGAAGGCCTTTTCCTGGGCCTGGAGGAAAAAGCATGAGGGACAAAGTATCTGTCCACATGGGAGTTAGGAAAGCAAGGCTGTGGTTCCTGTTTTGGTCTAGGTCATTTGCCTCATGTCCCGCTCAGTTTCTGCTTTTGTCAAATGTGTGGTTTGGACCAGGTGATCAGGCAATCTACAATGAGTGGGCTAACTGAGAGCTGAGGGTGCTCACCTCGAGTGGATGGGCTGCCTCAGGGTGGGCACTCTCAATTTCTAGGTCCTTCAAGAATAAGCTCTGGTTATGTGACCTTGAGAAGCCACTTAACCTCTGTAAGTCTCAGTCTGTCACCTGTTAGGGAGTTAAGTGACACTTGCTTTGAAGAGTTAGGAGTACTAAATGAGCTAATGTGCATCAAGTGCCTGGGGCAGGACCAGGACGTACTGGGCTTGTAATAAAATACGTCCCCTTCTCATTTCCTTATTTTCGCACTGTCCACGCCTACAACCTTCTCGTTCCATTGCCGCACCAAGTTTGAGAAAGCTACCCAGGAGGCTGCATTAGTTTGATTCCCTGTATACACGTGTGTGCTGGGGACATTCGAGCATCTTCTTTAGGCTTTCTTGGGGGATTGCTGTAAGTCACAGCCACTTGATGGAGGTTTGTCCTGTCTGAAAACCCATTCTTGGAGACACTGCCCATGATAGGCAATGTCCTTGAAAATATTGAGATAGATAATCTTAGATGTTTAGTAGAGGAAAAATGAAGTCTTCTTGAGGTTAGACCACTATGGAACAGATCACATTTCCCTGTTTTGCCTTGAGTTGCCAGAAAACTCAATTATATTTTGTGCTTAGGAGCTATCATGACTGAAATACTTACACTACCCAACCTCCGTTACACGTCCTGCAAGGAAAGCTTCTCAGACTCTCGAAGTCTGGGAAAGAGGTACTCATGCTTTCCTTCCACAGAACACTGTCTCATTCTCTTTCTTTCGGCTTGTGTACACGCACGCACGTGTGTACACACACACACACACACACTTTAAGTTTCTTGAGGCCAGGGAGTGTGTTGCGCTCACTATATCTGGAGTCTAGAACTTGCAAGATACTCACTAAATGTTCGTTGGATGGAGAGATGACTGAATGAACAAATGGTTAAATGAAGCATATTAGTTTAGGTGTCAGCTATAATCATCTTCCCTTGCTCCTCTATGGGTTTTGATTTTTTATATTTTGATCTCCTACCATTATTGCACACCTTTTATTATAAAGACAACTTGAAAGCTTTTTGGAATTATGTGGGATAGAAACATAAATAAATGAACCAAGGAACAACAAAATATCTCGTCCCCAAAGCCTTTGTCAATGCCAGCGAGTGCCTTTGTGCTCACAAACATAGACTTGGGGACTTGGGTACAAAGCAGGACACGTGTCATCCTGGCTCTGTCACTTACCATCTGTGTGAACTTGGGCATGTTGCTTTGCCTCTCTGACCTTCTGTTGCCTTATTTATAAAAACGGAGGTAATGAAACTTCCCTCATAGAATAGTGGAAGATCAAACAAGACCACATAAGTACAGTGTGTAACAGGGCACGTGGCCCATAGTCAGTGCTCAGAGAATGTTTGTGATGAGTGAAAGAAAGTCTCCGGCAGAGTGATGTGATGTGCCGTGTGTGTCCTGCTGTTCTAACTCGACTTTAAGCTCCCTGAGGCCAGGCTCCTTGCCCGATGCTCCTCTTGTTTAAACTTGACCACCTGGCTCAATGCTGGGCACACTGACTCTGCAAATCTCTGCACGTCAGTGGAGGGAGTGTCCAGGCAAATACCAATCTGGTTCACGGACTCCACATCGATGTGGGAGGGGCCTCTGAGGTCAGGTGGTCTGATCCCCAATTTACAGTGAGAGAAATTGGGGTCCAGGGAAGTGCTGAGTGGCCAGGCTGGCCCGGACCCTGAATTCTCTGTCATATTGCTGCTCCTTAGCTATTAGCACAGACACTTGAGGGGACAGAGAACCTGGCCCAGGACGTCAGCCCTCTGAGCACGTGGCTTTGGACACTATCCAGAAGCTGCAGTAATTAGCTATGGAGTGTAATGTTTCCAAAGTGCTGTTTCACAGCCAGAGTCTCATTGCATCCTTGTACCTGGAGCAGGCTGCAGGTGTTTTCATCTTGACTCTCGGTGAGAAGCTTGAGGGCCAGAGAGATTTAGTGACGGGAGTGGCTCTCTCAGCTGGTCTGTGGCCCAGAGTGGCTTAAACTTGCAGCCTGAGACCCTGGTCCAGTGCTCTAGGGGTCTAGGGAAGTGCTGGTGGGGATATTGCCAGGGGCTGTGTCTACAAGTTGGCACCATCTCTTGAGTTTGTTCTGAAGAAGGTCAGAGCCTGAATCCCACTCAGTCTGGTCTGTGGGAGCTGAGAGGGCCTGGCTTTTTGGTGAGGCCACCTTTGTCTATCCTTCCACGGGGTGGTGGCATCAGGGGGAGACTCGTGGTCCTGACTTGTCTCCGGGGCTGAGCTCAAAGTGAAAAGCTCTGACAGGCAGCACTGCCAAAGACAGTAATAATAACAGGGAGGACCTCGTGTGGAGAGTCAGGGCTGTGAAGTTTGCCTCTGGACCTGTATCATGTACATCCACACGTCTCTGTTCAGAGTGGCCACTGGACACACGCACGATTGGCATTTAGCAACTTCCCAAACACGAATCGCAATATAAAATTAATTTCACATGTAAAGGCTTTTAACGCATAGCCTATTTATTCAGCAGCTCTTTACGAAGCCCTCACTGATTTATAATCTATGTGATAACTCAATCCACTTGCTGAGAGCTGGGCGTTAACCCTTAGCTGGAAAAAACACATCTCTCGCTGGACAGAGCTGGGCTCAGCTTCCTGGGCCCATGAGACAAAGGAGACCTGGGGTGCTGCTGACACAAGGTAGGTGGGCACCTGGTGGGGAAGGTGGTGTGCCTGCTACCCCCGCCCCCTGCCCTGATAACCTACTTCTCTTTGTCCTCTGGAAATCCCTGTGGGCTCAGAGCCTGAGATGCAGGACCAATGTATTCGTGCAACACCATTTATCCAGAGTCTAGTATGCTTTTAACCATGGCGGATCTCAACTAGGAACTGCTTTAAAACATTCTGGACTGGCCGGCCAGCATGATGGGCTTCCCTTTTTGTGTGGGGGTGACTGGTACCCATTAACTCTTGCCCCTCAGCCCCTCTCCCTACACCTTCTCATGGAGTGAAAAAGCCCCCTCCGTCCACCGCCATCCGCCTCAAAAATCCCCATGCCTTGGCCTAACTCCGTTGCGTCAGCAGGCTCTTCTCCAAAGGTTTTCAATGAAGTCTGTTCTATGGAGGAAAACCTTTCTCTGATACTTGGGCTGATGCAAGCAGCTCTCTGCGGTCTCCTTCCAGAGAATGATTCGGGCCTTATGGGGTGTCTCCTCCACTGCTGTTGAGGAGCACTTGTGCTAATTATTTGCTGTCTCAGTTACATAACCAGGCCTTTGCCAGCACTTTTCCGATGGGATCTTATGTGAAGTTGGAGTGTGCTGTGCAGGAAGCATTTCTGATGGATTCTCCAGAAAGCAGCCTGGGCTATAACTGGGCTTCTGCCCTGCTGAGTTGCATGTGTCATCAGGGCGCTAACTCCCACTGTGGAGCCTTTGGGGTGTGCTGTCCGTCACCGACGCAGCTGCTCGGAAGGACCCTTAATCCGGGATACTCTGTGAGTCCATTGGCAGGCACACCCAGCTCTGGCCTTGGCTGGGGCAGAAACGTCTGTTGGAAAGGGTAGAGCGTGCTAGAAAGAGCTCTCGTGCAGGAAACACGAGTCTTAGCCCAGTCCTGGACCCTCTCGTTAAATGTATAGCTCTAGCTTCAAACCTCATTAACTAAAATCTCATTAGTGGCCATGAGAGTAACTAACAATAATTGAGTGCCTTGTAGGCATATTACCTGTGGTATCTTATTTAATCCTATTAACAATCCTGTGAGGAGGCATTATTACTCTCTCCACTTTGTAAGTATTGACACGGAGGCTAATGGAGGTTTAGGACTGTGTCCATGGTCATGGGAGTAAGTGGTGGTGGTGGAGGGCTGGATCTGAACCCTTGGCCTCCTGCTTATTGCTTTGTTAGCTCGTGCATTTTTTACAGACACATACTGGATGTTTTCTACATGTCCAGCCCTGGAATTCAGATGAAGTCCTTGCCCCGGAGAAGCTCAGAATCTAATGCGGAGGCCTTCTTTGCAGCGTGCCCTGTGAGTGTGGCTTGGGGAAGTGCTCGGGGCGCAAAGGACGCATAGAGCACGCAGCACTTGAGTGCCCCCAGGAGGATACTGAAGTGTCAGCGACTGTTGGCGCACGGAAAAGGGTCAGGGGGATTCCTGGCCGGTGGTGGGTGCTTGAGCTGTGTCTAGAAGAATGGGCAAGAGCTGCCAGGCAGCCAAAGGGACCAGGGTATCCTAGCAGGAGGAACAGCACGTGCCAGTACACAGAGAGAGAGGGGAGCCATCGCCACCTCTGGGCGTGGTGAGATATTTGGTGTGGCTGGACTACCATGGGCCCAACGCCGAGAGGAGGCTCATATGTCTGAAGGAAGACTCATCTGGATGGAGGGAAGGACATCCCTAAATGGAAAGACAAGGGGAACTTTCATGGATCTCTACGTCTTGCGGAGGCCCATCTCTGCTATTCACGAACAGCTTTCTCTCTAACCGTGAAAATTTAAAGCCAATTTTGCATACCCTCTGTGGGTCATAGGATTCTACCTCAATAGTTCAATGCAAGCTATTGAACCCACCTACATGCTCCGGGGCATTCAGGAATCTATACCTCCATGTGAAACCCCTTCCCCAGTCTTAGCGCAAAGGAGGCACTCACTATACTTGTAACTTTTCTTCCTCTGCTCTTTTCTCTCCCCCACAGTGACACTGAGCAATCCCAATCTTAAACTGGATGTTCAGGAGATTATGAAATGAGATCACATGTTTAGTGTGTCTTGTTAAATAAACTTCCTCCGTGCCCTTTATGTCCTCTCATAAAATCTCAAATAATAGGACTGGAACTAGGAACAACTGAGGTGAACGTTGGCCACAAATACTATGGTAGCAGGGATGGCTGCGGGAACATGGTGAATTCAGCCTTAATTCTCACCAGGCTATCGCCCCATGTTCCTGCCTCAAGACCCTGCAGCAGGAGCTCACTCTCTCCCCACCTCCCAACCCCACCCAGGTTCTTGGATTCGATACCACAAAAAGGTTGATTCTCCCTAGGTTAATTTATACATTTAATACAATCCAAAATCATATACCAATGGACATTGTTCTGCCCCTGGAACTAGGCCCATATTTTAAAGTTTATATGGAAAACTAAACAAGCCAAAAACAAAAGCAAAAAAAACCCTGAGAAATAGCAACGACAATAAAAAAAGCATTGAGGGGAGACTACAAGACAGTTTGAAAACACTATACATACAGCCTCAGTAATTAAAACGGTGTGTCACTGGAATAGGTAAATGGACCAATGGAACAGAACTATCCCAATGTAGGCCCAGAACATATGTAACGAAGTAAATGGTACAGGTGGCATCTCAAATCAATATGGTAAAGATGAATTTTAAATAAAATATTGGGACAACAAAACAGCCATTTTTTGGGAAAAGATACATTTGGCTCTGTATTTCATTTGGGAAAATCTCCAAGTGGAGCAAAGACTTAAATACTAAACACAAACATAAAAGTGCTATAAGGAAACACGAGGATCACCTTGGATGGGGGTGGCCTTCCTACCTATGATTCAAATTCTAAGAGTCGAAGAAAAGATAGATAAATTTGACTATATAAAAATAAAAGAAGTTTCTGCACAAGCAGAATCAAAGGCAAATGAGAAACTGGGGGAAAAAAGATCTGCAACACATATCACAAAGAGCTGATCCCTCTAATATAAAAAAGAATTTGAAATCAAGAAGATCCATAACCCAGTAGAAAAATGCGCAAGGGACATGAACATTGAGTTCACAAAAAAGAAATGCAAATTGTTTCACCGTTTGAATCGACCAGCAACTTGTTCGTTGTGAGAGATGCGAACACTGAGAGAAGCCATTTCTCCCCGCTCAGATTTGGCAAAAATCCATACTCTTGACAAAATGCAGTGCTGGCAAGAGTTGTGGGGAAGCACACAGTCTCTGCAATTGCTGGCAGAGTGTGAGGTGGAATAATTCTATGGAAGCCGACATCAAAGGGCGCTCACCTTCCACCAGCAAGTCCACTTCTGGAAATCAGTTCTACAGACACACCCGCACAAGTGTGAAATCACACATGCACAGTCAGTCATTATGGCGTTGTTTGCGATAGCAAAAGACAGCACACAACCTGCTGTCTGGAACACGGGGCCAGATGAATCAATCAGGTACCTCTCCCTAGTGGAAACTTTGCGTGGTGAGACAGAAAGAGGAAAATCCACATGTACAGATATAGAGAGATCTCCAGGATACTTCTGTTAAGGGAAGAAAGCTAGGTACAGATCATGTAAATAATGTCATGTCTTTTGTGAAAGGATGAGAAAAAATAAGAAGATATATATTCATTGGTGATTGTATTCGCATAAAGAAACATTGGAAAGACAGACAACAAAGTGTTATGGATCAAAGTGTGATGTGTGGTGGAGAGTAGGGGAGGCAGGGAGGCACCGAGCGAGGCTTCTCTGGGTGTATCTTTTTTATTTAGCTTTTGATGAATACAGATGTATTTACTGACTTGTCGGGAAGTCTGTATGTCCTAATCCAGCCTGATCACAAGAATCACTTGGGCTACTTGTTAAAATTAATGCAGACCCCAGGCTCTTATCTGAGCTGGACCCCAGGAATGAGGGTCTTTCCACGGGCTAGATTATCTGCTGAAGGGAATGTGTGGGAAAATGCTAAAGGCCGTCCTTGGGAGCCAATCATGGGAGACCATCCCCGTTGGGTCCTGAAGCGGGATCACGACCCAGGTCCTGAAAACCCAGGTGCAAATGATGGGCATGGAAATCTCACTCCTTCCAGGGGCTCCTGCTCTGCTCCCCCACCGGGCTGTCGTCCCCATAGAATCACTGCATGGTTTAATGCCTGTCTCCAGCCACCAGAAGCATGCTGGATTTTATTTTCCACAATGTGCATTATGAAAACAACAAACTTATTTTTGTTTTAAAGAATGAAAGTGTTATACTCTTTTTTTTTAAGAGGAAATAATTTTTTTTTAAATTGGAGAATATTGGGGAAGAGAGTATTTTTCCAGGACCCATCAGCTCCAAGTCAAGTCATTGTTTTCAATCTAGTTGTGGAGGGCGCAGGTCACTGGCCCGTGTGGGAATCTTTGGCGTTATGAGTGCTGCGCTGTAGCCAACTGAGCCAACCGCCTGCCCTGTGTCATACTATTTTTATTTCACTTTTTTGACATTCAATATTACCGTGTATTAATTTCATTTGTACAGCATAGTGGTTGGACATTATATAATTTAAGACGTGATCCCCCTGACTAGTCTAGTACCCACCTGGCACTCTACAGTTATTACCATATCATTGACTATATTACCTATGTTTTACTTTAATCCCCATGACTATTTCGTAACTTCCAATTTGTACTTCTTACTCCCTTCACCGTTTTCACCCTGCCTCCCAACCCCCTCCCAGCTATCACCCCAACTAATCTAGTACCCATCTGATACCCTACGTAGTTATTACAGTATTATTGACTATATTCCTTATGCTGTAGCCTACATCTCCATACCTATTTCTAACAACCAATTTGTACTTCTTAATCCCTTCCCCTTTTTCAACGACATCCCCAACCCCCCTCTCATCTGGCAACCATCATAATGTTCTCTGTATCTATGAGGCTGTTTCTGTTTTGTTTGTTTGTTCATTTTTTTCTTTAGATTCCACATATAAGCAAAATCACACTGCATCTGTCTCTGTCTGACATGCTTCACTCAGCACAATGTCCTCCAGGTCCATCCAGGCTGCCACAGATGGCAAGAACCCATTCTCTTCCATGGCCGAGCAATATTCCACTGTATGTATGTATCACCTCCTCTTTTTCTGTTCTTCCATCGATGGACACACAGGCTGCCTCCACATCTTGGCCAATGTAAATAATGCTGCAATGAACATATGGAGGCACAGGTCCCCTCAAAGTAGTGTTTTGTGTTTCTTTGAATAAATACCCTGAAGTGGGATTACCAGGTCCTTCTTTATCTCTTGTTATAGCCTTTGTTTTAAAGTCGATTTTGTCTGGTATTAGTATTGTTATCGCAGCTTTTTTGTTTTTGTTTCCATTTTCATGAAATAACTTTTTCCATCCCTTTACTTCTTGTCTATGTGTGTCTTTCAATCTGAAATGAGTCTCTTGCAGGCAGCATATGTAAGGGTTTTGTTTTCTTATTCATTCAGTCCCCTATGTCTTTTGATTAATCCATTTACATTGAAAGTAATTATTGATAGATATGTAGTCATTTTATTATTCATTAAAAAAATCTTTTTTTTCATCTTAAAGAAGTCCCTCTAACATTCCTTGTAATACTGGTTTTGTGGTGATGTACTCCTTTAACTTTTTCTTGTCTGAGAAGCTCTTTATCAGTCCTTCAATTCTAAATGACAGCTTTGCTGGTAGAGGAATCTTGGTTGTAGATCCTTGCTTTTCACCATGTTGAACATTTTGTGCCAATCCCTCCTGGCCTGCAAAGTTTCTGTTGAAAAATCAACTGACAATTTTGTGGGAACTTACTTATAAGTTACTAGTTGCCTTTCTCTTGCTGTTTTTAGGATTCTCTCTTTGTTTTTAACCTTTGCCATTTTACTTATAATGTGTCTTGGTGTGGGCCTGTTTGGGTTCATCTTGTTTGGGACTCTCTGCGTGTCCTGGCTTGGACTTGTATGTTTATTTCCTTTGCCAGGTTAGGACAGGTTTCAGTAATTATTTCTTCAGATAGGCTCTCAAAACCTTGCACTCTCTCTCCTCCTTCTGGTACCCCTTTGATGTGAATGTTATTACACTTGATGTTGTCCCAGAGGTCTCTTAAATAAGCCTCTTTTTTTTTTTTTTTTTTTTGATTCTTTTTGCTGTTCTGATTGGGTGTTGTCTGCTACCTTGCCTTCCAAATCCATGATTTGAACCTCTGCTTCATTTAGTATGCTGCTGATTCCTTCTAGTGCATTCTTCATTTCAGTTATTGTATTCTTCACTTCTGAATGGTTCTTTCTTATGGTTTCTATGTCCTTTTTTAATGCTTATTATGTCTTTGTTGAAGTTCTCACTAAGTTCCTTGAGCATTTTTATAACTTTTGTTTTGAACTCTGTATCTGGTAGGTTGCTTGCCTCCCTTTTGATTAGTTCTATTTCTGAAATTTTCTCCTGTTCTTTCATTTGGGACATGTTTCTTTATTTCCTCATTTTGGCTGCCCTCTCTGTTTGTTTCTATGTGTCAGATAAATCTGCTATGTCTCCTAGTCTTGGCTGGGTGGCCTTACGTAGTAGGTACACTGTGAGGCCCTGGCACAGTCTCCCTGGTCACCTGGAATGTCCCTTGTGTGGGTTGTATGTGTCCTCCTGTTATAGTTGAGTCTTGATTGCTATTGGCACATCAGTGACCCATAGGCTAATTTGTTATGGGTTTTGGCCATGTCCCCAGCTTATGGCTGCTGTGTGGGGTGCTTACTACATGGAACAGGATTCCCCCCCAGTGGGCTCTGGTGCCTGTTAAGACTACCCTTTGGGTGTCATTTATGGGGCTAAATGGGTGGTGCTCTGCTGTGGTCTGAAGCCAACCTCCAAGTGTGTTGGTTCTGGGGCCTCTTGTGAGGGGCTCCAGTGCAGGCCCAGGTCACCCACTGCCTGTGACAGGCCAGGGAGTACCTAGTCAGGGCTACAAAGTGATCCATGGTTGTTCGCTGCCTGTGCTGTACCTGGAGGTGCGTGGGAGAGGATGGCTGCCACCAATACTGGGCCTGGGGTAGCTCCGCAGAATGCCAGGACACCCCGAGGCCTGCCGCCACCTGCTGGCTCCCTTAAGGTTGAGCCCCGATAAAGCCTTATGTAGTACATGAGTTGGGTGAAGCAGGGTCTGAGGGAGTGATTAGAGTGGGAACAGTTGTCACCAGGTTAATGTAGACTCTGGTTTGGTGCTGAGCCTGGGGTTACTCAACATGTCTCAGAGCTCACTGAGGCCAGTTGCCACCTGCCTGGGTCCATGGACTCCAAGAGTTTTTCAAGAAAGAGTGCAATGTGGGTGGAGCTGGCTGCTCAGGCGAAAGTGCCTCTAGTGTTGGGCAAGTTGGGTGGGGTGGGGTCCCAGTGAGTCAGCAGGGCAGAGCAGCAGAGTTCACCAGACCAATCAGATTCAGATTTGGCCTGTGGCGGCGGGTTCAATACAGGAAAGATGGCGCCTGTCTGCGTCCTCATGGGAGGATTATTCCACACAGGGAAAATGGCAGCTGTCCTCCAGCCCTTGCTTCAAAGCTACACACCTCAGTGGGCCCACCCCCTTCCCTCCATGCCTACGATGCTCCTCGAGTTACTGTCCCTCCACCGGAGCCCAAGGTGAGTGCCTGTGAGTGAGAGAGTCTGTGCATGGGCCGTTTAAGAGGATGTCTGGGTTTGCTGCCGCCTTCTTCCCATCAGGATAATTGGAATCCCCACTGTTTTTCACAGCTAGATGTTGTGGGAGGCTGGTGTGGGGCTGGGGTGTCTCACCCCTTTGGGGGGAACCTCCATGGTCGTGATAGCCCTCCCAAGTTTCATCCACCACACGGAGGTTTGGACAGCCCGTTCTGCATCTCCACCCCTCCTACCACTCTGAACGTGACTTCTTTATATCCTTAGTTATAAAACTTCTATTCAGACAGACTTCAGATGGTTCTCCAGGTTGATTGTTCTATAATTCAGTTGTAATTTTAATGTGTTCATGGAGGCACAGTGTTAATGTACTCTGCCATCTTGGGTCTCTCTCTGTTATACTCTTGAATATACTTTTTTCATAACTACCCGTTGCCCTGCCCTGCTTCCCAGGGAATTCTGAGAGCTGATGGAATTCTCTGTCCGCCCACCCAGAGATACCCCTCTCCCACCCTCAAACCTTTTTCACGAAGAAAAACTGACGGAAGATGCTTAAAAGAGATTCCCTCTGGTCTGGCCCCTTTCTCCAGGAAACACTCGCTCCACTTATGTAGAGGAGATAATGCAGGAGACCCTAGTCTTGAGAGGTGGGCTTAGGGTCACCCTAGGGGGTTTCTTGGCCCCAGGCCATCTCCCCTTTCTCTCCTTCTGGAGCTCTCCTCCCTGTCCCACGGGCTGTGTGTCCCACAGGCTGTGGGTCCCATAGGAAGGTCATCTCTGCTTCCTGCCCTCCTTGCTCACCCTGGAGCTAGGCGCATAAACCCTTTTCTTTTTAAGGGTTTTACTGCTAATCTTTATGGGGGAGCGGCAAGGAGTGAGCCAAATAATGACAACGCGGGAGGTACAGAGGCTGGGGAAAGGGGCCATGGTCTTGGTTTTCAGGTGACAGTTTTGAGGCCGTCTCTGAGATGTTATCTAGAAGTTAGGGAGACATTTGTGGGGAACCCATGCCAAACATTGGCCCCTTCCATCCCTCTCCTGCTGAGAATGCTGCCAGGCTGACCCAGGGGGCTCTGACTTCCAAGCTAGGGCTCTCTGTGGTCCCACAGACAAAGGGACAAGACACTGAGAACTGTGCTTTGCGTGCGGAGGCCAGCTATCCACAAGGACAGCAGTGGTCCTTCCTGGCCTTCTGCCCCGCTATCTCCTGGCCGCTCATTTCCACCTTCCCACCCCTCCTGGAATGGGGAGGAAAAAGTCCATTTCTTTCCTGTTTCTCCCTGAGGTCCCCAAAGACTAATGACAGCATGCCTTGGGAAAGCTTGAGGGTTTTGATTGGCTACTGGTAACGAGGAACTGTGAACCAGAGATGAGACCTGCCAACCCTGGCTGTGGTAGGTTTTGGGGGGGAGGCGTTGGCAAGAGTAGTGCCCATATCTCCCCAGCACCCTGCCTTGCCTGCATTCCACGTGTTGGTGATGGTGACCTGGCACCCAGCTGGGCCTCCTGTAGGAGGGAGGAGAAGGAGTTGTGAGAAGGGGGCTGCCCCTTCTTCTTTGTAGCCTCAGTTTACATCCCAGTGAAATGGGTGGATGGGGGCCTGCTCCAGGCCATCTTCAGAGGCCTTCCTAGATGGAAGTAGTATTCCTGCCTGACACCCGCCCTGTACTGGGACCTCTCTGCCGCAAACGTTTGGGGTTCAGGGAAGCCCCCCTGAGGGAGCATCTGTTGGCTCCATGCCCTAAAGGACAGAGCAGCTTTTGCTGGACTTTCTACCATGGCAGCGCCAGGCAGTTTAATTTGCTTTGTCAGAGCAAATAATGGGTGACAGGGAGACGAAAAGAGGAGACTCCCAATGGGCCTGCAGTCCCCAGAAATAACAGTGGAATGTACGCAGGGAGGCGGGCTGACCCGCAGAACTTCTCATGGGTCTTTTCTCAGTATGGCTTTGTTCCCTCAGCACCCAGAGAGAATAAACAATGTGTCAAACCTTCAACTTCATCTGGAAACAGACATTTGTTTCCCCATCCACTGTTTTTCTTTAGATGTTGCAGGCGTTCAGGCCCCATTTCCTGCCACTCCCTCACTCTCTCTTGGCTGGGTAAGGAACAGCCTGTTCTGCAAGATGCCAGAGCCAAAGCATTGGGGGTTGGGGGGAGATCCAGGCTGACCCAGCCCTGTTGTTGGCTCTCCAGGCCCCCCCCCCCCCACGGTGGAGGGGCGTTGGTTATGTTCACCCATTCAGCTCGGGAAGGTGGGAGTGGTTAGGGGAGAGACGTCTGGAAAACCTCCGCAGAGACCAGAGCTGTTAGGAAAGTCTTCGTATTTCCCTGGGCCCAGAGGGCTCTGAGATAAACAAGTGGACAGTTAGGAGGTGGACGGTATTTGGAGGGGAATGGTTCCCACAGGGACAATTTGGAGGCACCCCAAGATGTCTTTGGAACATTTCTATTTTGCTTTGTGCCCCTCTCCCAACCTCTTAGGGTCTCTTCTCTCTCTTTGACCCCATATGTACCTCTCACGCTTGCTGACACAAGCCCCCCTGTTTCCCGACATCCCCACCACAGAATCCCCCCTCCCAGGTTTCACGTTTATTCTTTCAATTCTTTCAATGAACCTTGGTGCAGTGCCTCTATGTGCCAAGGCACTCTGGGGGCATCGCAGGGAGCGAGCAGCCAGCTTTGCCTGTGAGGAGCTGAGAGCCAAAGGGGTGATGGCTGAGCGATGCAGGCTGCACAGTCTGCACACGGTCCCCGGCGCTCAGCAGACTACCCACCGCCCCTTCCCACAGGCCCCCCGTTTACAGGAGAGCAAAGACATGGAAAAATTCACACTGACATGTGAACTCCCAGGTACACGTTAGTTCTTCCTGGGATGACTTCCACCTCACAAGGGAGCTTGTTACCCCAATTGCATGTCCTGGAGAGAAGGACCCTTGACTATTCTGGTTTCCGCCCTTTGCCTCTTCATAGTATCAACCTGCACCTCACAACTGAAAAGCGACCAACTTCTTGTCTAGAGGATCAACATATGGTGTGTATGCGTGCGTGCCTGTGAACATTACACTATTTTGGGAAGGAGGCTGGCCCTGGGAGTCCAGGAATGTGGATGTGGATGGCTGTTAATTAGCTTTGTGACCTGCAGTGATGCGTCCTACCTCTGCGGACCTCAATTTCTTTATAAAGGAAAGTAATGGAATCTGGCCTGTCTGCGTCATGTAACAGCCACTGGGAGAGGATTAGAGAATCTGTGTCGGTGCGTTTCTAGCATTTGACAAGGTCCCCTCTGAATACTAGGAGGGATCACTCTGGCATATCCTGGTGTGCTCGGTAACACAGGTCTCCCACCATTCTGACTAGGAACTGGGGTGCTCTTGGATCGCTTTTCTGTGAATGCTTCTGTGAGTCCCTTCCTGGCTCAGGTGAGCTTTTGTCCTTGGGGAGGATAGCCCTGGGGGTCCAGGAGCTGTTTTCCAAAGTGCCAGGGGACCCCCCACCCCCTCCCAGCTCCCTCTTCCTTACAGGGTCCGCCTGGAAGCTCTTCCTTAGGAAGTCACTCCTACCTGCATCCTGGCTCAGAATATCAGGGTCTGTTGTCTGCAGAGCTTGGCCTTGGGGGAAAACTTTCTGGAGATAATGAGCTATTCGGTTTTATCGAGGAAGGGAGAGGGAAGAGGAAGGAGAAACTGCTGAACAATTATTAAGCACCAGCAGTATGCCAGGCACTGTGCTAAATGTCGAATATTTTACCTGATCCTCAAAAAGCAATCTGTATGACTGGTGTAATTTCCATTTTATATTAATAGTTGAGGAAACTGGAGCTCAGAGAGTTTAAATAACTCACCCAGGTAATGAAGTTAGCAAGTGACACTTGCATTCAGGTCTCCCACTCTTTCTAGTTTCATTGGTGTGCTGTGGTTTTGGGTGCCTGGGGTTGGCTTTGGGGGATGCCTGGGAGCAAGGCATCTCCTTGGTCCTGAGTGTAGCCCCCCATAGTCATGTACTTAAACATGGGGCAACCTTGGGAACCTTTTGTTTCTCCTCTGGAGAGCAAGGTATTTATGTCTGTGTGGATGTATGTGCGTGTATACGCATGCACGCGTTTGTGTGCATGTCTGTATGTGTATGCATGTGTGTAGGTGTGTGTGTGTGTGTGTGTGTGTGTTTGTGTGTGTAGAGGGTGGGTCTGGGGAGGAGGGTGTCTTCCTACCCTAGTAATGAAGTTTAATTACCAGCTGCCTTTCTAGAGCTTTGAAGGCAGTAGGCTGGGGAGAGAAGCTGGTTTCTGGGTGTACCTGTCATAACCCACTCTCACGCCAATCGGATGTCTTTTGTCTCCCCATCTTCACTGTTAATAGCGAGTTCTCACTCTCAACTGGCCATCACACACTGCTAAATCTCCTGCCAGCTGCAGGGAGAGGGAGGGGGACAGCTGTTCCCTTCTCTTGTCTTTGCCCTGTCAAAGTAAAGGAGATGTGTACGTCCTCCTGGGACCTGCAACAATGATGAACAAAATCTGATGTGACCTTGAGCCACTCTCTCTTTCTGCTTCCGGGGACTGTTTCCCTATCTGTAAAACGGACATGATCACACCTGCCTGGCTTTCTTTGTGGAGCTGAGGAATGAACGAGAGAGCAGGGACCCAAGTATCAGCAGGGAGATGGCCTCATAAAAACGTCGGGCCCCTCTGCACCTCTGCCTTCCTGCACAAGGGGAGGACAGTGGGTCTTCCTAGGGGGTGGGGCTTAGAGTCTATGCTGCAGGGGCGGGTCCTGCACAGGACAAGGCACCCCCGCCTCTGTGCGTTCCCTGCACTCCCCTCCCCACACAGCCCTGTAAACTGCCTGGGCTGAATTCCACACACACCTCAGTGGAAGGGGAGTTATTTGCCAGATATATGGTGTCTGCGAGAAGGGTCTCTTATGAGTCAGTGTTCAAATATGTTACTGGCTCAATAAATAGAGATTTGTTGTAAATTAAGGGAAAGAAGCGAGGTGCCTGCAACAGCCCTTGTTCATCTATGTTTTCTATTACCAGCACTTTCCCCTAAGTGGTGCATAATTCCTTAGGAGCTGCTGGGCGGGTGCTTAGAGGGGATGTAATTACCCGGCAGTTGTTAGGTAGTTAGAACTACACAGTAAGGTCGACAGAGGCATGGGGCAGCCCTGGGTGGCTCGGCTGGGTTCCACAGACAGGACATGGTTTCCCTGATATCCTCTGACAAAAGTAGGGCTGGGGTGGTGAGGGGCAGTTGAGGTTGGTGAAAGGAAGAGCAGCCAGGGCAAGAGTGGGGGCATCTGGAAAACGAGGCTCATCCCTGGGATGAGGTGGGGTCGCTGGGCCATGGCACTGGTGGGAACCCTGTGCTGGGGGGTTGACAGGCTGTTGGCAGGTGTGGCTGTTGCTGGTAGAGAGGTTGGCATTGGGGCTGCCAAAATGGGGTTGAGCCCAGATGAGTGAGGCCTGGTGAGAGTGGGGAGGCCTAAGGAGAGGAATGTTGGGGGCTGGTTGAGAGGAGCCTGTACATAGAACCCAGGCCAAAGTCCCTCCAGGCTTTGGCTGCCTCTGAGGGAACTCTCCAAGAAGCTGGCTGGCTGGTGAGCCATTTTCGGGCACGGTGCACCCCCCAGCTCTTTTTAGGTAGGTCTTATGGAACCTTATCTCACCCACAGCCCTAGACTCTGAGCCAGTCCCACCTGAGGCAGGAACAATGTAGATGTGCCAGCCACTCTCTCCCAGGTGCCTGGGACTTGAGTGACTCCCTCATGTTAGGCATCCTGGGCTCCTGATATGTTCTGTGGAGCTGAGGGGTGCGGGTTTGGGGAGGCACAACCCGTCTGGTCCTGACACAACTCCCCAGGCAGGCATCTATTGAGCTGTTATCACCCCACTGCCCCTAGGCACTCATCTATTAAGTTTTGCCAGGGCACCCCTGCACCCACCACAGCCCTTTCCGAGGTGTCCCTCTTCTTTCCTCTCAGCCTGGCAAATATTTAGAGAGGAGGGAGGTGTCCTTGAACACTCAGTCATTTAGTAGGCAAATTTGAGGTCCTCCCAGAACCTCAAGGACCTGGGAGGACACAACCTTCAAGGACACAAGCCTGTGACACCCCACAGGCAGGGAGAGGCTGCAGCGTGGTTTGTGTGTCCTTGCCCTGGGTAATGCTCAGGGACAGGGGAGGAGAGCATGGGGTGAAGGGAAAAGTGTACTGCTGCTCCATGAAAGGTCCCACTGCCATGGAGAATGGCAGAGGCAGCAGGGACACTGGACAGCTCTGTTCAGCCCCCTCGTTTATGGACGGAGACGCAAGGCCCACAGTTATATAGCTACTTAGTGACAGGGGGTACCCCTCTCCTGGCAGAAGAGTTTACAGCTGACATCCCGGCATGTACCTGTCACGTGGTAGGTACCCAATGTATTTTAGTTGAATGAATGAAGAATGAATGAATGAATGGAGAGTGGGGGCCTCTAGTGGTGGGTGAAGAAGGAGGAGATTCAATGAGAGTTCCAGAGTGTCCTCACCTTTTCCCTCCCCCCTTCCTTCCAGCATCACGGTGCACAGGCAATGCTAACATCGGTAGGCACCCTAGAATAATGGGGGCAGCCCTTAAAGCCAGAGGCCAGCCCTTGTCCAGGCGCCAAGAGAGCTTCAAGCATCAATGTCTCACATGCCTGTGACCCACTGTCGCCCCACCATTGTGCTATTGCAGGCAGGTTGGATAGTTCTGGGCCTGTGGGGCTGGCTGGAAGCACATGCAGGCCTGAGAGCCTGGGGACCTGGCCCAGAGGAGCAGGAGGAGAGGCTGGGAGTTTCCACTCAGCCTTCAAGTACAGAAGGCCCTCGTTCATTTAGTGGCACAGAGGTTTGTCCCACCGCTGACCATGAGCACAGCTCCTCACCAGAGCAGTTCAGTGGTTGGTCACTTATTGGAACACTGATGCTGCGTGCTTGAGGGTGGCTCTGATCTTTCTGCCCTCCCTCCTGTCTCTCCGTCCCCCCTCAGTAGTAAAGTACCTTTAGTTAGCTATACGTTCCTGCTCCTCTTCTCTGAGTACAAAAAGTCCTCATTGCGCAGGCATGGAGGGAACTCCCAAGTTTATGGGACTGAAGAGAGCTCACGTCAGTTCGGTTGGGGGTGGGGGTGGACTTTTTGGAGAACTTCCAATTCTAGAGGCCTCTGTCCAATGTCCAGTCTTAGCTCCCCAGGCTGATTACACGTCTGCATTCCCTCTGTGCCTCTTTTCTGTTTTCACTCTGATTTAGCTAAGTCTTCTCCAAGAAAACAGTTTCTTGCTTAGAACCTGCACGTTTCAGAACTCCAGGGAGCAATGTTAGCCCCCCGACTCCCTTACCCCGAGCTGGGCAGCACGGGCCTATCCCTAGGCTGGTCCTCCAGGAGGCCTGTCTCTTTGTGAGCCTGTATCGTCCCTGACAGACCCTCCGGTCATCACTGGCTCTCTCTCTTCCCCTATTCTGTGTGGGCTGTGTGGTCCAGTCAGAAGAGCATGGGCCTAGGACACAAACATCTCATTTGGAGCCTGGCTCTGCGGTGTGATCTTGAGCAACTCAACGAACCTCTCTGTTTTTACCAAATTTAAAATAGATAATGATTTACTTCACAGGGTTGGGGTAAGGATTATAGGACCATCTGTTTGTAAAGCTCCTTTGCAACATTCTAAATTACTATGAAAAATATTAGTCATGATGGTTCAGATGGACCCTGGGATCTCATCATTTTAGTTAGCATTCAGCCACCTAACTTGTCAGGAGAACAGGCTGTGAGGGCAAACCTTCTCTTTCCCTGCTGCAAACCCCAACTGTGGGCGTGTTGCAGTGGGGTCCTGGGACGGCCTTGAAGGTGAACGTGCTGGCTTGTACTTGGCCTTCATTAGACACACACTCTACAGATACTTACTGAGCACCTCCTGCAAGTGCAGGCACTTGGGACACATTAGGAGACAATCAGACACATGGGTCCAGGTCCATCACAAAGATGCCACAATGGCATTAGATTTACTGGGGAAGAAGCAAGGAAAGGCAGGGAGAGAGCCTTCCAACGGTGATGCAGGCCTGACACCTGCAGAAGGAGATGGGGAAGAAAGGAGACTTGGGGTAGAAAGTTCTTCTGATTGAAATGCAATTCCAGGAATGGTTTGGGCTAGCTAGTGGGGGATCCTTGAACCATCTTGCCGATTGGGCCTGCCTTGGTGCCTGCTGTGCTTAGCCACTGGCTGGGAATGGCCCCTGGGACGTGAAGCCTCAATATGAACTTGGTGGAGGCAAACGGCAGAGCTAAGACTGCTGGTCAATTATACCTCTCATAGCAGAGATCTAAATAACGTATTTTTTTGTGGCCACAACAGACAGAAGTTCTTATGCTCATGGAGCAAGGGAAGACAGACAATACTCAGTAAACATAATAGACACACAAATAAATAAAACAGTATGGTAGAAGTTTGTAAGTACTATGCAAAAAAATGGGGTGTTGTAAAGGAGATTCGAAGTGCCAGGGTGGGGAGGCTTACAATTTAAATAGGATGGGCAGAGCAGGTTTCCTTGAGAAGGAGACACCTGAGTCAAACCCTGAAGGAGGTAAAGGAGTTAGCTATGTTGGTATGTGGGGAAGAGTATTCTATGAAGAGGGAACAGCCAGTGCAAAGGCCCAGAGGTCAGAGCATGCTTGGTATGTATGAAGAACAGCAAGGAAGCTGATATGTCTGGAGTGCAATGAGCCAAGGGGAAATTGATAGAAGAGGGTCTCTGAGACAGGTGGGCCTGTAAGCCATTGCAAAAACTTAGTTTTTACTCTGAGTGACCTGAGAAGACTTTGGAGGGTTCAAGGAAGGGAGTGACATTTAAAAGGATTAGTCTGTGTTGAGAATAGATTCTAGGCAGCTAAGATAGAAGATGAGTTGGGAAGCAATGACATTAATTCAGATGAGAGATGGTGGTAGCTTGGAGCAGGGTGGTGTCAGTGGAGGTGGTGAGAAGTAAGGGGTCAGGCTTTGGATGTATTTTGAAGGTAGAACCAACAGCATATCTTTCTTTATCGGCTGGTGAGAGAACGAGAAGACTCACGAATGAAGTCAACATTTTTGGACTGAATAACTAAAAGAAATTGGTGCCAAAACCATAAAAATAAAAGGTAAGAGTTTTCATACCAGCAGAGGAAAATGTTATCTATCCAGTGAGAAGAAGGAAGGAAGGAAGAGTATGGAAAATGTGAAATAAAATAACAAACATAATTCTTAATATAACATCCATTTATAATGATATAAGTGGATTAAACTCGTAATTCAAAATATAGAGATTTTTAAATTGAATTAAAAGCACAAGATTTAGGAATATGCTTCTTACAAGAGACACAACAACAGGATGAAAATAAAGTGGGTGGAAGTATAATAGATATAGCAAGCAAGTATGAACAAAAGAAAATTTATAAGAAAAAAGAGGAACACTTCAGTAAGGGGCATAAGAGATCACAAAACTATAACAGTCATAAAAAGTGTATACACAGCTAACAATATACCGTCAAATATATATGAGGTGTGATAAAAAAAATACAGTGAATGTTTAAAGTATTACAGTAAAAGACACATTGCCATTAATTCCCCTTAAGATACTCTCCCTTGCTTCAAACACACTTATCTCACTTCAGAAAGTTCTTGCCACTTTCTAAAGCAGTTCTGGAAGTCCCCTGTCATGAATATCTTTAGTTGCACTCTCAGGGCTGCCTCAATGTCCTGAACCATTTTGACTTTGGGGAAGAACCAGAAGTCACACGGAGCCAAATCCAGTGAATGAGGTGAATGAGGACACACTAGAATGTTTTTATTTAACGGAAACTGCCATATACCAGAAGCGATGTGTGACATGGAGCGTTGTCATGATGGAGGATGATTTATGACACACTTGAAAACACACCTTCTCTCAACCGTAGCTCACACCCACTGACTGCACTGAACAAGTTGAAACTTGTCACACACTGTTACTACTAAAGTTCGATGCGCCACTTCCCGTATTGAAGATCCCTGCTTTGCCGTTGGATGGCACTCGGAAGCAGCATTCACTGTATTTTGTAACCACAACGGAAAGGCTCCGTGTCACACATTGCTTCTGGTAAGGCAATTTCTGCCAAATAAAAATATTATGGTGTGTCCTCATCCACCTTATTCACCAGATCTGACACCATGCGACTTCTGGCTCTTTCCCAAAGTCAAAAGACCGTGAAAGGTAAACATTTTGAGTCGATTCAGGACATTGAGGCAGCCACAATAGTGCAACTAACGACACGAAAGAGGACTTCCAGAACTGCTTCAGAAAGTGGCAAGAATGATGGGATAAGTGTGTTCAAAGCGAAGGGGAATATTTTGAATGAGATTAATGGCAATGTGTCTTTTACTGTAATACATTTTATTTTTATTCAAACATTCACCGTATTTGATCATACCTTGTATTTTTACTTATATACAAGCACACATATACAAGTAGCTGTAGGGAGAAATAGATAAATCAACCATTTTAGTTGAATATTTTTTACGTATTTTGATAGCGGAAGCAGAAAAAATTTATTAAGTATAGAAGACTTAAACAAGTTTTTGAATAAGCTTAAATGTGTGTGTATAGTTACACACACATACAACTTTATATCTAACAAACAGAAAATATACATTCTTTTGGTTCTATGTAGAACACTCACAAAAATGACCATAAATAAGGGCATGAAGGCAACTTCAATAAATTCCAAAAGACTGACATCCTACAGACGACATTCTTTGAATGTAACATGATGAAATTTGAAATCAGTAAAAGAAAACCAAAACAACACACCAAAAATATGTATTTCTGGAAAGTAAAAATGACACTATTTAAAAAGTCTGGATTAAAGAAGAAATAATAATGTCAATTGCAAAATATTTAGAACTAAATGAGTGAATAAGCCACATGCAAACTTTTTGGGACACAGATAAAGCAGCACTTAGGAGAAAAGCATAGCCTTAAATTCATGTATTAGAAGACAGAAAAAAATGAGCTACGCATTTATCTCAAGAGGCTGAAAACATAGCGACAGAGTAAGCCTAAAGAAAAATAAGAGAATAATAAATAAAAATGCAGAAATAAATGAATAGCAAATTACAACTAAAAATCACAGAAGCTTCACCAAGCTGAATCTACAGTCTCTTGGAAAGAGTAATAAAATGAACAAACTTCTGTCCAGACTGTCTGAAAAACAAGATATAATAAAATAAAATTAAGTGAAAAAGAAAGATGACAGGCACAGCAGATTTAAAAAATAATAAAATATTATTATGAACAAATATTACAAAACACCAATAAATTTGAAAAATAGATGAGATGTATAGCTTTCTGGGAAAATGAGAAATGCAAAAATTGGCAAAGGATAAAAAGAAAACTCAGACAGACCAGTGATGAGTAAATAAATTAAAATCATAGCCAACTCCTCCCTTTAAAGCCCTAGGTCCACACCACTTTACAGCTGAGTTCTACAAAGTGTTTGTGGAGAAATAACCCTTGTTTTGTAGATGCTGTTCCAGAAATTAGAAAATGAAGAAGAAAAAACACTTGTCTGATTCATTTAATGGGGGTAGTTTAATTGTTACTCTTAAACTAGACAAGGACAGGAGAAAAAAATTGTAGGCATATTTCACTTGCAAAAATAGATGAAAATAATACTAAACAAAACATTAGCTAACTGAATCCAGTAGTGTACTAAAAACAATTAACAAAATCATGTTGGGTTTATGTGAAAAATGTAGGGGTGGTTTAAAAGCAGAAAGTGTAGGGGCCGGCCCGGTGGCTCAGGCGGTTAGAGCTCCATGCTCCTAACTCTGAAGGCTGCCGGTTCGATTCCCACATGGGCCAGTGGGCTCTCAACCACAAGGTTGCCAGTTCAATCCCTCGAGTCCCGCAAGGGATGGTGGGCTCTGCCCCCTGCAACTAAGATTGAATACGGCACCTTGAGCTGAGCTGCCTCCCGGATGGCTCAGTTGTTGGTTGGAGCGCGGGCTCTCAACCACAAGGTTGCCGGTTCGACTCCCACAAGGGATCATGGGCTGTGCCCCCTGCAACTAGCAATGGCAACTGGACCTGGAGCTGAGCTGCGCCCTCCACAACTAAGACTGAAAGAACAACAACTTGAAGCTGAACAGAACCCTCCACAACTAAGATTGAAAGGACAACAACTTGACTTGGAGAAAAGTCCTGGAAGTGCACACTGTTCCCCAATAAAGTCCTGTTCCCCTTCCCCAATAAAACAAATAAATAAAATGAAATAATACAATGCTGAAATATTAACTATTAAAAAAAAAAAGCAGAAAGTGTAGCAATTTACCACGTTAATGGACCAAAGGAAAAAAAAAAAATCGTATGATTAACCCAAGAGTTGCAAAAAAGCATTTGATGAAGTTCAATACGTATTTATAAGGATAATAATAATAAAAAAGATGAAGTTCAATATCCGTTTATAATAATAATCATCAATAAAATACATTTCTCAAGAAACTAGGAATAGAGGGAATCAATCCCCTGGTTCTGGAAGGGCCTCAAACTTACAGCAGCATCTCAATGAATGGAGAAACGTGAACTTCAATCTTTTGTTTTTTTTAAGAAGAAACTGACATGTGCATCGGGCCCCAAATCTCATGCTGTTTCCTGTGTGTGGGGCAAAGGCAGAGGCATGGACAGGCTCCAGGAATATTCTTTGGAGAAAATCATCCTTTTGGGTGATGATAATGGAAACTCAGTTCTGCAAAAAGTGGGGACTTGGTCATAGATATAACAGGGGCAAAAGTGTTAAATTATAAATCATAGACCGTAACGTGCCTTGCCCGTGAGCGGACGCCCACCTGTCCTGCCACGGGCACTCACTCAGGGTCCGTGGGATGAATGAATGAATCACTTTGTTTTGCACTTGAATGTTTGAGGGGAAAATTGTGGTGGATTCTACAAGACAAAGGCCACGATGCCCCACCGATGGCACTTGGAAGTCCGTGGTGGAGGGTGAAAGAGGAAGGGGACAAGAGATCTGAGCAGCGTCCTGATGTGTGGGACTCTGAGAAGAGAAATCCTTAAGAGTATTTTTAGGCATTTTGCCCGTATTGTGAGGTGTAGCCCCCCTTTTCCTTAAATCCTGCAGAAGACCTTTAGTCACATGCTATCATTTATCTTTGGGTCTTTTGGTGTTAGATATGGGTTTCGTTTTATTCAAACTGTCCCCATAACAAAGCAGGAGTCAGAAAACCAAATCGTATTCGGGCCACATAAAGATCCCGGTTCTCATGGAACCCAGGGGCAGGAGGCATAGCCTGGTTCCGGAGTGGGGTCGTGCCCCACTTCCTGTCTCTCCCCAACTCAGGTTCTCTCCTCTGTGCTCCCCTAAAGCTGTGCATACTCTTCACTCGCCTTCTCCTTTTTGCTCTTGCTCTTCTCTCACTCCAATCCATCCAGATCCACGAAACGCTGGGAGTTGTGAAGCAAATATCCTGTGCAAAGTGCATGAAAACTTCACATCCTTCATTCCAGGGACCAATAGAGACTCTTTGACCCAAGTTCAAATTCTTGGAAGAAGGACTCTGATTACCTCAGCCAGGGTCAGGTGTCCGGACTGCTCTAATCTGTGTGGCCAGTGACTGGTCAGTGAAAGGGGGTGGGACAGGTCACTGGCACAAATACGGTTACAGAGGCTCACCTGTGTGGGTGGGATTTTGGATCTAGGAAAAGGGCGGTGTGGGTGGTTGGATTCCCCAAGTTCACTCTGCATCAGTCTTAAAAGACAAAAAGCACAAAATCGCCTTAAAAGTCAGAGTCCGGCGGAAGAGGGTGACATGGAATTGTACATGTGAGTTGGCCCTAGGACAGCTCCAATGAAGAAACTAACTGTAGAAGCAACGTCCAGTTGTCTGCCTGGTGATTTCTGAGGGCACGGAGTTAGTAGTTCTAACGAGGAAAGGGAAATGTAAAAGAAAAGAATTCATAACCGCTTGACACCCTCCAGGCTGAACCCAGCAATTTTACTTTTACATGTTCAGGAGGGGGAAAAAGTCATCGCTTATTCCACAATTACTTTGTTCCAGAGAACTTGTGAAAAATGACTCCAAGTGTGAAATATTGTCTACTAAAGAATTAACTTAATAGACAATTTGGATTCAATTATTGGCTCAATACTAAAATTTGCTGGGAAAAGCGCAGGCAATATTTTATGACTGTCACATGATGCAGTGATTGTGAAATTAGTTATTAATGACTTATCAGAGAGACACTTAAAATAAGTCAACTAGGGGAAGGAAATACATCACTTAGGCTTTTATAGGGCAGGCTCAGGTGGGGGAGTCTTCCTTCTCCATTTCTCAGGTAATTCTGATTTTGCTGACCCATCCCATTGCCTTGGCTTCTGTCCTTCTTCTCCCCGTGTGTGTGATTTGGGGCTCGAATCATACGTGCATTCTTTGGGAGCAATTAGAAGCTGAAGGTTGCTGCCATCCATCACGGCCAGGGGGGCCGCCGTCTCCACTGGCCGTGAGAGCTTGGGATGACCTCTCACCTCTGCTCCACACCATCATTTATCTCTGGCCAGCATCCTGTGAGCACAAGATGGACTTTTAAAACCAGAATCAACTGCAGGCAGTTTATAACCATTACTTTCCACCTATAACTTGCTTGCTAGTCAAAGGGGAAAATTGGTTGAAGTCCCCTGGGTTCCCTTTTGGGGTGAAGATGATATACCTTCATTAGCTCTTTTAAAATTATTACAGTGGCTACCTTCTAAATTCAATTTAAATGACACTTGTACTTTCTCCCCGATCGTGCTTATTGGGCTCCTGCTCCACGTCCAGCACGGCGAGGGCCTGTGGGGAGTAGGAGAGATGTGTAGCATGTGCTCCACGCTCACCCAGAGCCTTGAATGTAAGCAACGACCCGTGAAGCTTCGTAGGGACAGCACTTTTCAGAATGGGAGACTTCCAAACTGCATGGCTGACAGGAGGTGATGTCTGAGGCAACATGTGGCCTGTAGGGTGGGGTGTCAGGGACCCAGAGGGTCCTGGCCAGAGCAGCAGTGTGTGGGGGGTGGGGCAGATTCTGTACATCATCCCAAGAGCAGTGTGAAGGGGAGGCTCATTCATTCCACAGATACTGCAGTCGGTCCGCCCTGTGCCAGGGGAGCTTCATGTGGACCTGGCTGCCAGAGACACAAAGCAGACAAAGCCTTGTGCAGCGTGTGTGTGTGTGTGTGTGTGTGTGTGTGTGTGTGTGTGTGTGGTGTGGGGCAAGCAAGAGAGATGGCTATAATCAGCACACGTTTAATCAATAAATTACATAGTACATCACAAGGTAAGTTGTAGAAAGAGGAATACAGTGGGGTAACCGGGCTGGAGGTACGGACAGGAGGGGGTGGGGTCCAATTGAAAAGGCACCAGGGTGGGGCTCCCTGAGACAGTGATAGCCGAATATAGATTTCCAGGAAGGAAGTGGGGGACTTGGTTTTAATCTTGGGGGAGGAGTCTTTTCAGGCAAAGGAACAGCCCGAGCACAGCCCCAAGGCAGGCGAGGACTTGGTGTGGCCCAGGGGTAGCAGCGAGGCCCAGAGGAAAGGACTGGGTGGAGAGAAGGAGACGGGGTTGGAGACCTGATGGGTCACGGTGTGGGGTCTTGTAGGCCATCGTGAGGATTTGGCTCCTTGGAGTAAAATGTAAAGCCACGGGGCGATTTCAAGCAGAGGAGGGCCCTGACCTAGATTACGTTTTCAAGGGATCCTTCTGCTGTTGTGTGGTGACTAAGTACAGGGGCCAAGCATGAAAGCCGGGGGCTCTGCTAGGAGGCTAACACAGGTGAGGGAGCCCTGTGTGTAGCGGTGCAGGTGGTGAGAAGTGGTCCGATTGTGGGTCTGTCTGGAACCAGAAAAATGTGGAGGGCATGTGTGGGATGACAGAAAGAGAATTTCAGGTTGGCCCCAAAGCTCTCCCTCACCACCCCATTAAACTCTGAGGTTGAAACATAACACAGTCTGAGGAAAGGTACGCAAGGCACAAGAGTCGGGTTAGACACTGGCAGTGGGTGCTATTGGTGCGGCCCAGAGCCCCTCACTGGTCTGGTGTCCTGGCCCACAGGGCTGGCTGCTCAAGGTCACAGCTGTCTCCTTCTCCAGAGAGCTGCCCTCGGCCACACCTCTCCATAAACCACTTAGACAGGAACCGCATCTCAGACTTTCCTTCTAAGGAGCCTGACTGAAGATGATAAGCTCTGACAAAGTGAACTCATTTGTGTAACCACCATCCACATCCAGAGGTTGACGAAGGTCAGTGCCTCGGAAGGCACCTCGTGCCCCTTCCCAAAGGCTGCCATGAATCTGAATTAGAACACCATCGATTCGTTCTGTGTGCTTTAAAACTCTACACAAATGCAATCATAGGGAATGTCCTCTTTCTTGTCTGATGTCTTCCCTCGCAATTATGACCTTTATTCATGATGGCGCATGTAGTGATAATTCACTCCCCTTCATTGAGGTATGGCACTGCCTGTGGATACACCACAACTTCTTATCCAGTCTAATGTTGATGGATGGACATTTTGGATTCTTTCCAGGGTTTGGCAATTACAAATAATGATGCTATGAATATTTTTGTATGTGACTTTTGCTGCATATGTAGGCATTTTTGTTGGATGTATACGAAAGTATGGAATTTCTAGGTCATAGGGTATGCAAATACATGTAGTTTTAATAGATACCGCTCAGCAATTTCACACAGTGTTGGTACCAATTTACTCCCTGCCAATAATGTACGAGCGTTCCAGCTTGTTACACATCATTATTCATCTCTGTATATATATATATATATATATATATATATATATATATATATATATATTTTTTTTTTTTTTTTTAAATTTTTTTAATTTTTTTAATTTTTTATTTTAGCCATTCTTCTGGGTGTAGTGTCTCATTGTGGTTTTAATCTGCATTTGCCCAACGACTAATGACTGAGCAGGTTTTTCTGTGTTGATTGGCCATTTGAATATGCTTATTTTTGTCTGGTGCCTGTTCATATCTTTTGCCCATTGAAAAAAACGGGTGATCTGTCTTTCTCTACTTGACTTTTGGGAGTTCTTCCTATATTCTGGACACCGTCCTTTGTTGATTACAGAGAATGCAAATATTAGTTCCCACTCATACTCCGCTTTCACTTTCTTAATAACTTTTTTCCTCGAGAAAGAAGTGCTTTGTGGTAATGTTATCAGTATTTCCTTTCCGGTGAGTGCATTTTGTATTCTGTTTAGGAAATCTTTGTCTAACCCAAGATCTTGAAACTATTCTATATTTTCTTCTAGAAGCTTTATAACTGTTTTTGACCCAAGATTTGGGAAGAGTGCAGTTGCTAGCAATTGAGATGGGGAGTCTTGTAGGGGGGTGATGGGTTTCTGAGGGTGGGGGGAGATGGGGGTGCGGTTTGGGATAGGTTTGAGGTCAGTGTTAGACTCCCAAGTGAAATTTCACATAGGCCTCATGTGTTTGGATACATGACTGAGTTCAGGAGTTAGGTGCTCAGGAAGATAGTACTACAGCCTTAGGAAAGAGACCAAGCACAGAGCCCTAAGGCATGACCACCTCGAGAGTTCTGGATGAGGAGGGACCAAAAAAGGAGATTGAGCGAGAGAATCCAGCTAGATAGAGAAAGACTCTGGAGGGGGGTGTCCTGGAGGGCTGGCTAGTGACAGGTAGATCAGGGCGTGGCCAGCATTGTGTGGGATGCTGCTGACAGGTCACCTGAGACGAGGACTAGAAAGTGAACACTGGATTTAGCAATGTGGTTCCTAGTGACACTGATGAGAACAGTTTGGGAGGAGGGTGGAAATGGAAGTCTGATTGGAGAGGGTTCAGAAGAGGACTGACCTGGATCAAGTAGAAAGTGTGGCAGCCCCCAGAGGTGGCCAGGACACGTGAGAACGGGCAGTGCAGCCATCTAGAAGTAAGGGAGGGGTCTGAGTGTTGGGAGTCAAAGCAGAAGACACGGGCTGAACCAGTTAATCCTGCCAGACCCTAGAGCTGTTTTTATTGAGGCTGCTGCTGCCTTAGCTGCCTGCAAGCCCCTGGAAGACCACCGGGGGCGGGAAAGGGGAGACCGCTTTGTGGTGGTCCTGAGCCACACCACATTGTGCTTTTCAGACGTGGCTTGGTCTTTGTTTGACTTCCCCCACTCATTCCCTCCTTGGTTGCTCTCCTCCCTCTCCTTGTTCTTTGCATGTTGAACTTGCAGTTTGAAGTGTCCTATTGCTTCAGGTACTTCACGTCTCTGGGTTTTCATTTAGTCTGTTTCCTCTCTTAGACTCTCTCCTACTACCTCTGCCTGACTGAATCCTATGTAGCCTTTTAGACTCAGCCCTGGTACCACCTCTTCCAGGAAGACCTCCATGATCGTTTAGCACCCCACACCTCTTTCTGTAGCAGCCCACTCACTGGGTTCAAATGCTCTCTTTATCTGTGTGTCTACTGCATTAGATGCTGAGCTCCTCGTGGGCAGTGACTCGTGCCTCAACCATTTCTGTCCCTGGCGCACAATGCTGGCACAGAGCAGGCACTCATGTGGTTTTGGCAGGGAACTGCAGATGAACTTGCACTCAAGGTAGGATGCGGATTGGCCGACCAGAGGGGGGATGGCGTTCCAGGCAGAACAGTACCCCAGCAGTGCAACGATGGGGGTGCAGTGAGGTGTGGGAGCCCAGAAGGGGCCTGGCTGAGTGTTTGAGTTGAGAAAGTCAGGGATGATGACAGCTCAGTGGGTGCAGACCACGTCTGAGGAGGCAGCAGGTGTGAGTGTGAGTGGCAGGTGAGGAGAGCAATTATGAACATCAGCTCAAGCTAATTTACATGGATTAGTGCAGCCAGTGAAATGTGGCTTTCGGGGGTGTGGTGGGGTGTCTGATTTATTTAGGGTAGGAAGGGATCCAGCAGGAAGCTTCCCTCAGGTGAGTGAACAACAGCATGCGTGGCCGTGGCCGCCTGGTATAAAACAAGCTGCTGTCAGCCCCCGATAGAGCCAGGGTTACTCTGTTTAGTGCTGGAGGAGGAAGCATCAAGCCAATCTCAGAAGTCATCCGAAGGTTTTAGAGAGAGGGACTCTTTCTTTTTCTGGATCACTGGAGGACTAATCCTTTATAAATAAGTTTGATTGCTTTAAATCTTCCTTCCCAGAAGTAAGATTACTGTTACATATTGTCAAATTACTTTCCAGAATATTTGTGTGTGTTTGGTTTTTTTGTTTTAATCAATTTATACTCCTATCAGCAATGGTTAGGATGATCATTTTATGACACTAGATATGATTATTACAAATATTGAATGGCCATTTTGGTACAGTAATCTACATTCTTTGCCTATTTTAACTGGTGGTGTTTTCTTTTTCTTTCTAAATATAAGCTCTATTTATAAGTAGGAGTGTTTAATTATATCCTTATTTTATGTTATCCAATGTGTCACTTTCCTATTTGTTTATAACAGGGATTTTGACATGCTCAAACTGTAACTTACTTGTAGAACATTTTCTCAGTTTTTCTCTTTATGATTAGGCAGTTTTTTCCACCCCAAGATGAATGAAATTTTCACCTATATTTTTCTACTTATTTTGTGATTTCATTATGATTTGTGGGTTATAAAATCCATCCATCTGGAATTAATTTTGATGAAAAACTTTTTTTCAATTATTAACCAAATACCTCAAATAACCCTTTTCTGACAGATTGGTGATGACATCTATTTTTAAAATAAATTCACAATTAAGTTTGTGAACTCATCTTAGAAAAAGTGCTATAATACATACCTCATTGCTGAATATCACTACGGTCACCTTTGAAGCACTCCCCTTGGGTAGCTATGCACCAATACCAGTGCCTAGTCCACCCTTCAAAGCAATTTTGGAACTCTTTTTCTGGAATGGCCATCAGAGCTGTCATGGTATTACCCTTGGTGTCCTGAACGTCATCAAATGTCTTCCTTTCAATATTTCCTTCATCTTCAGGTAAAGAAAGAAGTCATTGGGGGCCAGATCAGGTGAGTAGGGAGTGTGTTCCAATACAGTTATTTGTTTACTGGCTAAAAACTCCCTCACAGACAGTGCCGTGTGAGCTGGTGCATTGTCAGGATGCAAGAGCCAGGAATTGTTGGAGACAAGTTCAGGACGTCTAACTTTTTCACGCAGCCTTTTCAGCACTTCCAAATAGTAAACTTGGCTGTTTGTCCAGTTGGTACAAATTCATAATGAATAATCCCTCTGATAGCAAAAAAGTTACTAACATCGATGCAACAAGTTCATGAACTTACTAAATGTGTGTGCATTCATTTACACACTTAAATTGTCTGTGAACTACGTGATGATCCTTCTTTCAGTTCCATGGCCTTTGATCTTTGCAGTTATGGTCAGTTTTCATGCCTGCCTAGCAAGTTCCCCTTATCACTCTTAGTTTTTTTTAATGTTTTTGGGAGTTAATGCATGTTCATTTTTACAGATAACCATTGGAAACACTGTTAAGCTTTTTTATTTATTTATTAGTTTCAGGTGTACAAAACAATGTGCTAGTTAGACATTTATCATTTATATCCCTCACACAGTGATAATCCCCCTCCCCCAATATACTACCCTTCTGACATCGCACACAGCCATTGCATTTCCACTGTCTCTATTCCTAATGCTACATGTACTCCACTTCTTGTAAGTGTATATATATGTATGTAATTGTAGTTGACATTCATTATTGTTCAGCTTCAGCTTCAGGTGTACAGTGCAGTGATCAGGCATCTACATCATCCCTGAGGTGGTCTCCCTAATGAGACAAGTGTCCATCGGATACCCTACAAAATCTTTACAACATTATTGATTATATTCCCCAAATTGACTTTTGTATCCCCGTGTCTATATTGTGGTTACCGATGTGCTTTCTAATCTCCTCACCTTCCCCCTTCTCCCCACCCCATCTAGCAACCCTCAGTTTTTCCTCTTTGTCTCTGAGACCATTTCTGATTAGATCGTTCATTTATTCTTTTCTTTAGATTCCACATATAAGTGAGATCATATGGTATTTGTTTTCTCTGTCTGACTTATTTCACTTAGCATAATGTTCTCTAGGTCCATCCATGTTGTTGCAAATGGTAAGATTTCATTCTTTTTTATGGCTGCGTAATACTCCCTTGTATAAATGTACCACAGTTTCTTAATCCAGTCATCTACTGATGGGCATTTTGGTTGTTTCCATGTCTTGGCTATTGTGTATAGTGCTGCAATAAACATAGGGGTGCATAAATTTTTTTGAATTAGAGTTTTGGATTTCTCTGGATAGATACCTATGTGTGGAATTGCTGGGTCATAAGGTAATTCCATATTCAGTTTTTTGAGATACCTCCACACTGTTTTCCATAGTAGCTTGTTAAGCTTTAAGGAAAAAATTCCTTTGGAATTTTGACTGGATTTGCACTAAGTTTAAAAATTAAATGGAAGAGCTGAATGTTTTTCACAATATTCAGCTTTCCCATCCATGGATGTACTATCTCTATCCAAGTTTTCTTTCAAGAGGGTATTATTTGTTTATACAGGATGAAGGTGGCCATCCTGGCTCACCAGGAAAATGGGCCAGGAGACAGGTGTTAGAGAGGCGAGATGCAGCTTGTCACCAACTTCCCTCACCTTTGACCCCATACCCTCTCCAGGAGGCCCCACATGGGGTCTCTTCAGTGGTGGGCATTACTTATCTGGCTCTGGATTTACAGTTTTGCCTAGCTGTGGGCAGATAGGTGGTTAGCAGATACTTGCTCTTTTCAGGGTGGAATGACATTACTGTTGGTGTGAGGCTTGAGTTGGTACACATTCTAGCTAAGCTGGCAAAATGCAGGGTCTGATTGCCCATGGGTGCCCAACTACGATTTCTGGACTCTTGGTGCCCCTAGTAAGTCATGTATTGAGAATCCAGCTTGTTCCCTGATGGCTGCTTGTAGTCTAAACGTTTGAACTATCTTCTTAGTTTCTCTGTCCTTCAATCTCCAGATAAAGTTCTCTCTCTCTCTCCCTCCCTCCCTCCCTCCCTCCCTCCCTCCCTCCCTCCCTCCCTCCCTCCCTCCCTCCCTCCCTCCCTCCCTCCCTCTCTCTCTCTCTCTCTCTCTCTCTCTCTCTCTCTCTCTCTCTCTCTCTCTGTGTTTCTTAGGAAAATCCTGTCTAGACAGCCTGAAACTCTGAGCCTGAGTAGCCTCTGGTCCCCATTCTTTACCAGCAGCACCCTCTAGCTCCTTATCTACTTTCTCTTTGAGTGAAGAGCTCGGTGTCCCTGGAGCTGAGGGCTTGTCAGGAATGGACGAGTAATAGGGGGGACACATTGGGTGGGGAAGTCATTCTGGTCCCGGACGTTACCTTGAGACAGAGGCTAGTCCCAGGGAACACCCAGCTCTTGGAAACTGTCCTGGAATTCCAGACTGACAAGACCTTAACTTAGATCAGACACGAATAATCAAACTCTTATGCTCCAGGCATCCTCGTTATCCTGGTCCAGGGAGAGGAGGGGTTTCCTGGGACTTGTTCTGGGCCAGAAGGATGCACCCCTGTTCTACTGCCTGTACCATCCTCCAGCCTGCCTCAACCTGATCGCAGCAACGCGCCCTTACCCCAGGTCACCTTGGGGTGCTGGTTGGGATGCCGGACACTTCTGGGTGTTCACTCTCTGCTGGCTGTTCACTCTCTTCGGGGTTTCCTGGTCTTGGCAAGAAGGCAGAGTTGAAGGAGAATAGGGACAGAATGAAGTACCTAAGGTTAGCTTCCCGAAAGTTCTTATTACTCCAAAGAAATCTTCTCAAAAGGGGTTTGCCCCTCTGAGAAGTAGAAGGAAAGAACTTCTCCCGGTAAAGGGAGGGGGAGGAGAGAGAAGGAGGCGTGCACTGCCGTTTATTTTCTCTCCTATCTATAATTTAAATTTCTGGTTTTGGTGCGAATTTCTGTTGCAGAGAGGACTACTTCTTTACTCACACCCTCTGTCTACCTCTGTCAACCCTTCCTCAGGGATTCCTGGCTTGTGGCTTGGCAACCATCCTCTGGTCCTCAGACCTCACCTGCATCTTCTTGCTCTTCTCTTGCCGTGCGTCCTGCACAACTGAGGGGCACCCCTCACCTCTCTCATTTCTCCAGAGAGTTGGTCTCCATGTCAAAGTCATACCGAATTGTCTAATTATAACAGATTAATCCATTAGGATTTATGCCTTTCTATTTACTGGCTGGAACTATCCATTTCACAGCTGTGGCTCCCATGTCTAACCAGCTAGCAGGCAATTTAAATATAGAAAGCAATTTAACCTAGTTGGATACCGAGGCATCTTGTTTAATGTAGCGCATAAATTTTGGAGCTCTTTGCTCTCAGCCCTCAAAAGGGCAGCCAACAGTTTTATGTCCTGAAAAGATTTGGCTTTTCAGGGAATTTCCATCCCAAGAAGGGATTCTGGGTATTGGATTAAATAAAAAAGTAGTTTTCAAATGAGGTCAGGGGTTATTTTCAAGTCACTTCAGTTTGCCTTTTTCTTTTTATTTTGGGGACAATAATTTTCTGCTTAACTGAGCTTTCTGGGAGTCTGACAGCAATTGGAAAGTGTCTTATTTTCCTCTCTCTTTAACTTTCATTTACTGCTTGTTTAGGTAAAGTGTTTTTTCCCACATTACAGTAATAGTTGGGGTCACCCTGCCTGCTCAGAGCTTGCGGTCTGATGTCCCCATGGCTTCAACCTCCTGGTTCTCTGGGACCCTGGCCCAGCGCTTACCTTGTAGTAGTATCTCATCAGTGTGTCCCAGCTGGAAAAAGATGAGGGGAGTGGGGGTGGCCGTGGGATCTGACAAACCCAACTCTAAGCCCCAACCCAGAAGAAACAGTGATCAAGACCCATTATATGTGAACATAAAGGCCACCTCCTTTTTAGGGAGGAGGTGAGCAGAGAGACAGAGAGGTTTTGCTGAGAAAAGAGAGGAATAGGAGGGACATGGTAAGTCTTCACGTACCAGAAGAGCTGCCAAGAAGATGTGGGATTGAATTTTTTCTTCTATTTTCCATATGGCCCCTGAGAGCAGAAATTTTAGACTAAGGGTCAGAAGTCATAAGAAGAAAGAATGGGGCTTTACTTATTTATAGGAAGAGCTTGGCATTGATCAAAATTCTCTTTTTTTTTAATGAAACCCTCAACTTAAAAAGACAGTAAACTTCCCATAACTATCAGTGCTTAAGCAGGGAATGAATAGCCATGGACAGGGAGGCCGTCGCAGGCTTTAGAACCACACAGGGCTAGAGACCGAGCGGATGCCATCTCCCGGAGCGCTCCTGCCATGGCCACCCTCGCAGCTGTCTTCAAATGTGGACCCGAAATGCAGGCTTTGTCCACTTATTCCGGTAGATGGGAAGCGAAGACCACAGACCTTGGCGGGGTCCCTGAGTCGAGAAAGTACATGTAGTTTCTCTTGGGCCTCCCCTGCCCTGTCCTTGGAGCAGGATGACAATGGAGGCAGTGAACATGGGCATTATTCATTTTCCTGTGGCAGCCACAACCAAATACCACAAAAGGGCTTAAACAATACAAAGTTATTGTCTCAATTTGGGAGTCGAAATCTGAGATCAAGGTGTCTGTAGGGCCACATTCCCTCAGAAAGTGTCAGGGAGAGAGCTGTTCCAGGCTTCAGAGAGTTTCCAGCTTCAGATGGTTTCTTGGCTTGTGGCAGCATAATTACAATTTTCACATGACATTCTCCCTGTGTGAGTATCTGTGCCCAAATTTCTGCCTTTTTAAAGGACATCAGTCATCTTGGTTTGAATGGTTGGTTTGATTGCAGGACCCACTGGAGGCTTTGGATAATTTTTTGATAGGTGTGAAATGACTGTAGAGGGTTTCAGGCTGACTACTTCCTGAACCCCTGATCTGCTCTTTTTTGAAAGAACATATACTGAAACAGTATCTAGAGTGGGTATCACAGCTTAGCCCTTAATTATGTCTTTATACTAGTTTTTGGTTCACATAAAGAAACTATTATTGAACATCTACTATATATGTGAAACATGTGATATGCACCATATCACAATTAAACATGACTCTGTGAAATGGATATTACTACTTTCATTTTCTAGGTGAAGAAGGACAAGCTTAGAGGATGTTCTGAAACTTGCTCAAGGCCGTACAGCTAGTAGGTGGCAGAAGCGGGATTTGAACCCCTGCCTCTTTTGCTCTAAAGTTCAATTTCTCTTTGTTATACCACACAACTCCCAAACTTCTTTGCAAGCTCCTCAAGTGAACAAACTTCTCTTACGTTCTTCTCACTACCCTGACCCATTAGAATTTATTGTAGACATTCCTTACAGTTCTTTGTGCTGAAATGCCCACTTTTTCCTGGATGCTCTCTAAGCCTCCTTTTAGTTCTAACACTCCAGGGTGAATGAGCCGCATGACTGATGTATTGGTTTACTTTGAGTCCGGAGTTCTGTGATTTTCACAGGGTTGGTACGTGATACAGGATAGCGCAGACTGGGAATGGCTCGGTGCTGGGTCACCTGCCTCGGAGGTAACCGTGGGCAGCCTGGGTCCTCTGTTTTGATGTCAGAAGCTCCATATCTTCATTTCTCCAGGGGTCATCGGGCCTTGAGAAATTGATTTACACTTGCCCAACTCACAAAAGTATTACTGATAAGCCAGAATGCTGATTTATTAATGTACAATGAGACACAGTTGCCAAGAAGTCTGAATGATGGTGGCATACTCTCTTCACTCTTTGAGAAGCAATTCAAGCCCGAAAGTTAGTAAACATGGAAAGAGACCAACAGGACCTAGTGGTTGTGAGGGTTTATTATCAAGCTGCAGTCACCTGAGCGGATCCTTTTTTCTAAGCTCTGTCTACCAAGCAGCCAATATATTCAGGTCAGTAGGGCAGGATGCATTTTCTGGGGTTGGTCCCCTTCACGCTCTTGCTCTCCAAAGCAGCAGGGTCAAAACCTGACGAGAGTCACTGCCGCCAGCCCTTCTTTATGTAGTAGATTTCATGTCCTGGAGGACATGACCTCACCTTAGGTGGCCTGCCTCCAATGGCCGATATTTATTGAGCACTGGTGGTGAGCTGGGAGCTGGGCTGTGCATTAGTGGGGACAGGGAGACCGAGGTCCTCAAGGAGTGTGCAGATGTTAATATACATGGCGATTCACAGGGGGGGATCAGCACTGGATTTTACGGGAGCACTTGGTGGGGTGGGGTGGGGGGCCTGGGACTTTGGCAAGCCTTTCAAGGAGACATGCTGCTAGAGTTGGCTCTTGACGAGTGAATAAAAGTTAGCTAGGACCAAACCAAAGAAAACAAAACAAAGAAACAAAAAAACTGCCAACAAATCCTGGCAGAGGGAAAAGTATAAATAAAATCATGGATGGATAAAACAAGGTGTGTGTGTGTGTGTGTGTGTGTGTGTGTGTGTGTGTGTGTGTGTTTGTGTGTGTGTGTAAACTTGGATTGGATTAGAGGTGAAAATGCTGGGAGATGAGGTGAGGTGGACAGCAAGTCATGGAGAGCTGTCTATGTTGGGTTAAGGGGCAAAGACTTAATTAGCTCTGTAAACGACAGAACCACTGAAATGCTTCATTGGTTCCTTGGGAGCTGGCTGTGTGGAGGGCGTCCTGCTGGGATTCCTGGAGACTCCTTGATCTGCTCCATGCACATTGCTACAGGAGCCACCCTGGAGGGATTGCTTCCTGGGTCCCCAGCACATAGCTCTGTCCACTTCCCTCTGCTCGCTACAGGGCCAGGGGCAAACGCAGTACCTGAGTTCTCAAGTTCATTTTCTTCTGGAGGTTTAGGGGTCTCTGCTCCCAGCCACACTGTGGACTGTTGAGAGCTGCTACAGGGTTGGAGGAATGGCGTGTGTGTGTGCGTGTCTGTGTGTGACCCTCAACTGTGAGCTGGGCATTAATCCATCAATGCCTGAGTTGTTCTCTCCTCTCTGCTCACTTAGCGTCTACCCCAGCACTGCTTGCATTGTATTTATAAGCTTTTTCTGTCTCCTCTACTTGACAGTGGACAGAGGCTGTCTTCATCATTTCAGAGGTAGTCCCTGAATGTAATCATTTTTCAGTGAATGCTGGTAGAACATACAGATACAGGGCAGGGCGAGGGTTTGGGTGCTCCTGTGCACAGGCGCAGGCCTGGCATCGGCGATAATGCTGAGGACAGCAGCGTGGCCTGCCCTGGCGCTGTGCCAGGCAGGATGCCAAGAGCATTAAGTGGTCTTAAGGAGAGGGCAAGGCCTTTGATTAGTGTATTAATTGTTTGAGGTGGAGACTGTGGGAAGGTCACATGTCAAGAGGGCCCCAGTGTGCAGCTCTGAGGGTCTCTGTTCGCTGGCCTCATGTATGTATGGTCACCAGGCTCCCTGACTGCTTGGCATTATAGAAAAATCGCAGGTGGGAGAGGTGGGGTAGGCTCCCCGACCCATGTTCTCCCTTGGAGTCAATCTGTCCAATTATTAAGCTTGCCCTCCTGTCTGACATAACAGGTGCTGGTGGTTGGTGAGCCCAGAAAGATTGCTAAAGCCAGGTATTAAAAAAAAAAAATAAAGAGGAAGGTAAAAGAACATGTATTAATTTTAAGCATTGCATTTAACTTGAGGTATATAACTGTACAGTTATTTGGCAAGCCTTTGACGGAAGGTCAAGGTCCATCCTTTGGACATGGGTCTGCTAAGTCCCCTTCCTCTTTCTTGCCTCACCCATGTCTGTGGTGCATGAGCTAAGAAGTCTAGTTTGGGTTTCTATAAAGTGGAGCAAGAACTGCAAGACTCATGGGAAACAACATAAATGCAGAATTCTAGGTTTTTATGATCCCTCTCACAACTTCTCCCTACACCCCCATGTTGGTTAGTGGTCTCGCCTACCCCTTATTTCACAATGTTTGTCAGGCTGTGCCTTGTCAAGTTTCCCCAAAGTGTTCAATCGGCTGTACTTGAATCATCAGCTTCCTCTTCACACTTATAGTTTATTCCCTTGCGTAATATTTAATCTGGTTGCATAAGCAATTGTAATAAGTGCAATTGGCAGCAGACTCCGGGTAAAGAGACAATTCACTGCCAGGAGACGGGGCCCAGGTATCCTGGCAGCAGGCCAGTGGTTGCTGGGACCCAGTGGGCTGAGGGCCCAGTCAGAGGAAGCAGCTGCCTCAGGTCCTCTTGTCCTGGGACTTCAGGACCAGCTGCCTCTGCTGTCTTCCTCTCCAGTGTGTTAGCCTGCACGGGTGGGGGCCCGGGGCCAATGCCTTCTGATCTCCCCTTTGTTCTGGTGCAGGTTTCTGGGCCCTCACAGGAAACACTTCTAACCTGTCCTTCTTTCCCCGCTTCCACCCAGACTTCTCCCTGAGCTCCCCGTGCTCCTGTCTCCCTGTACACCCCGAGTGTCTTGTTTTATTTTTAAGTCACACAGATATGAAACGGGATGTAACCTTGACCAACACACTTAGCTTCTTTCAGCCTATCACACTGGACTGCTGTGGGATTAATTGAAGTCAGGTAAATGTATTTGTTATAACAATAACTATCACCGTGGAATGTTTGCTGTGAACCTGGCAGAGCTTTGTAGAGATTACTTCATTTCGCTTTGGCTAACCCCGGTGAGCTAGGTGCTACTGATCCCAATTGACAGCAGAAGAAATGGAGACGCAGGGAGCCTGAGCCGCCCTGTCAGCCAGCAGCAGAGCTGGGATTCAACCCCAGGCATCAGCGCCAGTAGCCACACTCTGTCCTCAGGAAATACTCCATCTTATGCAAATATCCCAGTCACATGGTAGATGCACCATAAAAGCACAAAAATACGTAAATGCATGGTGGATGTACCCTTTTACTCTCAAATCCCTGCCCTACCCCCCATCGTGAGAGGGCAGGGCTAGTCTTCTGCCTCTTTACATAAGACAATGCCACGTGCAGTGGGACAGAGGTGGTTGGGTGTCTACCAAAGATGCATCTTCCCCTTCTGTAGTTGAGCGCTGCTGTGGCGTTGTGGCTGCCCAGCCAGGACTTCTCCACCCAGGTGTGGCTGTGTGGCAGTCTTACCACCCCACTTCTGGCTCCCAAAAGCCTCCCATGGGACCCCCGCCCCACTCCCTCCCTTTCTGTCTCTGCCTGGACATCACTGATCAGGGCCACACACTGACGGTAAAGCTTGCCCTCCCGTTTCAAGGTTACATCCCATCTCTGACGACCCGAGTCCCTAAATGACTGTGCAGGGCAGAGTCCCATCCCACCTGCCAACTGTCCTTTCAGAGAAAAAGAACGAAGCCCTGCGATGTTGGGGTTTCCCTGTTACAGCCGCTAGCACTATCTTGACTCACGTGCACACTGGGGTCCTCTTTGAACCTGTTGGAAAGTGACCACCTGCAAACCCTCTGATAATTATCTCCATGGGTCACCACATTACTGGTGTAGTAGAATGTGTTCTAATGCGGAACTTGTTAGACACCATATCCCTAGATTATTGAAGCCGAAATTGCAAGTAGAACCATATTTGCTACAACAGGATGTAGTGAGAAAAGGTGCACTGGGATCAGGACGCTCTCAGCTCACATTCCAGCCCTGCCATCCTTCAGCTGTAGTACCTTAAACAAATTAATTAATTCCCTGCTTCTCGGTGCCTTAGATAAGGCATCATAATAAATTCCTAAAGAGGCGCAATGATATCTACCTGGGAGGGTTGTGGGATTAAATGAAAGTGACAGCGCTTGGCATATAGTGGGCAATCTACGAATGATATTTTGTTTAGAACCCATTCATTTGATCAGGGTTTAATGAAAACCTGCAATGTGCCCCGAACTGTTTTGGGAGCAGAAGACACAGGGCCTCCCCGTAGGGGATAGACCTCTAATTGTGAAATGTGCTTGACACACGAGACGTGGTTGAGCGCCATTTCCATGTGGCATGGGACATGTGCTGGAAAAGGGGGACGTACTCGGAGCCATTCTGAGACACGGCCGTTGGCCAGAGGGACACTTCCCTGAGGAGGACCTAGAGGAGAAGGGAAGCCAAGGTGACTGCTCAGGATGGGCCCCCCTGGGCTTCTGGTCCCCTTTGTTGCCTGTTGCTGGGAGACTAGAGTGTTGGAAAGATCGGCGGAGGTTGGAGGTGTGGGTGGCTGGGCTGAAAGCTGTGCACTTGAGCATGTCCTGCGTGCCAGCCCAAGAGCAGGTCACAGTGAGATGATGGTGCTGCCACCCCAGGGCGAGCGTGTGCTGTGGGAGGCTATCGCTGTAACCTCATCAGCTAGCAGTTTTGCTGAGAATTGTTTGTAGGGCAGGAGAACACCTGCATTCTGGCACCTGGGGAAGAATTTAACTGTTCAGCGGCCAGCTGTGGAGCCGGCCCTATGTCTCTTGCCTTTGCTGAGGCACCAAGAACAATTCCACAAAAGGATGCTTATTTCTGGGCAAGACCCCAGTTCTGCTACTACCTCCACTGGATCCCTTAGGAGATGGGCTCTCCTTCCGGGCCCCCTGAGCTCTTGGCGTCTTCCGCCAGGAGGCCAGAACAGCGCCTCCAAGGATGGTGAGCTGTGTGTCATCCCCGTACCAGGGCAACCACAGCTCAGCGTGAAGAAGCTCCTTGGGGGCGACACAGGCCAATGGTCTCCCTTTTCTCTGGGTTCCACTTTCCCTGGGCAGCTGTTCAGCTGCCATAGACCCCTCTGTGTTCGGTGTTTTCCAGGTTAATTAATCCTGTTACTGTCACTGTGGTCTATAATTAGTACACTGTGCAATTATATCATGCGTCCTGCATTATTGACGTGCAGCTTGCCAGCCGAAGATGATTATTCATTATTACCCTATTAGATTGTGTTCCACACAAGCGTGATGAACCCTTGGTCCCGATACGGATAGTTGCTGGTGTGCCGGGCTTCCTGCTTGGGTCTGGACGAGCTGTATTGTTGGAGGGCCACCCATCAAGCACAAGGGGGCCAACGCCCTGGGAGCAGATCTCCTTGGGAGAAGATGCTGAGCATCTTCAGCATCTTAAAACTGGGAAGAGGAACATGGTCCCCAGCTCACCCAGGCTTTTACCCCCAGAGGCAGTTACCCCTTGCTGTCCCTCGACCCCAAAGGCCCGCAGCACCCGTGCTTCACTGGCCTTAGAAGCACAAAGGCACCACTACCTTTCGTTTAGTATCTGCTGTGTGCCAGGCTTGTCACAAATGCTGTTGCATTATGATCAACAATCATATGAGGTGGGTGTTATGGCTCTGATTTTATAGATGAGAAAGTTGAGGCACAGAGAGCTTTCGTAACTGGCTAAGGAATTGTGGAGAGGCGATTTGAACCCTCCGTTTGCTTTATTTAGAGGCCAATACCTTCTCAGCCTAAAGAAACAAACCTCGTTTCATCAAGAATACAGGGAGATGGACGTTTGAATTCCAAACTTGGGAAGAAGAATTAAGGAAGCGTGTCATGCATTAGCTCCAGGGAATGGGGAGACAAAAGACATTCGGGCAGCGAGGCCTCTGGGACCCCTGAGACCCTGAGTGTGTATCAGTGGCGTGGCTTTCAGGGAAGCCAGGCTGGGCTGTTTCTGCGTGCACGTGTGTGTGTGTGTGTGTGTGTGTGTGTGTGTGTGTGTGTGTGTATGCATGCATGGTGTTCCTGCTCTTCCTGCCCAGGTGGCGGGGTGGGAAGTACCCATGTAGTGAGCAGGACGGAGTTTGGTCACCACAGTGTCTCCTGTACACTGTGGGTCTTCTGTAGGGGAGACAATGACATTTGGGGTAGAGACAGGCCCCACCACCTGAACTGTGTGCCCTTAAGTACACGATGTCTGACAATTAAGTTCGCGAACTTGTATGTCTGATGAGTAAGTTTGAGACTTGTTGCAACGATGTTGCTGACCTTTTTTGAGATCAGAGGGATTATTCATTACGAATTTGTACCAATTGGACAAACACTTAACCAAGTTTACTATTTGGAAGTGCTGAAAAGGCTGCGTGAAAAAGTTTGACGACCTGAACCTTTCGCCAACAATCCATGGCTCTTGCATCACGACAATGCACCAGCTCACACATCACTGTCTGTGAGGGAGTTTTTATCTAGCAAACAAATAACTATATTGAAACACCCTCCATACTCACCTGATCTGGTCCCCCATGACATCTTTCTTCACCCGAAGATAAAGGAAACACTGAAAGGAAGACATTTTGATGACATTTAGGACATCAAGTGTAATACAACAACAGCTCTGATGGACATTCTAGAAAAAGAGTTCCAAAATGGCTTTGAAGGGTGGACTAGGCGCTGGCATCAGTGCATAGATTCTCAAGGGGAGTACTTCGAAGGTGACTGTAGTGATATTCAACAATGAGGTCTGTAGCACTTTTTCTAGGATGAGTTCGTGAACTTAATTGTGTGACCTCGTATGTGATTTCTGGGAGTAGACTGGTATGTGTGTGTGTGTGTGGGGGGTGCGGCACCCTTTGCTGGGGGGCTTCTGGCTTTTGGAAGGCTCATGGGGTATTGTAGGACCTTGAGCAAGTCACACGGTATACATCGCCCTCTCTCCTGCTTTGCAGTCTCTCACTTGTCTTAATACAGGTGAAGTCAAGGTATAAAGACAGGCCCGAGAAGGACAGCTGGTGTGAAAGGGCAGCTTTCTGCCTAGGGGAGAGCTGGAAGGTGGGGCCCTCCTGGTCTGACAGCTGGTACCTCGTGTGGAGGTTTAAGTCTTGTGTTTGTGGCTGTGTTGTGTGAGTGTCAGGACTTTCCTATACCACAGTCTTCCCCTTTAGTGCTGTATGAATCGTGCTTTTCAGTTTCTGTGTTTTCTGATGGTTTGGTATCCTAGTGGCCTTGCTCACTGGTGAGACGCTGCCCTTCCCAGGGCTCGTGGATTTCTAGAGACAGTAAACAATGTGCCTGTGAACACACTTTTCATAGCCAAACCAACCAACCCCTTGGTACCTGGCAGTGCTGAATAACAAGGCCCAGTACTCCCATCTGCATGTGACAGTCTCTGATGGAAAGCCCATCCCTCCCTACAAAACTTTATTCTTCTTATAAGGCCTGGCTCAAAGGTGCGTGAAGCCCTTAGGTCTCCCTGGGACCCACAAAGCTGTCCTTCCCCCTTTTGCTCCCGGGGCTTTTGGAGCACGTTTCCAGGAGAGTACCCAGCACAGGGAACTGTACGTAGCTTGCAAATACCCCTTTCTCACTTGCAGGGTGAGCTCCCCGAGGGTGCCATCTGTGACCTGCCCACCTCGACCTCAGTTCAAGGCTCTCAGTATCTGTCAAGCGAAGTCTGGGATTCTCCATTTGGGTTCCACGGACCACCTTCAGCAAAAGCCACGGAGGAAAGGCTGAGCAAGTTACCAGGGGGACCATCTCCAGCCCTCAGAAAGGGCTTGGAGGAATAGGGCAAATATGGCCTGCCACTTGCTTCTCCTTCTTTCCCTCCTTGTTTGGTAGAAAGAGCTGGAGGGTGGAAAGGTCACTTCTAGCAGAGCTTGCTGAGATTTCAATGGCTGTAAAGGGGGTCCTGTCATCCCCAGTCTTATTTTAAAATCTTCTTGATGTCTGTATCTTTCTCCCCCCACCTCTGGAGATCAATAATATTGCAGAAGTGAGAGATCAAAGCTTTTCAGGTGGTGGGTGAGCAGGGGCAGGGGGCTGGGGGTGGGGGTGGGGGTGGAAGGAGAGTTCCTCTTAAACTCATCTCTGGACAAGCCTTCCAGATGCTCCAGAGCCTGTTGTTACCTATTCTTCGCTCTCTCGTTCACTCCTGTCTCCACCCTGTTTCCTCCATCCCCTGTCCCTTCCTGTAAACAAAGCCACAGCCTTAAACAACATCTTGTAAAGCACATTATAAAATGCTTCTAATAAATCGCTGACAGCCTTGGCCATAACCAGCTGAAAGAAAGGTGATTATGACAAGAAAGTATCAGGTTAGGACAACAAATTGGGATACGCAGGCAAGGATTTATTCGCCTTTGTAAGTGTGCCATAAAGGTCCATATAATTTCACAAATAAATACGAACATTGCTTAGTAAGTGGCTCCCGGATTTAGAGCCCCAGGACCATAGGAAGCAACACATTAGTACCAGCGGGGCAATTTCATATATGGGGCAAATCAGCCCGGGGGCACCAACCAGATGGCACTCAGCCCACCACTGTCCCTTCTCAGATGTGTGGTGCGCCCCAGGCCCGGACAGCAGGAGGCCTGGGCAGCTCCCAGGGTCGAGGACCAGAACTGGAGGCCAACAGGTGCTGATGGGCCCTGGATTCCTCACAACAGCCCCTGAGGCCTGCGAAGAGCAGGAGAGATCCAGGAGGAAGACGGGCTCCTCCTGGCTTGCAGGTGGATGGGGAGTGGTCAGCGTCTGGCAAACCAGGAAGTAGGATGACCCACCTCTGAGTTTTCTGGGATTGGCGGTTTCCTGGGATGCTGGACTTCCGGTTTAAAATTGGGACCGTGGGTCACTCCAGCAGGCAGACAGCACTGATGTTACCCACTGCTTTATCACACACTGCCTCCTGCTGGTGGCTGGCCCCAGCCCTGAGAGTGGCAAGGAAGCTGAACAATAATGAATGTCAACTACAATTATATGTGTGTGTGTGTGTATGTGTGTGTATATATATATATTTACAAGAAGCAGACTATAGCATTAGGAATAGAGACAGTGGAAATGTAATGACTGTGTGCGATGTCAGAGGGGTAATAGATGGGGGGGTTATCACTGTGTGAGGGATATAAATGATACATTTCTAACTATTACATTGTTTTATACACCTGAAACTAATTAAAAAAAAAAGGAAGAATAGAAAGGAGCTGGGGGCTGCAGAGAGAGTGGAGCCGGATATATACAGAGGGTGCCAAAAAAATGCCTACACGTTTTAAGAAAGGAAAAACCCATATTAACATTATAATGCTCAATGTATACCTATAACAAAAGACGACTACGAGGCATGTGTATACATCAGTGTTTTACGACTCTGGCTGCACTTGAAGTGCTCTTTGTTTTGACTTTAACATCTTTTATTAAACTCAGATTAAAAAAAAAATTAAGTGTAGCTGGTATACACTCATATTAGTTATATTAGCTCCGGTGCACTCGAAGTGCTTTTAAAAAAATATTAATTTCTGGCCCCAGCTCAGACCACGCAGCTGGCATCTCCGAGGGCGGGTCGGGGCACCGGTGCTGTGTCGGGGCTCCCCAGGCAGTTCTGACGGGATGTGTGAGGTGTGATGCAAAAGGCATGGAGCCCGCCTTCGCCAGCCCAGCCAGTGCCGCAGCCTGGCTACACCTTCTTAGTGCCTCTAGGCACCATTCACCATCCTTTGATCCGTTTATTCTCTTTTTTCTTGTTGTCATCACCGCCCCTCCCCACCACCCCATTTAAGTACCAAATCAGATGGGCTCACACAAACCATATCGGTTAATTGAGTCTTAACTCCTTCGGGAACACTGGCTGACCCTTTCCCAGCGGCTGCTTTTCTCCTTCAGACACAACCCACATACAACACGATGACCTGCCTGTTCAAACCAAAGATGTTACAAATAGGAAAATCCATTCCTAACAAGCATTCGTTTTATAACCAAGACACAGATGTTGTGATGAACTTTGGTAGAATGCGTCTCTCGCTGCCCCTCTCCAGACTCGATGGTTGGGGGCAGCAGCCTGGTAGTAACTTATCCTTTCACTTGTTGGCCAGCACAGCGTGGCTGGCAGGACACACAGGCACTGAATTTAAACCTAATATGTCTTCCTGTACGCTTGAATTTTTGTTTTTGGATTGTTTCACTGCATGGGGCAGAAATCTGCATTGTAAGTGCTGGGATGGTGGGCGGTGGGGGCTCTCTGTTATGGCCTTTGGAAGAGGGTGGATCATGGCTCCTGGAAAAGGGAGTTTGGTCTCCATGGAAACCGGACTTGGGGGCCCCAAGCTCGTGTCCTGCTTCTGCCATGAGCCCTCTCATCCGCTCTTCAAGGCTGCCGTTCTCTGAACTCCAGCACCCATTGTCTGCAGCCCAAATTCTGCGCTGACCCCTGGAACAATAATGCCTTAATCACACAGCAGCGCTTCGTCCTCTCACAAAGCGATAGGTGTCCAGGTCTCATTAGATGTGGGCTTGCATTATCCTCTCGTTATTTTCTGAGTGGGGGAAAGTACATAGAGATTTAGAATCAGATATTGGGTCCTAGTCCCACTCCACCTGATGACTCTGACTTTCCGCAAGTCACTGAACACCTTTCATCCTTAGTTTCCTTCTCTGTATAATGGGAATAATAGGAATGCAGAGCCATGAGGTGTATAGTGTTATAGACAGTGTCTGGCACCTAATTGGTATTTATTGTGCTTGTTACCTCTCTCCCCACCTTCCTTCTTTTCCTTCATGTGTGATAACATTTGATAACACGTGAAAGCTCATTTGAAGGTAATACATGTAAAGACCTCGTGGAAGGTGCCCTACTCACACTCGGAATTATTCTACTTATTGCTTTAATTCCTCTTAGACCTTTATTCTCCTGGATTATATCTAAAGACTGGAACTGTTTACCTTTCTGTACTAGACCGTCTCTCCCGCTTTGCCATCTCTCAGACCTCGCTGTGGGAGTACCAAGCACACACTCTTCTCCGTCTGTCCCCGTCCTTCTTTAAGGGGCCTCATTCAAGTCCAACTTTCCCAGGAAGGAAGACTGAGATTTTGTGATCTTGGAGCTGGTGAGGGAAAGAAGACTATTAGGGCCTTGCCGAGACTTACCATGGACACCCCACCCCTGAGGGCCAGCGCATCTCCAATTGTTCCACTGTGCTCAGGCCATCTGCCCTTCACTCTGCTGTCCAAGCGGAAGGGTCCTCCTTCCTTATCTTCCCAAGGTAAGGAAGGCCCACTCATCCGCCTGGACCCAGGCCTAGCCTTGCCTCCCCCAGAAAGACCTCCCCCCAACTACTCTGACCTCTTGTGCACTTATCACGTATGATGCTTGCGTGCTGGTCCCTGGACTAGATGTCTTCTCTTGGTCCCTCCCCCTCCACCCCACCCTGCTCTGTGCTGGGAGGGTGACCGCATGGGCTGTCTTCCATTTAGCTTCAGGTTGGGTTTAGCTAACGGGATGAACCAGCAGAAGATCCAAGGGTGGGAGGAGAGTGAGCTGGGGGTACGTAGTCTCCGCTCTCCTTAACTGTGGGGCTGCCTCTGGTTGCTAGAATTCTTGTTCAGCTGCAGCTTCCCATGCAGCGAGCCTCTCTGCCTTCTCCAATGTCTCCGTCCTCGGCCTCCTCAGGCCCAGGGCAGTGGTGCATGGTGTCACTTGTGGCTTTCCCTCAACCCTTCCCACGTATTTTAAAACAGAACTCTCATTAAACTCTCCTCCATCATCCAGCTTGAGGGCACCGTCTGCTTCCTGCTGAGACGCCGACGGATAGGCCTTCTGATGGTGCAGGATCCAGGTTAACACTTTAGTACATATTGTTTTATGCCTCCTTCAGTTGTTTGTCTCATATGCATGAGGGTGAGGGTGTTAAGGGAAGACACGACTGTCATCTCGCTTTTCTTGGTGTCCCTCAGCTTGGCCTCATACTGGGCACGAAGCAAATGTCCACAGTTTTGCCGGGGAAAAAGGCTGCCATGTATGTGGGCTTCTGACTGCCTTTCTTCAGTCTCTGCCCCGGGTGTGTGAGTCTAGTGGCTTCCTCAGAAGAGAAGTTCTGACCTGGTGGGCACTGCGGAAGCTTGAACTATGGAAACCAAGCTCACACTTTGGGCTGAAAGTGGCACCAGAGCAAGGCCCCCTGTGGCTTGGAAGTCCAGACAGGCCAAGCCTCACCTCCAGAGAGTACCAGGGTCAGCACTGGGTGATAAAACACAGTCTGGGGAGCTTGGCAGGACAGGAGGTGGCATTGCATCTCCTGAAAGCAGGAAGGCAGAGGCTGGTGGTGGAGGGTCTGGGGTCAGGTAAAGAGTAGAGGCACAATCACGAAATCAGAAGTCACCTAAATGAGAAGGGAATAGGATCACCTAGTCCTGCATTGTCCAACATGGGGGCCGCTTGACACCTGTGACTATTGAGCACTTGAAATGTGTCTGGTCTAAACTGACGTGTATGTGCTGCAGGGGTAGACTACAAAGCAGGTTTCCAACTTAGTATGAAAAAAACAGTAACATGCTCTCATTAAAAATGTTTATATCCATTATGTTGAAATGAGAAAACATTGTATATGTTTAATGATATAAATTACTTAATTTCACACATTTCTTTTTACTTTTTTAAATGTGTCTACTAGAAAACGTTAAATCATATATGAGGCACACATCGTGTTTCTATTGGGCAGCTCTGGTTTAGTTCCACCCTCTCATTTACAGATGAGGAGACCAAGGCTCAGAGAAGGGAAGTCAAGACCACGTACACAGTGGGGTGTCAGCAGGGACGGCTGGGAGGGTGGCAGGTTGTTTCACTGCATCAATTATTTTTGCATAAACTGTGGTGGGGTGGAGAGGAAGAGGGCATGACCCCGGTGGCCTTCCTCCCAAAGTTGAAGCCAGCGGTTTAATTTTGGCCTGGGTTTGGGACCTTGCGTACATTTGGACCTTTCTCTGAGGCAAGTGGCATGTCTCTGCCCATTAGCCATCTCCCTGATGACTGTCTCTGTGGGGGGCTCTTGGTCCTGTGGGCCAAGGAGGGGGTCTTCTCCACACCTGGCCCTGGCCCAGGCAGCCTACACAGGACGTAGCAGAAGGACCGAAGGGCAGTTTTGAGACAGCTCTCCCCAGTGGCCGCCACTACATTGAGTTGAACAAGGCTTGCCTGTCATCTGGGGGAGGCCCCTAAAGCTACAGGACTCAGGACCCTTCGAGCTGATTTTTCAAGTAGTTCTTGAGCGTGTTCTCTGTACCGAAGCCAAGAAAAAGAGAAGCCACAGTTCCTGTCACAAGATAACCCATTATACATGACACAACTCAAGGACAATGACAGACAGCTAAGAGGAAGTCCCAGGTGGATAACCAGACTGCAGTCGCGATGTGCTGGGAGCTGTGGTCAGGAAGCCAGCTCGGTGTTCAGTGAAAAGCCTGGCCTAGAGCCCTTGCATATTCTGGGTTCTGCTGCTACGAAATCCAGTACCTGGGGTAGATCACACCTCTCGTTGTCCTCAACGCCTGCCAACGGGCTCCCACTCTCAGACATGGTGGGGAGTGATGAGAGTGCCACACATGGCCAGGAAGGAGCGCCACCTAGGGGGAAGCCAGGACCACTGTAGGTAGGAAATGGGTGGGAGCAGCTAAAGGGGTGCCCACGGGGGAGGCTGGCCATATAATTTATCTTCCAAAAGGGAATGCTTCTGAGGATAAAAGGAAATGCTATTAATATTAAAATTGGGACACAAGATGACAAAACAGATTGTTCTACGATGATGGGACGTTTGGCACTCTACTGGGAAGAGGCCAGAGGGCATAGCTAAGACTAATTCATCTGGTTTGGTAGGTGGGCCGTGGGGGAATGGCGTTGCACTAGAGGTTGGAGGGCAGAGGATGGAGTGTTAAGTTTAGGTAGGGGTCAAAGCGAAAAGACATTTTGGGTGAGCACTGACTCAGACAGAAGCAGGAATGCAAATAGTGACAGAGTGCTAGGCCTGGAGCCTGGTGTGGGAAACTGCTGCCCGGACACCTGCCTCCCAAGGCTATGGGGAATCTAAAATGGTAACAAGGCAGGACACATGAAGTGAGGACACCCAGCATGGCCTTTCTATCCTCAGTACTGACAAGACAGGAGAGCATTTCTGTGGGTGTCCCTGGCTGTTGATGGGGGAAAGCCTGCTGCTCGGAACCCCACAAGAGTCCAAGCACACGGCCGAGTGAGGCCGCAGTCACTGGCCGGGCCCTTGAGTGACACCCCCCCAGCCTCCAGCCCCTCCCTCAATCCAAACAATGGGCTCTGTTGAGCTAGCAGTTCCTTGGCAGCAGGAAGTCCTTGGTCCAAGCCCCACACATGAACAGAGCCTTGGAAGAGATGCCCCCATGCCCTCTAAGCTGGGGAGTTCAAAAGGGCCATTCTTCCCTGCTGTGGGGCTGCGGTGGGGCAGGAATGGCGCTGCGGCTTTGACCCTAGAGAAACATGACTGGCCCAGTGTTCCCGCCTCTGCCCTGAGGCTCTCTTGGTTCCGTCTGCTGACCTCATGGGATTATCCTCTGAGTCTGTCTTGGCTGCTGGGGAGACAGGGCCTTTTCTTCCCTCACTGTAGCCCCTGCGGGTCAGGTGGTGGGCCCTGGTGGCTGCTGCGTCCTTTTTGCTGCCCCCTGCACATCCCATGCCCCTTCCTCTGCCAGTCTTCCCCATATCCTCTCACTGGGTCCCACAGGGATTTCATGGAGACGCCTGGCGAGACCCCAGGGATTGGGCCTGTGTGCCGTCCTATTCTCTTGTGGCCACTACCCACCCTGTGGGCTGGGATTCCACTTCATACACTCTGGTAACCAATGCTGGCAGGCAGCCCTGAGGCGGGACATCACCGCTACTCTGAAGGGACCAGTCCTCGCCCTCAGGGATGGTGGTGTTTCCTCCCTGAGAGATTCCCAGGTAGGACCCTCTGCCCTTCTTGGAGGCCTTTGCTAGACCCGAGGGCTGTTCTTTAGCGGTCTCTCTGTATGAAAGCCCATGCTTGCAGTTAGTCACACAGCGTGAAGAGGTCTTTGGTAGAGCATTGGGTACTATTCTGTCTGTACTGAAAAGGAGGCAGGCCTAGGCCCATCTTTCCGTGTCCTCTTTATTCACTTAGTTGGTTCCATGAGAAATTTTCTGCATGGTTCCATCAATCATTGATTTTTACAGCCCAGCCAGGCTGCCCTCCCCTTAGGGAGGCCCCCCCCCCCCATGTTTTAAAGCTGCCCAGAATTTTTTGAACTAGGCATATGAGATATGCAGACCCGTGAATGACTGTCATGAAGAAAGCAGTTTCTACTCACAGATCCCTAGAAGCAGGAGGCAGGACAGATCACACACAGACGTGCGGGGAAGCAGCAGCGTCCATCAGGAGGCAGGGGAGAGGAGGGGGAAATGTGGCTGGAAGGCTATATTGTGGTTTCTAAGGAAAGAATGGGTGAGGCCGGGTTAGCAGGGTTAAGATTGGCTGGTTTGAATAGTTTCATGGGCTGTGGGGTATAGAGGCTGTCCCAAGTCATCTGGTACCTGTCCCTGAGGTGATTAGGGCAGGGGACAGTGGCCCAGAGGAAAGTGTAAGAGCCCATTAAAGGTGGATGCTGGAGTATGGGCCCTGGATTGGTTGGTTTGCTATCTCTGGGAATGAACTAGCCCTGGGAGGCGCTGTCCCTCCAGTGTCAGCGAGACCCGAACATGACATAGAATAAACACAGAAAATAGAAAATGTGGTCGTCACCCTCTGTCGTTCCGCACAGGCCCAGAGAGATCCTGGCTGTTCTGCTGGGATTGCCTTCAACACGTTTTCTCTGCCTTTTGGAGTTTCATTCAAACATCGAGGCCACCTCCAGGAAGTCTTTTTTCACCCCACCCTTGGGACCCCCAAATGGAATTATCCCCTTCCCTGCCTGTCCCTCTGCAGCATCCACTATTCAGCGGCATAGCTTGTTGGCATTCTCCCCAAGAGTCATGAGATCCTTAAGGAGTCACCTTATCTCCCACCCCTGGCAGTGCTTCCACAGGCCGGGCACACAGGAAAAGTTCCATCAGTGCTGCAGGACATTGATCATGGACTGTAGGCCATTTGGATGTTCTCAGTCCCAATGGGGTCATTTGCATCTCAGGGGAACTCTGGGTCATCTCTGCTATTTTACCGTCCCCCTGAGAAAATGGCGGGAGATGTGAAGTGAGGACAGCCAGCAAGGCCCCTCTCTTCTCATACTGATGCCGTCAGTGAGCATTTATGTGGGTGTCCCCTGGCTGCTGATAAACTGTGCCTGGAGGAAGGCTTTTTTATTTTTATTTTATTTTTTTATGAACGTGCTTTAAGGCTTCTCTTTTTAAACATTACTTATTGATATGCCACTGTAGAAAATGATGTTACCTGTTTTTACATTTAATACTATTTTATATTAATTCCAGGTGTACAGCATATGGTTAGACAGATAATTTAAGAAGTGATCCCCCTGACTAGTCTAGTGCCCACCTGGCACTATACATAGCTATTACCATATCATTGACTATATTCCCTATGCTTTACTTTACACCCCCATGACTATTTTGTAACTATCACTTTGTACTTCTTAATGCTTTCACCTTTTTCACTGTGTCCCTCAATCCCCTTCCCATCTATTACTCCGATAAATCTAGGACCCATCTGACACCATACATAGTTATTACAATATTATTGGCTATATGACTTATGCTATACCCTACATCCCCATGACTGTTAATACTTTGTAACAACCAATTTGTATTTCTTAATCCCTTCCCCTTTTTCACCCACCATCATCAACCCTCTTCCTATTTGGCAACCATCAATACCTTCTCTGTATCTATGAGTTTGTTTCTGTTTTTTTGTTTTTTGTTTATTTTGTTCTTTAGATTCCACATATAAGTGAACTCATGTTGCATCTGTCTTTCACTGACACTCCACTCAGCACAATACCCTCCAATTCCACCCATGCCGCCGCAGATGGCAAGAACCCATTTCTTTCCCTGGCCCAGCAATATTCCGTCGTATGTATGTACCACCTCCTCTTTATCCATTCTTCCATCAACAGACGCCCAGGCTGCCTCCACATCTTGGCCATTGTAAACAATGCAGCAATGAACATATGGATGCACATGTTTCCTCAAAGTAGCATTTGGGTTTCTTCAGATAAATACCCAGAAGTGAGATTACTGGGTCCTTCTTTGTCTCTTGTTAGAGCTTTTGTTTAAAGTCCATTTTGTCTGGTATAAGTATTGCTACCCCAGGTTTTTTTGTTTTTATCATTTATATTTTCATGAAATATCTTTCTCCATCCCTTTACTTTCTGTCTGTGTGTGTCTTTCAATCTGAAGTGAGTCTTTTGCAGACAGCCTATGTAAGGGTCTTGTTTTCTTATCCATTCAGCCACCCTATGTCTTTTTTTTTTTTATTAAATTTATTGGGGTGACAATTGTTAATAAAATTACATAGATTTCAGGGCCACCCTATGTCTTTTGATTGGAACATTTAATCCATTTACATTGAAAGTACTTGTTGATAGATATGTAGCTATTTCCATTTTATTATTCATAATTTTGACCTTTTTTGTGTTTTCCATCTTAAATAAGTCCCTGTAACATTCCTTGTAATACTGGTTTGGTGGCGATGACCTCGCTTTTTCTTGCCTGGGAAGCTCTTTATCTGTCCTTCGATTCTAAATGATACCTTTGCTGGGTAGATCAATCTTGGTTGTAGGTCCTTGCTTTTCATCACATTGAATATTTTGTGCCAATCCCTTCTGGCCTGCAAAGTTTCAGTTGAGAAATCAGCTGACAATCTTATGGAGGCTCCCTTACAAGTTATTAGTTGCCATTTCTCTTGCTGATTTTAGGATTCGCTCTTTGTCTTTAACCTTTGCCATTTTAATTATAATGTGTCTTGGTGTTGGCCTGTTTGGGTTCATCTTGTTTGGGACTCTCTGTGCTTCCTGGGCTTGTGTGTCTATTTCTTTGCCGGGTTAGGAAAGTTTTAAGTCATTATTGCTTCAGATACGTTCTCAATCCCTTGTTTTCTCTCCTCTCCCTATGATGTTATGCTTGATGTTGTCCCAGAGGTCTTTTGAATTATCCTCGTTTTTTGGATTCTTTTCTCTTTTTGCTGTCATGAGTTATTTTCCTGCTACCTTGTCTTCCAAATTGCTGATGTGATCCTCTGCTTCATCTGCTGGTGATTCCTTCTAGTGCCTTCTTCCTTTCAGTTATTGTATTCTTCACTTCTGACTGGTTCATTTTTATGCTTTCTATGTCCTTTTTTATGCTTGCTATCTCTCTTTGTTGAAGTTCTCACTAAGTTTCTTGATTATCATTATTGATAGATACAGAATTCGTTCAGACTTTTTCTGGAGTTTTCTCCTGTTCTTTAATTTAGGGTATATTTCTTTGTTTCCTCATTTCGGCTGCCTCTCTGTGTGTGTTTCTGTGTATTAGATAGATCTTCTATCTCCCAGTATTGCCGGGTGGGCTTATGTAGTTTGTGCCGTATGGGGCCTGGACCAGTCTCCCTGCTCAACTGCTATGGGTGCTCCAGGAGTGACCCTTGTGTGGGTTATGTGTACCCTTCTGTTATAGTTGAGTTTTGATAGTTATTGGCACATTCGTTGGTGGGATTGACCCTCAGACTGATTGGCTGTGGGGTTTGGCCATGGCCACAGCTTATGGGCTGTTCTGCAGGGGGCTTACTCCACTGAGTGGGATTCACCCCAGTGGGCGTGGTGCCTATTGAGACCGCCCTTTTGTGTGTGCCACTTGTGGGGCTCACTGGGCAGTGCTCTGCTGTGGTCTGAAGCCAACCTCCAAGTATGGTGATTCTGGGGCCTCTTATGAGAGTCTCTGGTGCAGGCCCAGGTCACCCACTCCCTGTGACTGGCAGGGATTCCCCGGTAGGAGCTACAAAGCAATCTGCAGCTGTTCACTGCCTGTACTAACCTTGGAGGCATGTGGGAGAGGGCATGCTGTGAACTGAGGATGGCTGTCACCAATACTGGGCCTAGGGTAGCTGCACAAAAAGCCAGGATACCTCAAGGCCTGCTGCCACCTGACAGCTCCCTTAAGGCTCAGCCACTGATAAAGCTTTGAGTGGTATGTAAGTGGGTGAGGCAGGGTTTCAGGGAGTCATTATAGTGGGAGGTGTTGTGGTCACCAGGTTAATATAAATGGTTTGGTGCCAGTGCTGAGCCTAGAGCTACTCGGCAAAAGTCTCAAAGCACCCTGAGGCCATTCACCACCCGTCTGGGGCCTGAGAACTCGGATAGTTTTCCATGAAAGAGTGCAATTCCGGCAGGGCTGACTCTTTGCAGAGAAAGTGCTTCCAGTGTTGGGGGAGTTGGGTGGGGCAGAGTCCCAGTGAGTCATCAGGGCAGAGCAGTGGAGCTCAACAGGCCAATCAGATTCAGGTTTGGCTGTATGTGGGCGGGCTCAACATAAGAAAGATGGCGCCGGCCTGCCGACTGCATTGGAGAAGGACCTCACACAGGGAAAATGCCTACAAGTCCTCTCTTGGAAGCCACACACCTCAGTCTGCCCCCTGCATGCCTCTGATGCACCTTGAGTCACTGTCCTCCTCTGGAGCCCAGGGTGAGTGCCTGCGAGCGAGCAAATTTGTGTGTGGGCCCTTTAAGAGGATGGCTGGGTTTTCCACTGCCTTTTGTCCCACCTGGTCGGTCCGAATCCCCACTGTTTTAAACAGCTAGATGTTTTGGGTGCTCCTCTTCCCAGCACCAGTACAGGTTGGGGAGTCTGGGGTTCCTCACTCCTCTGTGGGGGAAACTCTGTGGCTGAGATATTCCTTCTGATTCTCAACGGCCACAGGGAGGTTTTGGGGCCAGTCCGTTTTGCGTCTCTGCCCCTCCTACCAGTCTCGACGTGACTACTTCTTTATTTCCTTAGTTATAAAACTACTGTTCAGCTAGACTTCAGATGGTTCTCCAGGTTGGTTGTTCTATAATTAGTTGTAATTTTAATGTGTTCACGGAAGGAAGCAGGCACAGTGTTTATGTACTCTGCCATCTTGGACCTCCCAGGAATTCTTATACTCGTGTTCATGGGTTCAGTGGAGTCCTTCAAACCTTGAACTTCCATACAAATTATAAATGTGTATTTTCCTAGGGGAGAAGATCCAGGGCATTAATCAGATTTTGGAATTGCTCCAAACTGGGAACAGGTTAAGAGCCTTAGAATGCATGGTCCCTGCCAAGACCATGGTCCAGAGCTGGTGTCTGGAAGCCTTCCACTGCCCGTCTTGGGGTCAAACCTGCTGAGTGCCCGTTTTCCTCTGCGCCTTTCCTTCTGTCGTAGCTAATTGGACTCTGATCTTGTGTCCCATATTGTTCCTTGTGCCAGAGGCCCTGTCAGGTAACTTCTCTAGTGCTCCAAGTTCTCTCAAGTAGGGTGACTTGCCTACTCCCTCACCTCCCTCCCACTACCCTGCACAGGCTGCCCCGGCCTGCAGTAGCCAGGTAGCTGCTGAGGGACTTAGCAGATGCCAACGGTGGTGGCAATGACAACAGCAACAGCTGCCATTACTATTGTTATTATCAGCAACAGTAATAATAATACTATTAACAAGAACAATGGTAAAAGCTGACATTTACTGAGAGCTTATTCTTTCCTTTCATCTGTTCATTTTCTCATTTGAGTCTCACAACAACCCCGTGAGACAGAAACACTTATATTTCCCATCTCCATTTTACAGAAGGAAACTGAGATACAGAGAAGTTAAGTTACTCACCCAAGGTCACATTGTTGGTTAATGTAGAGCCAGAATTTAGACCCAGGTGTATCTGACTCCCAAGCTCACACCTGCAGCCCCCCTTCACATTATGCTCACTTGGTGTGGGAGCAGTACTGTCCCAGGAGCCTGCACTCCTTTCTCCTCCCCCCATGGGTTCCATAACTCCCTGTCCTCTGCATCAAATCACTCATCACACAGAATTGTTATTGCCGGTTGCTAGAGGGTGAGCTCCATGAGGGAAGGGCCTGGGTCACTCTTGTCCTCCATTGTAATCCCTGGCCTGGCACACAGCAGATGCCCCAGTCCCTGGGATTAATGGACCACCATCCAGGTCTTGTCTGGTTCTGTAGTGCAGATAGCCTTGGACTTGTCTTATGCCTGAATTCCTGTGAGTCGCTGATGGGCTGCCCTGCACTGCCCCCATCACCCCAGATGAGCCTGGAAGAGAAGGGAGTCACTGATGACAGAGTTATGAGTATGTCACAGGCAGCCCATCTCCCTGGTTGTGGTGCTAGACCTTGATGGGAAGTGACATCTCCTCTTGTGTCTTGACCTCTCCCTTCCCCCTTCCCTGGGGACTCAGAGCCCAGAGCTGATTGGGAAGAACAGGCCTAGTTTTACTGGAACAAACATGCCAGCAAACATGCCAGCCTCTCCCTGCCACAACACAGGCCAGCCTGTGCCTGTCGGGCTGTTCTGACAAATAAGATTAATGCCCCAGGCCTCGGGGTTGCTCACTGGGGCTTCTCAGTTTGGGCATGAGGTTCAAGGGCTGGACTGCCACTCCAATTTCTCAATTCTTAGGAGCCTTTACCCTGGTGGGCTTCTGTCTTCCCCCCTAAGACCACAGGACCTGAGGGCTCTGGGGTCCCAGCCTGACTGGGTTCCAGGACAAGGCCACACTGATGCTCTTGCCCCAAGTGTAGGCTTTGGGAGCCAGGGGAACAACTGCTAGAGGCCTCATCCCAGTGGATTCCCAGGTCTAAACCAGGTGCACCATCTGAAGCCAGATGCAAATGGGGCTGTGTGAGAAGAGAGAAGGCAGGATGTAGAGCCAGGCAGAAGCATATCAGAGAGGGCAGACATACATGGAGAAAGTCTGCCTGGGGGAGTCCCTGGGCTGAAGGAGAAATGACTAGAGAGTTTTTAAAGACACACTGTTAATCTGGATGTGCCAGAAGCTGTAGAAGGTGTCAAATCGGAGCTGACACCCTTTGAAGAACCAGAATTGGTGTCCCCACATGCTGTCCTGGGGTCTGATTCCTGTCCTCCAGAAAACCTCCTGCTTCTGTTGGTTCACCTGTCAATCCCTTGACTCAGCAAGTATTTGTGATGACCTGCTGTGCACACAGCACCACCCTCGGCAAACACTTACTCTCGCTGGAGAGACGAGATGTATGGATGCCTTTGCATACCAACAAATAGGGAAACAGCTGTGTGGAACGAAGTGTGAACGTGTGTGGGATAGAGTAGGGTGACTGGCACAAAGTGCTGTCTGAGCAGGAAGACGACCATGGGAGACATCAGAGAAGGGTGGAGTCTGCATGGGCTGAGGTGCCAGGGGAGGGCACGCAGAGGGGTCTGGAATGATGTGGTTACGTGAACGGGAGGGCAGAGCCTCCAGATTGGATGGAATCGTGCCACATGGCTCTCAGTCCACCATGACCACCCTCCCAGCTCCAGTTTGAGCATGACCTTGTTATTGCCACAGAACTTGGCAGAGTGCTGCCTCCCCCTGGTGCCCACCCTGACGTAGAGAGAACAGTGGACAGGGAGACAGGACACCCAGTCTTTCCTTCCCTCTCTCCTTCCTGAGATGCCAGGCTCTGCTCACAATAGTGAACATAAGAGACAAAAGACAAAACCCCTGCCCTCATGGAGCTTACATTAATCTCTGCCACCAATTCCAGCCTTCAGTTTTTCTACTGAGACTATTTCTTCCTCCAAAGCTTTCTAATTCCGTGGAACTTACAGTTGTAAGCTGGGCTGGTTGCAGCTGTGGAAGGAAAGCAGAGGACCTGTCCTGTCCTGGGGACATACACCACCACCACCACTACCACCACTACCACCACCACCACCACCACCACCACCACCGCCGCCACTACCACTGCCGCCACCACGACCACCACCACCACCACCACCACCACCACCACCACCGCCGCCGCCGCCACTACCACCGCCGCCACCACCACCACCACCACCACCACCACCACCACCACCTAAACAAGAGTGTTGGAGCAGCCCCAGCTGCCTGTGGGGCCACCCATTGCATCCCCAACCCCTGGCTGGATCGCATCAGGCAAGACCTTCTCACTGCTCACGTCACACACATCCCAGCATCCTGGTGCCCGCACCTTCTCTTACTTTGCCCCTGGGCATAACAAGAAGGCCTGTGTGGCTGTGTGTGTAGGTGAGCTACTTCAGGACGGTTTCCAATCCCTCGTCTCTAGCCTTTGCTGGAGACTAAACACCGAAACAATTACTGTTTAATTTCAAGTGAAAGGAGCACTGAAGGAGACATGGTGTGACCTTTTCTGTGTATGTATCTATAGATAGAGATATATAGACATTGGAATTTATTTCCCCAGGGACAGAAGTGCCACCGTGCTGCCAGCTGGGTTTGTGTTTGGAGCGGTGTTTGTGTACAGTGTTGTGTGTAATTTATTTCCCCAGGGAAAATCAGCTAAGATGGCGCATCTGAATCCTAGTAGAGGTTTCTTTTTCTTTTTCTTTCCTTTCCTTTTCTTTTCTTTTCTTTTCTTTCCTCTTCTCTTCTCTTCTTCTTTTCTTTTTTTTAAAAGAAACTAATCCAATCCCTGCACTGAAAGGCAAATTGTGACCTCCAGCTAATGCCTTATTTGATTGGTGTCTTTGAACTTCGCTACGTCTCTGCAGAGGGCTTGGACTCTGGTCTCTGCAAATTCCCTGGGGCCCTACTGTCACCCAGCCTCTTTCTGGGGTAGCTCTGGGTGGAGCTGGCTAGGAAGGAACTATAGAATGAATGAAGCCCAGGACACCCACTGCTGGTCTGGCCCTGCCTCACATGGTCCTTCTCCTAGGAGGCTCCAAGTGAGAGGTCAGTGCCCTTGCTTGTTTGGCTGTGTTAGAAAGGGGTGTCCTCATGTTGCCTGCACCCCCTTCCTAATGCCAGCTTCCTTTCTCAACCAGAGCCCTGTGCGCAGCTCTCTAGACCTCCAGGTAAATAAATAAGAGCTTCAGTTCTCCGCATTCCCTATCCTCCTCAGGGACTGATGGCTGCGAGATTAGAACTATTTAGAAGGCATTACTTAATTAGGTAGCAAATGCAAAGCTTACTTTGATTTTGTAAATTCAGTAGGCACAAGTGCCCACCCACCTGTTCCGGTTGCCATAACAACTTTAAATTTCATTTGTGGTCTCCGCTGATGTGTTCTCTTTGTTTGTGTGTGTATGTGTGTTTTGTGTGAGTGTGTGGGTTCTCTGCCCATCCTCCTCTTCCCCTGTACCCCTACCGTGGTGCCTTCTGGTTCATCCCATTCTTTTTCATGCCCCTCTTCTGTCCTTCATTTCCTTCCAGCCTCTCTCTCTCTCTCTCTCCCTTGTCTCAGTATCGGGGTTTAGGGTAGAATATCTTCATCCATTGCCAGAACCCATGAGCCAAGAGTTCTCACAGGCTCTCTCAGGAGCTTTAGGCCCAGGGTGTACATGGCTGTCGATCTGAGGTGATTTCAGGGACACCGAGAAGGCCCTGAGAGCCCCCTAAATCAACCTAACCCAGTGCCATGGTACCTGAAATGTCCCCATTCAGAATTTGTAACCCTGGTCCCCTCCCCTCAGGGGACGGTGAGTGCTTTGGTGGGATAAGCTGTCAGCAGGCTCTTGGGAGGAAATGGTGACTGGCTGGATGGGTGCTGCTGGTTGTGGGGAGGAGCAGGAGGGCATCGGATCCCTGCAGGGGGAGGAGAAGTGCAGGAAGAGAGTGACGGCAGAGGGCATCTCTGAGGTTGCACTTTCTGCTCTGCAGACTTCTGTCTAGGAGAAGTTCCCCTTTTTGGCCTGTGTTTAGAACTTGAGACACGTGTGGGCCTGGGTACGGGATGTTGGCTTCCCCAGGCTTCTGGGACACTGGGACAAGGTTGACCTGACACTTCACCGACGCAGGAGGCTTCTCTGGGGGCTGCTGAGCAACAGGGAGGCCTGACTACAATTGGCCTGGAACACGACCTAAAAGCAGAGATGGAGGGATGTTGCCATGAAATGGCTGCCCGGTTTCCTTGAGGAATGGCACCATATCGCAGGCTCAACACCAGTCATAAGTTCATATTAGTCCCTGGAAGTAGCTACGTCAGTCTTGTAAGAGGGAGTCCATGCTGTTGGGCTCAGAGGTCATCTTCTTCCCTGTCACCAGGGCTCCATTCACTGGGTCAAAATGTCAAGGGCAGAGGCTGGCTGACCTATTCAGGATCCTGCCCTTTTGGTTGTTCAATGCCCCGTCTGTGGGAATGCTATCTAGTGGGCATTGAGAAGATCCATATACTTTGTCCCCTTGTTCCAATCTTGTTCCTTCCAGCCCCCTGCCCAGACGATCTTTAAGCCATTCACCACGGCCCAGGAGTATGTGACGATCATAACTCCTTCAAACTACCACAGCAGGTCGGTGATCACTGAAGTGTCTGAGGCTCTCTCCACCGCGAGGCTTTCCCTTCACTCCTGACTTTCAGGGCCACCTCTGAGTCAGGCTTTAGGGAGATGGTCGTCTAGTTATCACACTAGTGTATGGAGTCAACTACATGTGAAAGAGGTCCAGGGCTTTCCTTCTCCACCAGCTGGTGATGGGGACTCCCTACAGGTATGAACTGAGGGTAACACATTGTGCAACAGAAGTAGGTGACGTGAGGTCTGGATCACAGGTTTGTGCCCTGTGGACCTGCTTGGCCGGTCTTGAATGTGCCATTCCATGATGGAATGCTTCAGTGTCCACACAACTTAGGGCCTGAAAACACCCAGATCATGATGGACAGCTCTGGAATCATGGTACTTTGATGTCCCACGGTCAGGTGCTCAATCCCTGCTAGGGCCCAATAGCATACTTGAAGCTGCTTTCTTAATGGTGAGATTTTTTTTTTTGCTCAGATAGCTCAGCCTTGCTCTACAATTCTAGGATTTTGTTCTGCAAGTTCTCTGCTTAAGCCTGCTAGACACCCCAAACAACATTGTCATCTACCCCAGAAATTGGTAACATCATGGAATCTACCAGGTCTTACGGCACCAAGCGAGGGCCTCTCTCTTAAAGACGGACGTTCAAAGTCCAATGATTTCGCCTTTACTTTGGAGGAAATATATCAATATGCCATGACTGCTGAACCTTTAAAAAGTTTACTGATGCGGCAGGCTTCTGGGTCTTTGAGGAGCTTCTCGCTCACCCCTGGTGCATATGTCTTAGCAGGGCTTCTGAGTACTTGTCACTTCCTGCTCACATGACCTGTTACGATGATGTAGCAGGGTACTGGGCCAGTCTAATGTTCTGTGGCATGTTCAGAAAATCAAGGTCCCTTTGCACTATATGGTGACAGAGAGCAGAAAAGTTAACTAGATCTAGGGCAAGACCACTGAAATGTATGTAAGCTGTGCATTCCAGCTGAATGCAGACTTATTCTGATCCTCCTTGAAGGGGATGGAGAAAAAGGCGCTCACATGATTGAGAACCCGCACACCAAGTGTTGGAGGCTGTGTGGATCTCTTCTACTAAAGATATCTGGAAAAGGAGCTGCCATTGAGGCTAGCACTTGGTTAAGTTTACAATTGTCCGTTGTCACGTTCCATGACCCATTTGATTTGCTGATGAATTAAATGGGTATAAGATATGGACCACTGCCTTATATCCTGTAAAACTGAACGTGACACTAGTCTCTATCATTCCACCTAAGATACAGTATTGCTTCCGTTTTATTCTGTTGGCCCAGTGTGCGTGCGTGTGTGTGTGTGTGTGTGTGTGTGTGTGTGTGTGTGTGGTGACGGAAGACTCCAACTTGGCTTTTTCTATCCTAATGACTCTACTACACAGGCCAGGGAGAGTTCTGCCAACCCGTAGGTCTGTCCATCTAGATTACTCACTCAGGGATTTGGGAAATTACAACTGAGTGAGGATGCAAACCCCTGGATCCACTGGGAAATGGGCGTAAGTCAGGAGTCCATTTACGACATGGCCTCTCTGTGCTCCCGCCCTGACAGTGTCCCTTGGTATCAGATCAATATGCTCAGACCCTGTATCCAACACCCTTTGGAGTTTTGGGGCATTTTCTTCTCTCCTGTATACAATTAAGTTTGTGAACTCATCCTAGAAAAAGTGCTACAGACCTCATTGCTGAATATCACTACCATCGCCTTCAAAATACTCCGCATGGGAAGCTGTGCACTGATGCCAGTGCCTAGTCCACCCCTCAAAGCAATTTTGGAACTCTTTTTCTGGAATGGCCATCAGAGCTGTCATCAGATTACCCTTGATGTCCTGAATGTAATCAAATGTCTTCCTTTCAATATTTCCTTGATCTTTGGGTAAAGAAAGAAGTCACTGGGGGCCAGATCAGGTGAGTAGGGAGGGTGTTCCAATATAGTGATTTGTTTACTGGCTAAAAACTCCCTCACAGACAGTGCCGTGTGAGCTGGTGCGTTGTCGTGATGCAAGAGCCATGAATTGTTGGCGAAAAGTTCAGATCGTCTAACTTTTTCATGCAGCATTTTCAGCACTTCCAAATAGTAAACTTGGTTGACTGTTTATCCAGTTGGTACAAATTCATAATGAGTAATCCCTCTGATATAAAAAAAAGTTAGCAACATCGTTGCAACAAGTTCGCGAACTTAATTGTCCGACCTCATACAATGACCTGGTAAATGCCCCAAAGTTCTTTCAGGGCAGGATTGGGAATGTTGCGACGGTATGTATTTTCTGAGGCATTTTCAGGGTCCTTTTTCAAGAGGACATGTTCTCTTCTTCCATTGATGGTCTCTGGGTCCAAGAACTGTCTCAGGACTGGAAACTGGATTGGGGATTATAATTTTCTATTGTGGCGGCCAACATTCTGCTCATCCCTCTTTGACCGTTTTTGGTTATATTAGTCAAGCAATGCCTTTGTTGGCAGAAAGCATCTATCTCACCTCTGGGAACATCATGGATTATCAGTCATTGCAACAGATTCCAGCAGGTCCAGGCTATAATTCCAGTCTTGCTGCCTATCATGGAATTGCATTCGCTTTGCTTTTGACTTGGTCCTGGTTACTATGGAATATTAGCCCCATTGACCTTTGGGAGCCATGGCAGCATTGCCCACTGGTTTCCCTGGCCTCAGACAGTAGCCTCTGACCTTCAGATCACAATGCCCCATTATTTTTATTGCTTTAGTGAAGGGAATGTTTTCCAGGCCCTCCTGAGGCACGTAGTCAGTTAGCATGTTCTCTGGTCTAACATAGTACGTCTGTCCCATCCAGGGTACCTCTCTGAGCCTTTTGTTCTCTTCCTCAATAGTCTGCCAAGGCAGTTCTGGCATTTCCACCTCATATACTGTAGGCCATTATTCTTTTCAACCTTCAAGGAGCCATGCCAACCGTCTATTAGAACGGGCTTGGGAAGTCCATGCCAGGGCGCTAAATCCTGAGTCATGGAAAGGTGCTCTTCCATCAAGAAACTGTCCGCAACTCAGCCTCACCACTCTCAAGGTCCATGCCCAGGCACACTCTCCACGTTCCTGCCGGCTTTGTTGCAGCTTTTTGCTGAATGATCTCTTTCCTTCCATAAGGAGTGACATACTTCTCTAGTCAAGTCGTGCTAAGAATTGGTCCTAGGTATTAGCCTATAAACCTAGAGAGGAGGTGCAGACACCCCGGAGGAACCCCCTTGAGGAGGATAAGAATCGTCTTGTGAGCCATTAGCCTCTGGTGAGGCTTTTGCGTAGATCCATCCAAATGGAAACTTGTCTCTTACAAGTGCGAGGGGCCACTGCCACCGGCCCAGAGGATTCAGAGAATCTGAGACTTCAATATTCTCAAGGGTACCAACCCAAATGTCCTTATTGTGGGTCCCAGGGTCCCGTCTGTTCCTTGCTGGAGCCTTGCATCAGCCCTAGCAAGCTTGCTGGGGCGGTGACTCCAACCACCTTTGTAACTGCCATTCTTATAACCTGACGTGGAGCCTGCTATTCTGCTCGGGCTGCCTCTCAGTTGCAGGAGACGGAACCTGTATAACGTGGCCCCAGACACCGTCTGGCTTTCTAGTCCATTGTTTGCCTGATCTGAGCCTGTCATATTTTACCTTCAGAACTTACAGTGGCAGTTAGCAACCAATGCTGCCATCGTCATAATTAACATTACGCCCAACATTTTTAAGTCTAGGCTAAGTGCTTCTCAGTGATCTATTCTGAAGAAACAGTTTTTTAAGCAAAGCTTTCATGGAATGATGAATTATTAGAAAAATAAAAAGATATTGGTGATGTAAGTCTACTTTTTTATAATTATTAGATCCAACAGACATAAAATTACTTTGCCGAGTTGCTATAAGATGTTCCACCTGCTTGCTCTCAGTTTCTGTACTTAATCTTGTCAGAGACTGGTAGCAAACCGGTCATGGGCTGGGGTGGGCCCATAGACGATACTTTGAGTACCACCCTGCTGTGTAAGTCAGTGCATTTCATTTGGCTGGTGTTTCGTCTGAGTTCATTTCACCACAGGTAAGCATTTCAGCAGTTGTGAACTGTAGCTCACTATGCTGGGCTTGTCTCACCCCACTTGTCACCATGCTGGGCTTATCCCACCCCACTTGTCACTATGCTGGGCTTGTCCCACCCCACTTGTCACCATGCTGGGCTTGTCCCACCCCACTTGTCCTTGTTATCGTGTGGTTGGCATGTGATCTTAATCAGGACTTTACACAGAAGGTCTACTTCCTACACTCACTCTGGCACCAAATTCTTCAGTTGGGTTCCCCTGAGCCAGGTAAAAGCATTACCTGAGCCAAAGAGGTGCGTGCATGTAGTTTCCTTGGGAGGTGATTTTAGGAAGCAGTGGGAGGGGAGGGGTAAGTAGTACAGGGAAGGGAAGAAAGCTGAAAAGTGTGTCATTGTGGAAGTTACTCTTGTGGGAACCTGGGCGCAATTCTACCAGGAAACTTGGAAACAGATTCGGGCATTCCTCAGAGTTATTTTACCCAAGGATTATTGGCTGATGCCTTCTGCTGGCAGACTGGCTCAGCATTTCTGGACTGCCCTGCAGATTTTCAGACTGTGAGAAAGCTCTTAGAGGTGGTATATATGCTTGCTGCAGGATGCCACCCAACAAGGGATCTATCTGGGCAGGAGATTGCCAGCATCTGTTACAGAGAGGTACCAGAAAGGCCACTTAAAGAGGCAGAGGCACAAGGTCATCCTCAGGCACATACCAGGGGTGGGTGGAGACGACAGAGGAGTGCCGGTGCATGCAGGTTATTGAAAAGCTACAAGTAGGGTGCAGAAAACAGCACGGTGTGATCAGAAAATAGGGTACAGTCCAGGTCTCTCAGTGACCAAAGATTTTTGCATCTGGGGGCAGGCGTCTTGCTACTCAGGTTTTGGGTGAGGAGGCTGGTCGTTCATTAAAGAATGAGACTGGGCAGAGCTATTTCTGTACCAAAGAGTTAGGTGGGGTAAAGATCTACAGACATTTTGTGGGTTAACTTAAACAAGGGATTTTTAACTCTTTTTCTGAAAATGCTGCTATGCGATAGCCGTGCCTCCGAGGTCTGGGGTCAGCCAAGGTGGGCGGCTAGGCCTCCACGCCTGCTGCAAGCACAGCAGCTTTGCATCCATCGTCTTCTGGATCAGACTTTATTTGAAACAACATTTCTGCTTCTAACAGAGTGCTTGACAACCATGGCTCTCAATCTGCGGAGCTGTGATTGATCTACTGTTGGGTGAATCCATTTTCCATGTCAGAAGGTCAAGCCTTGGGGCAACTGATGTCCCGTACCGGAGGCCCTGGCACTTAGGGAATGTCCCTGAGTCTCCTTGAGAGTAGCAGTGCCACTTAAAACTTTTATTTCTTCCATCGCTCTCTAAACTGAGCAGGCGGGGTGTTCAGCAGTAGTCATCATGTATCTCCCGAATGACATGTATTTATGTTGGAAAACAACCCTGCTGGGAGTCCTGGGGAAGGTGTCAATTCATTTCCAACTAAGAAGGATTTCAGAGGGTTTGTTTATCTGCCTCCGCTCCAAACATTAGCCTCTCTTCCTCTCTCCTTTCATGGGACGACACATTTGGACCCGGCAGACACACACTTCTTCCTTACAGCGGCTGCCCGCCTAGCACCTTGGACAGGGACACATGAGGCCATTTCCAAGACTATTTCTCTCCGGGGGACAATTTACTCGTTGCTCTGTGCATGTCAGCAGAGCTCTTAAATTTCGAAGACAGTTGGATGAAATTGGATGTAGCCAATTTGCATCTTCAAATCGATTTTATACACATGGGCGTGTGCACTCACATCTCTGGGGACAAGGGGGGTGGTATTTGACAGCTCATGGGCAATGATATGACAGTTTGCTCTGCTTGCCTTTGCGCATGGGCCTACGTAACCTTGCACCTCAGTCTTCTTTCATGGAAATGGGGTTGGACTGGGTGATCTCCGAGGTCTCCTTTAGCTTTAGTGTTCTATGGTTTTACATCTGTGGGGAAAGAGGGTGGTAAGAAAACCAGTGGAGCGTGTTGTACTGTGCAGCTGAACCGCAACTGAAATCGGCAGAGTAAAAATGTGCTTTGCACAATCCTGGCCTCAGACTGAGGCTCAGTGTTTGGATGTTATTGTGATGAGCTGTTCAGGAGGTGTGGAGGGTGAGGGGACAGCCTTCTTGTGCCCAGGGTAACCTGCTGCCGGCTGGGCACAGTTGGGATGGACTCTGGGTGACACAGAGGGTCATTGCATCTCTCTGAGCCTCAGTCACCTCACCCGGTAGAGTGAAGCCAAAAATAACCCCTCTCAGGGTGGTTGAGGAGAATAAGCATGTATTTGCTAGAATATCACAGGCACCTGTCCATTTTAGGTTCCTGGCCCTGCATCTGGAGTGGTGAACGTGGTCGCCTCCACAGCTGGACTCTTCTCACTCTTCATCTTTATCTCTTACGGCTCCCACAGCTCAAGGACTTTCACCCTGCAATTGTGCTCTCACTTTCTCTCCTGCATCATTAATTTTTACCTCTCTGTTCTCTACTAGAGTGTTCCCATCAGAATACAAACATGCTATAATATCTTCAATCTTAAAAAAAAGTCTCCCTTGACCCCCCACATCCCTCTTCAGCTACTGCTCAATTTCTCTGCTTGCGTTGGCAGCAAAATTCTCTGGTAACTTGCTGTCTCCACGTCCTCACCTCCAATTCTTCCGTGAGCCCATTCCATTCAAGGTTGCATGCCTACCACCTCACAGAAATAGCTCCTGCCAAGGTCGTCTATTGCTAAATTCAGTGGTCAATGCAGAGAGGTCATGTTGACTTGTCAGCAGCACTTGTCACAGTTGATCACCGTATTTCTTGAAACCCTTTCTTCCCTTGGCTCGTGCTCACCGTTCTTCAACAGTCGTCTTTGCTGGTTTTCCTCTTCTTCCTGACTTCTTACTATTGGAGTTTCCCAGTGCCCAGTTTTCAGACCTCTTACCCTTTTCTATGCTCCTTCTCAGATTTCTATGTCTGGCCCCCATTCTCTCCTTTGATTATAGACCAATATATCCCGCTTGCTCAACACTGCTGCTTGGCTGTCTAGTAGGTACCTTGAACTTAACATCGCCGATGCTGCACACATCTTAGAAGCTGGCAAACCAGACTTCCCCATTTTAGTAATGGGCAAATATATTTTTTCCCGAGGTTAAGAACGAACACCTTCGAGTCATCTTTGACTCTCTCTTCCTCTTAGTCTCTGCAGCCAATCTGTCAACAGAGCGAGGCAGCTCTATCTTCCAAATAATGTTGCCTCCAATCCCTTCTCCTCGTCTCCACCACAACCACCCAGGAGCAAATCACCACGATCTCTTGCTTATCTATGGCAATAGTCCACTAACTCGTCTCCTTGCTTCCGCTCTTGCTCCTTATAGTCATGGTTTAGAAGAATAATTTAAAAACATAAGTCAGATCATGTCGTGACTCAGTGCAAAGCAATCCAGTACATTCCCAGCTTTCTCAGAATAAGTTCTATGTGATCTGGGCCTTCTCCCCGTCTCTGACCTCACCTTTGCCCTTTGCTCACTCGGTTCCAGCCACATTACATTCTGATGTGCCAAGCATGTTTCCCCTCGAGGGCTTCGCACCTGCTGTTCCCTCTGCCTGGAATGCTCACCTCCCAAGACGATCATATTGTTCACTCCCTTACTGCGTTCAGGTCTGTACACAGACGGCCCCTCCTCAGAGCGCCGTTCCTGTACATCCTATCTAAAATACACGTTTGTCATTCTCCCTTAATTTTTCTTTTTACTTTAAACATTTTACAGCTTTATTGAGGTATAATTGGCACACAATAAACCACGCATATTTAAAGTGCACCATTTTGATAAGTTTTGACATACGTTATCCATCAGTGAAACCACCAGCACAATCAAGATAAGGAACTCATCCATTACTTTCAAATGTCTAGTCATGCTGCTTCGTAATCTCTTCCTGCTTCTCCCCCACACAAGTAATTACTGATCTGCCTTCTGTCACTATAGGTTAGTTTGCATCTTACAGAATTTAGTATAAATGGAATCATACAGGATGTATTCTTTTTTTAAATTTTTATTTATTTTTATTTTTTTTATTAGTTTCAGGTGCACAAGACAAAGTAATACTTAGACGTTTAACATTTATATCCCTCACACTGTGTGAATCCCCCTCCCCCATCCACTGTCCCTCTGACATTGTACAGAGCCATTACATTTCCACTGTCTCTATTCCTAATGCTGTAATCCGCTTCTTGTAGGTATATACATATACACATACATATACGTATATATACGTGTATATACATATACATATATATATATATATAAACTTGTAGTTGACATTCATTATTGTTCAGCTTAGGATGTATTCTTTTTGTCTGTCTAGCATTTTCTTTTTTCATATGCTTATTTACCATCCATATGTCTTATTTGGTGAAGTGTCTGTTCAAAGCTTTTATCCATTGTATTGGTTTTCTGGTGCTGCATAATCAACGATTATAAACTTAGTGGCTTAAAACAACACACTAGCTGTCTCATCTGGAGACCATTCTGAACTCTTAGAGGCTGCCTGAAGTTCCTTGCCATGTGGCTCTCTCCATGGGCAGTTCAAAACATGGCTTTTTGCTTCTTCAAGACTAGCAAGTGAATAGCTCTCTCTCTGGCCTGCTAAGATGGAGTCTTATATAACATAAGGTAATCATGGGAGTAGCATCTTATCAACTTTCCTGATTCCTATTGGTTAAAAGCAAGTCATAAGTTCTCCCTGCACTCAAAGAGAGGTGATTATACCAGGACATGACTCGTTGGGTGTCACCTTAGAGTGTGTTCACCAATCTATTATTTTATTGGGTTGTCTATTTTTTAAAAATTATTGAACTTTGAAATTTCTTTATATATTCTGGATATAAGTTTTCAGTTAAATATATAGTTTTCTCCCAGTCTGTGGCATGTTGCTTCATTTTCTGAACTGTGTCTTTCAAAGATCAGAAGGGTTAAATTTTGATGAACTCCAGTTTTTCAATTTGTTCCTTTATGGATCATGCTTTTGGTGTTGGATCTAAGAAATCTTTACCTAACTTAAAGTAAAAAAGAGTTTTTTCTGTATTTTCTTTGAGAAGTTTCATGTTTCATAATTAAGTCCATGATCAATTTTAAGATAATTTTGTGTATTAGGCCAAGATAGGGACTGAAGTTTATTTTTTGCACATGGATAGCCACTTGTTTGGATATTGGTCTGCAGTTTTATTGTAATGTCTTAATCTTGTTTTGATGTCAGAGCAATGCTGACCTCAGAGAATAAGTTGGGAAGTATTCCTTTTTTTCAATTTTCCAGGAGAGTTTGTATAGAATTAATATTACTTCTTCCTTAAAGTTTTGGTGGGATTTGCCAGTGAAACTATCCAGGCCTGGAATTTCTTTCTGGGAAGAAATTTCTTTAATAGAGATAAGGTAAATCAAGTTATTGATTTCTTTTTGATTGAGCATTGGTGGTTTGTGTATTTTAAGGAATACTGCATTTAAGTTGTTCAGTTTATTAGCATACTGGTTTTCATAATACTCCATTATTATCCCTTTAATATCTGTAGGATCTGTAGTGATGTTATCTCTCATTCTCGATATTGGTAATTCTTTGGGATTTATAATATACATCTTTAACTAAAGTCTACCTTTAAGTGATATTATAGTACTTCTTATAAGAACCTTACACAGTATACTTCCATTTTTGCCCTAACATCCTTTGTGCTATTGTTGCCTCACGTTTTACTTTTACATGTTATAAAGCCCACACTACATTATTATTATTTTTGTGGAATCGGTTATCTTTTAAAGATTTTTAAATAATGAGAAACAAATGTTGATACTGTTTACCTGTGTGTTTATCACATCCAGGGCTCTTCATTCCTTTCTGTAGATCCATGTTTCCATCTGGTATCACCTTCCTTCTGCCTGTAGGACTTTCTTTACCATTGCCTGTCCTCCAGGTTTGCTAGTGATGAATTCTTTCAGTTTTTTTATGTCTCCAAAGTCATCGTTTTGCCTTTGTTTTTTTAGAAGATAGTTTAGGTTGACAAATTTTTCTTTCAGTTACTTAAAGATGTTGCTTCACTGCTTTCTGGCTTGCATGGCTGCTGATGAGATATTTGCTCTCACAGTACGCTTGTCACTCTGGACACAACATGCCATTTTTTTCCTTCTGGTTGCTTTTAAGATTTTCTGTTTATCACTGGTTTTAATCAATTTGACTATGATGTATCTTGGTGTAGTTTTCTTCATGTTGCTTATGCTTTGCATTTATGGAGATTCTTGAAGCCATAGATTTATAGTTTTGATCACCTTTGGAAAAATTTCAGCCAATATTCAAATATTTTTCTGTCTTCCCTTTTTTGCTCTCTGATTCCAATTCCACATATATGAGACAACTTGAAATTGTCTAATAGCTTACAGATGCTGTATTCATTTAAAAAATTCTCTGAGTTTAATTTTGGATAGTTTCTATTGATATTTTAATGTTTTAATATTAGTAATTAGTAATATTAGTAATTAGTAATATTATGACTTTCTCCTCATCACAAATTGTATTTTCTTGTTTCTTTTGTATACCTGGTAAGTTTTGATTGGATTCTAGCCATTACGAATTTTGCCTTTTTGGGTGCTGGATATTTTTATTTTCATATAAATATTTTTGAGCTTTGTTCTGTCATGAAGTTAAGTTACTTGGAAATAATTTGACCTTTTGGGTCTCGTGCTTAAGCTTTATTAAGTGGGATCTAAATAGTGTTCAGTGTAGGGCTTATAATTTTTCACTATTGAGTCAAAATCCTGGAATTCCGAAGTTTTACAGTATGGCTGGTGGGAACAGACATTATTCCTGGCCTTGTGTGAACACTGGGCATTGTTCCCTCTAATCCTTTTGTGTGGTTCTTTTCTTAGCCTTGGATATTTTCCACATACACGTGTGCTGATCGGTACTCAGCTAACCACTCAGTGGGACCCTTCTCCTAATCGCCAGTGTTGTCTCTCTGTGTGTACTTCCTTCCTCTTCTACTCTGTCCTGGAACTCTAGGTGCCTGGACTCTCAACTCTGTCTCCTCAACTAAAAGAGTCTTCTGGTTCCCCTCTGGGTTCCTCTTCCTTGTTCCTTGACCTGCAAACTCTCTCAAGCTGGGAATACTGTAGTGCCTACTTTATTTATTTCCTGTCTCTCAGGAATCACTGTCCATTGTTGCCTGATGTTCAGTATCTTAAAAAGTATATATACATATACACATGCAGAGGGTGCCAAAAAAATGTATACTCATTTTAGGAAAGGAAAAAACTGTATTAAAATTACGCAGATGGTCACCACTTTGAGCTCCTCTTGTAATTGCAGAAGTCAAACGTGACTTGCATTCGTCTTTTGTGATTGGTATATATTGAGTATTATAATTTTAATACAGTTTTTTTCCTTTCTTAAAATGTACATACATCTTTTTTTGCACCCTCTGTATATATGAGGTCAGACAATTAAGTTCACGAACTCATCCTAGAAAAAGTGCAACATACTTCATTGCTGAGTATCACTACGGTCACCTTCGAAGTACTCCCCTTGGGAAGCTATGCACCCATGCCAGCGCCTAGTCCACCCTTCAAAGCAATTTTGGAACTCTTTTTTTGGAAAGGCCATCAGAGCTGTCATCGTATTACCCTTGATGTCCTGAATGTCATCAAAATGTCTTCCTTTCAATATTTCCTTTATCTTAGGGTAAAGAAAGAAGTCACTGGGGGCCAGATCAGGTGAGTAGGGAGGGTGTTCCAGCACAGTTATTTGTTTACTGGCGAAACACTCCCTCACAGACAGTGCCTGTGAGCTGGTGCATTGTTGTGATGCGAGAGCCATGAGTTGCTGGTGAAAAGTTCAGATTGTTGTTGTCTAACTTTTTCCACGCAGCCTTTTCAGCACTTCCAAATAGTCAACTTGGTTAACTGTTTGTCCAGTTCGTAAAAATTCATAATGACTAATCCCTCTAATATCAAAAAAAGGTGAGCAACATCGTTACAACAACTCCACAAACTTAATTGTCAGACCTCATATATTCAGTATTTTAATGTTTTAGGCAGGAGGGTAATAGCCCCTCTTATTTGACTGGAAACCTTAATCCTCCTTTATTTTTCCTCATAACTTTTATCTCCATCTAACATTATGTATTTCTCTTTGTTACGAGAATGCATACTTCAGGAGAGCAGGGATTTTGTTGTTGTTGTTCACTGCTGAGTGGCCTTTAGCTAGAACAGCACCTGTTATGTAATAGGAGCTCAGTAAATATTTCTTAGTGGATGGAAGGGTGACTCAAGCAATGAGTGTGTCCTAACACCAGCTCCCACTCCGGCCACACAGGTTTCCCTATGCCCCCCACCCCTGTCGGAGCTATGCCTCTGTGCTTCTGCTCACGCTCGTTCCTACCCGACAAAACTCCACTCCTCTATGAAATGTTTGCCCATCTTTCAAGCTCCAGCTCCCGTATGTCCGCCTCCATAAGTACTTCTCTGATTAATCTGGCTGACCTGGATCTCTCCCCTCTCCAAGCCTTTTCTGCACTTAGAGTCAGAACCACGTAAGTTCCAACTTCAGTGCTCCCTAGTAAGGTGATGTAAGCGTTCTGAGGACCTTCGCCTGGTGCTATCCCTCTGCACCCAGCACAGGGGTGGTCTCAAGAAATCCACGTTAGCAATGGTTGGGGTTGCTGCCCTTTGCCTGACTTGTGGGTGGAGAGGTTCTTTTGTTCTTCCTCAGTTTCCAATACTCCCACGATAGTGCCTGGCAATATTCCATGGGTTGGTGACCTGTCCTCTTTGAAGTTTCCAGAAACCAGGGTGTCTTAATTGGGTTGGAGCAGAGAATTTGGAAGCTGTTTGAGGTTTAGAGTTGAAGCACGGGGAAGAAAAGAGGATCTAATGAGGGTGAGGAACTAATATTTGTTGAGCATTTATCTCATCTGGTCACTTTGTCATGATCTCTTTTAATTGCCTTCACAGAGCTGTAGCCTCACTGTGCCAATATCAAGGCTGACGTGTTGAAACAGTATTGCTTATAAATGAAGATAGATAACAGAGAGTGATTGGATTTATGCCAAACTGGCTGCTATGGACTAAATTGGGTGCCCCTCAAATTCATATGTTGAAGCCCTAACCCCCAATGTGGTGGTGTTTGGAAATGGGGCCTATGGGAGGTAATTGGGGTTAGATGAGGTCACGAGGGTGGAGCCTCCATGATGAGATTAGTCCCCTCCCCTCTCCTTTCCTCCCCCCTCTTTTCTCTCTGTCTCTGTGTCTCTGTCTCTGTCTCTGTCTCTGTCTCTCTCTCTTTCTCTCTTTCCCCCCTTCTCTCTCTCTCTCTCTCTGCCATGTAAACACACAGCAAGATGGAGGCCATATGCAAGCCAGGAAGAGAGGTCTCACCAAGACCATACTGGTACCCTGATCTCAGAATTCCAGCCTCCAGAACCATGAGAAATTAAGTTTCTGCTGTTTAAGCATCCAGTCTATGGCATTTTGTTATTGCAGCTTGAGCTAAGACACGTGTCCATCAGTGTGTCATGACTCAGGAAGATTGGCAAGAGTAAATCACATCCTAGGAGAGAATATCTTGTCACTTCTCCTGCTTAGCCTTAATGAAGAGTCATGTAGTGTTTATATTCCTAAAAAATGCCCCTGAGAGTCACCCCCATAGATTGCTCAGTTGCTCTACTTTCCTTCTTGGCAGGGCTATGAGAGGGCCATCCTGCAGTGCCGCTCTTCCCAGCTTCCTCGCCCTGTCACTGGGGCCAAGGTCACCCTGATTGAGGCTGTACCAATGGGTTAGCTGCCCCTGGTGGTCCAGGCAGCTCTAAGGAGGAAGTGCCCTCCCTCTGTTAGATCGTGAAGCCCTTGAAGCATGAGGTGACCTCTGAGGGCGAACTATAGGAATCTTTGGCCTCACTCTCCAATGGATGACAGGATCCCAGGAAGACAGCTCACGCCACTGCTAGTTCCTAATCTAAGTAGCTCACGCTCCAAACCCTTTTCAGGTCTCCATGAGGTGCCCTACTGGGGCAGCTTTCTTGTCTTAAAATTTATTTCTGTACCTCACCCTGTGGGATCACCTACCCTCTGCTGCCATCAAACAGAACCACGTGACCCCTCGTTCACTCCTGACTGAGGGATGGTCTCACCACCACCCTTCTGCTCTTCCGGCAAAATGCCTGACTCTTCTCCTCCTGGTAATAGCTTTTGAAAAATGTCCTTTGTCCACTGCCCCAGTTAATGTTTCCAGGGTGATCTGAACCCCTCAGAATCTCCCCCCGCCCACCTTTGGCTGGGATTGATTTTGCCTGCCAAATAGGAGGCCTGTTGGGCCATAGAAAGAAGATACCTTGGAAGGTACCCAGCCAACCAGAAAAACCAGTGCCAGCTTTTTAAAAGCCTGTTACATGTCCTGAGGCGAGCTTCACAATGACTACAATTCTTTTCTGGGAATGTGGCCATTTGGGGCCCCGAAGATAACAGCTGGGAGGTTTTTTCCTGTTTTGAAGGTTTTTTTTTTTTTTTTAATAAACACTTTCTGGTTGAAAAGAACCTGGATTTTATAAATTCATGTGTTCATGCTTATGGTTTTAGGTCTTTTATCTCTCCAGACATCAGGGAAAAAGTAACTGGCAGAAGTGAAGGTGGACTGGCCACTCTTATTTCTGTCAAACTCAGGGGAACTACTGTCAGGGCTCACATGACAAGGATAGATTTCTTGTAGAATAGACCTTGTTCCCTGGAAAGTTGGATGTGATTTGTCTTAACACTCAGATTCCCCTGCCAGGGTGTGCAGGGTATGTTTGGACACGTGGTCTTGCAAAAATCGTATCTGGAATTTTCTTGTTTTTGTAATCCTCTTGGAGCTGGTTGTTTTGGGGGCTCTTGAGCACCCGAATTGGGAGTAGCACTGCTTGGCTTCCACTGGGAGCCACTGGGAGACGGATAGATCAATTCCCTATGGCAAATCTTTAGAGAGTTGTACTGGTTGAAAGAAATTTCTCAACCTTCTCATTTATGAGTAGAACCCATGGTATCGAATGGTAGCTTACGGAATACATCTGGGGCAAATTTTAGTGGCACCTCTTCTCTGTTACATCAGCTCTGGCACTGCTGACTCCGATGACGGCAGCTCACCTTGGGGTAGCAGCATCCAACAGATAGAGTCTGGATCAGGTAAAAGGGAACATGACCCGATTGTTTAAATCATGGACCTGACTGTTCCAGAGCCCAGTGGTCTGCAACTTTGTCCTGGGAAAGGGAGGGAGAGGAAAAGGATTGGATATGCAGAAGAGCTTTCAAACTCCTTAGGATCTCAACGTATTTTTTCTCCAGGCCTTTGACATGGTGGCTTTACTTACTAGCAGGGTGTAGAAAATTTAAAATTGGGTTTAGTTGCCAAGTGTTCCAGCAAAAGTGGGTCTTACTCTTTTGGAGTCTAGTTTAATGAGAACTACTTAATGGTACAAACAAAAACAAAAACACGCAAAAACAAACAAACAAAAAACAAAATACCACCCCACCCACACACAAAATTAGCTGGGTTGGTGAAGGAAGACAAAGGCAAATAAAAAAATCAGAAGTGTCCAACTGGGACCATATCAAATTTAAATCTGTTATAAATTTTGTCTGGAAAACACTTAGTTGTCATAAAACTTAGTGGGATAGCCTGAATGTTCCAGATAGATCTGATAATAAAAAGAGATTTCAGGACCATCACCGGAGGCACAAACCTGGGGATTGAGAATGTAGGTCTCAGATTCCAATTGAGCTCTTGGTGGTGGATGTTCCCAGCTCTAAAAGCCACCTGCCTCAGTGTTTGCAGATTTCAAGTTGCCCTTGGTGAAGTCCCTCTCATTGTAGAAAACGGTAGCACACGGTGTTAAACACCATAAATAAATAGCAAGCCAGCGGCAGATCATTTATGCCGAGAGCTGTGAATGAACGCTCTGAATGGTGGGTTTCCAGCCCTGTAACTTACCTTTATTGACTATACGAGCATCTATCGCTTGGCTGGACGAGGTGATAGTTTACCACATCTTAGGAGGGAGACATCTCTCTGCTTCTCCCAAATGCATATTTATGACTTTTTGGACATTCTATAGAAAACGTATGCTTGATGACTAACTGAACAAAGCCTGGATTTTTCAGACGAATGTTTTACATGAGGAGCAGACAGGCTTTTCAACCGCAGACCATGTTTTTAACCAATTCCCACCGGGGAGTGAAGTCCACCAGGAACAATACTAGATCATGTATGTGGTTTTGTTGACTCTTCTCTCACTTTCATGCTAATTATGAACTAATACATGAGCTCATCCAAGACTCAGTACTACGATTTTATAACAGCAGTCAGGGTGAGCAGATGTAGCAGCAAAATCAGGAAAGTGTTTGAACCCCATCATTTCCGTTCGTTTCTTAATGGTTTGCTATCACCTTCTGGCTGGATGGGACCTGAGCCCCCATTATGATGGAAAGGCGTCCATTGTTTTATATTCAGATCTTACTTTTCACGGCCTTCAACTAGAAGAGACCTGCAAAGACAAGGGGTCTCATACCTACCTACTGCCAGAAGGAGGTCTCCTGAGCAATGATCACAGAAACAACGCTACCCATTTTGGTAGATGTTTCTAACGCTTCAACTGCTTTATAAACAAAACTTGTGCATGGTTAGGAGCATGGACTTTGGCTCTCACTGCCTGACTTCCAGTCTGGGTTTTGCCACTTATTAGTTGTGTGGCCCTGTGCCCCGTCTCTTCATCTTTGAGCAGTAAGTAACAGGGCCAACTCCTTGGTGAGTCCAGAGAGTAGCCTGGCATATGGAAGGGTTGGCTCTGAAAGCCCGTGTACTTTGCTCCTGTGCACATGAACGGAAAACTTCCCGGCTAAAATTTTTATGGCCACTGTCCATGGTGTGGCTTGCTCACCCACTCATCTGTGTGCCAAGACTCTTTACTAAGGAGAGTCTTCGCTTTGCCTGCCCGTTGATGCCTCCAGAAGGAGGAGGGCTGGCTCCTCCTCAGCTGATCTCTGTCGGGGGCTCCTGGGCTCAGCTCCTCCCAGACACCACCCTTCCCCTTGGCTCTGCTCTTGGTTAAGGGGCATGGGTTTCATATGACAGCCCAGACCAGCTGCACCACAGGTGCTTTTTGGATGAACAGCCCTGGACTCATTGTCTCTCAGTACTGACTTAAAAAAAAAAACTCTGCTAGGAGAAGCAGTATCTAAGGAGATTGTTCGGCTGACAACCTGGAGTCTAAAGTCTAAAAAGTCTGAATCCTATCCCAGATCAAGTCATATCACTCGAGGGGGGCACTGAAACCCCATCACTCTGTCCTTCCCCTGTCCCCTTCCCCTGACCGCTACTGCTTTCACTAAATGGGCCATTGGGGGGACGCTCCCAGTCCACATTGGGAGTGGCAGAAAACAAAATGCAGTAGGGCCTTCCTTACGAGGCTTCCACAGAGATGTTCCTCTCTGGTTTTAGTGCCAAGTACAGCTCTACCTCTGGTGTTTGTCTTAGGAACCTTGTGAATTATACAAATGACCAACCTTCCCTTTTCACATTGACTTCTACAACATTAGTGTTAAGCGTGTGGCCAACTCTTAAATCTTTGTCATCTTCATTTTTCTAGCCTCATTTCTAGCTTCTGCTTTGTCCCTACTTTAATTCCTTTTCTTTTGTTGCTGTCAGTTTCAACCTTTGTCTTGTTGCCCTAACCTCATAAGCTTCCTGAAAACTTAGCTGTAACAAGGTGGGACTATACAATAAGTAACTCCAAGAAGCAGATGTTGTCATCCCCACTTTAAAGATGTGGAAACTGAGGCCCTGAAGGGTCTATCAACTTGCCCAAGGTCATAAAGCTAGTAGTCAGGAGATGGCCAAGGTCAAGCTCAGGCCTGGCTGACTCTGTAGCCTGGTCTTTTTTTACTACCCCCCTCATACCCAGAACTATTCTCAGAAAGAGGTGTCGAAGCATTAGAGGAGGTGCTGGTACAAGTGGCTTCTGGGGTGAAATTAATGAGAACTGAAAGTTACACTTCTATGTTACATCTAGGAAGGACATATTTATGAAACATTTGGTCATAAGGATATAAGTAATCTGTGGAGTCAATCCCCATTGCATCGTAACCTTGATTCACTGAGACTGGTTAGCATGAGTGATTGGATTGTCAAGTTAACTGAGAGTTAACTCAGTAGACTGCACTTTTCCACCCTGACTACTGAAAGCTTGCTGTGGTCGCTATTTTCCTGCTTCAGTTACTATCCTGTAATACACATGACGGGACCATTATTACAATTCCAGATTCCATTCAACACTGAATGCAGTGCTCAAAACATAGGAGGCCCTAGTTGTGGTTCTTGATTCGGCTGACTGTCTGGAGTTTTCTTGGGCCTTGGGGTCAAGCTTGTATTTATCAGTTCTCTCTGAGCAAGATGTAGATGGACACATGGACTGTGGGGTGGGCACTGACCCCACTGCAAGCATGCCCAGGCTTCTCAACCCGCCCCACTGGCTACCTCATCCACTGACCTGAGATGAGGGCCAGGCTTCATATTATTACAGGCAGAGACAAGTCTATTTTGCTGTGAGCTGCCTGTTTTCACTTAAAATAGAAGCTCAATGATTTTGTTTCAGTTACTTGAGAGTCTGTGTTGGAAGGATTCTGGCTAATCAAGATTTTGTTTGCCTGTATGACTTTCTCATTACCCATAACCATTTATTGAGTGCATTCTGTGCCCAGAAAAAATATGCTGGGCTTTGAGAATACAAAGATGTAGGCAGACTAGAACATTTTGATTTCATGGGGATGAACAGCAGATCACGCTGGCTATGGCTGGGTGTACATTGAAAGCGACATAAATCCTCTTCTGTGGAATATTGGAAAGAGCTCTGGCTTTGGCCTCAGACCCACCACGGACATTCTGGAGGACTTGTGCATGGCTCCTTAACCCGGCTGAACCTCAGTCTCCTCCTCTGTATAGTAGGGATGCGAATGTCTATTCAGAGCTTTGTTAGAAAGATCAGAGATAACGTATGTGAAATCCTGGCACATAATAAATGCTCAGTAAATGGTAGCTGGTAGCATCGTGCCTTTGAGCATTCTCTGCTCAGAAAACCCGGGAGAACTCCCTCCCAGAGAGTGGGTGTATAATCTCCATGAGGTCTCCTTGTTTGGCAGGTTGAAGGGTCAACACCACAGAAAGCTACTGTCTAGGGACACACATGTCTATAAATATCCCCTGCCCGTGTAAATACATGGTTGAGTGGAACCATCACGTCACAGTGAGGACACGCGTGCGCTGCTATCAGCCACTGTGCAGCAGGCAGCGTCCCCTTCCACGTCCATCAAACTGCACAGTCGCCCAACAGAGAGAACACTGCGCTGTCCTTCTTCCGCACACTTTATGCCAAAAGAGAGCAGATCAGTAGGAGAAAACGTGGGTTTATCCTGCTGAGATGAGGGCTGGGGCTGCAGGGAGTGGTAAGGGAAGGGAGAATGAGAAAGAGCGAGGTGGGGAAAGGATGCTGAGGGAAGAGAAGATGAGGAGGGACGCAGAGGGGACCCTGCTCTCGTGGCGGGTAACTTCTCAAATCCACGAAGCCTCTTTGCCTGTCACAGACTGAAATGACACTCACAAAACTGGATAAAGTGTTGAGGACTTTTCTTGCTCTGGCCATGTCAGTGGTCCCCACCAGGGACAGTCTAACCTCTTCCTGTTCTCTTCGCATCTCTTTGCCTCTCCTCGTGCATTTCCTCTTTCCCTTTTCTTCCTTTTCAGTTGATTTCCTCCCCTCCCCTCTCCTCTGCCCTGCATCCTCATTCTCCTTTTCCAAACCCCAGGGTTGATGTACAGGTATCTCTTTCACTAACTGAACCCCACAGCCCCCATCCCCTCACCAAGCCATTAACACCCAGATGCTCAGTGGGACGCACACCCAGCCTGTTATTAATTTTAGCTCAGCTGCCAACCAAGCCATGTGCTGACTAATCCTGCAGGGTGACGTGGATGTGGGTGTCTGGGAAAATGGAGGCATCTGGAACCCGAGTCCAAGCAGCCCAGAGCCACTGGGATAGGACGAGAGGGGCAGGGGGCAGGGGATGGTACAGGTGGCGGAGGGTGCGATGTGATGGGAGTGAGATGGTCCCCATCCTCCCCCAAGACCTGGCAGCTGCTTGGCAGGCAGCCTGAGCCCTCCAGGTGCTGAAGAAAGGCCATGCCCAGGCTGAGCAGACAGGGAGGAAGGAGCCCGGGATGGGATTCTGGAAGCCCATGTCCTCCCAGGTTACTTATCTGCTTTGAGCCTCAATTCCCCCCCTTTACCATGGAAGCAAGATTACCGCCCTGCTACTCATGGGGCTCTGCTGAGTCTCAAATGAGGTAAAGAGAGGGAAAGGACAGGAAGCCTTCTCTACAGCGAGGGCCTGGCATGTTAGCTCGGGCTGCCATAACGGACTCCCACAGATGGAGGTGGGCCTTAAACAACAGGCATTTATTGTCTCACAATTATGGAGGCTGGAAGTCTGTGATCAAGGTGTCCAAAGCATCAGTTTCTCCTGGGCCTCTCTCCTTGTCTTGTAGATGGCCACCTTGCCTTCTCACTGTGTCCTCACGTGGCCTTTCCTCTGAGCAGGTCTGTGTCTGCATTTCCTCTTTCTATAAGCCATACTGGAGGAAGACTCTCCCTAGTGACCACATTTTAACTTCATTACCTCTTTAAAGAACTCATCTCCAAATACAGTTACATCCTGAGGTCCCAGGGGTTAGGACTTCAACATGTGAATTTGGGGGGGCACAGTTCCGCCCAGAATATGTGGCTATTTCTACATGATCAGTCATCGTAGGGTCAGGGTCTGTCTTGCAGATGGGAGCATGTTTATCTGTGCAGATGGGAGGATACAGCAGTTTCCAGAGGGCCTGTGGGGGTTGAGCCAGCCAGCGATGGGAGCAGGGACCTATCAGGGAAATTTTGCATCCACCACGGCTCTTCTCCTCAGTGGCCGTTTCCCGCCACAGGTCCACTATAATAGCACGTCCAGTGGGACTTCTACTGCTGAGAATTGGTGGTTTCAGCCACTCCGTCCAGGGCATGCAAGAGGAAACAGAATTGGCACTGCCACCCCCAGTCATGGCCCCAGCCTCTCCCTCTCCTGCCTGTGAGATGAGAGGAGGGATTGGGGCGTCATGACTCATTTATCTGTGAGGAGTTCTGAGGCTTCTCTCTCCCTTTATGTCCGGGTGGGAGGGCGTCCTCTTCAGAGGCCATGGTGAGACGTGAGACGATCACTCATAGAAACTGGGGCTGTACAGCTCTCGCCCCTGCTGAGCCCTTGTTGAACTGGGGCACTGGCGGGCTCATCCTGGTGTTCTCACAGGAATGGTGTGTGAGTGGCGAGTGAGCTTGAGGGACGGCTGGGGTGTGCTGTGAGGAGTTGGAGCTGAATGAGAAGATAGACCCTCATCCCTCTTCTCACTGCAGGTCTCTGGTGGCGGGAGATTGGCTGGAGCAGCCTGTGGGTGGCAGCAGGGAGAGCAGAAATAGGGGTGCTGCTTGGACAGAAGGGAATGGAGGTGCCTTGCCAAGGTGCCAGGGTTCAGGGTGAAGGGTCCTGGAAGGCAGGATGAGGGGCTAAAGCTCAGAGCTGGTTGAGGGCACGGACCCATCAAGGCTGAAGAGAACGTCTTTGCCCCTCTCAGATATCAGCAATGGAGGGCTGAGTGAGTTTGGTGCAACGAGCAGGACTGGTGGGAAGTGATTCCAGGAGATCTCCAGGTACCAGGTATCTCTGGCTTCCCCAGTCAATCCTGTAAACAGTAGGCACCCCAACCCCAACACCTGGACCAACTCCCCCATACTGGCCATGATATTTCACATCTACACTATTCAGAGGGAAGAGCAGGCGGGAGGGCAGTGGCCACTGCCATGGGGACCACACTTCCATATCCAGCAGAGTGACTGGAGAGTTCTCTGTGGGTGAGGGGAGAATGGAGCCCGTGCCTTCTCTTCTCTGGCTGACTCAGGCTTATAAGTTTCCCTTTCTCCATCAGAGCCTTTTGCTATGGCATATGATATTGTAGAATTGTCCTGAACCCTGGTGCACTAAGTGGTGACCCATAGGGACTGACCTGGCATGAAATGCCCTAAGGAAACCGGGCATGTGGGCAGAGGTTATTACAGCCCATGGAGCCAGGCTGAACAGAGAGGGACCTGAAGACTTCATAGTCAGTCAGCTCAGGCTGCCATCACGACATAACAGGCTTGGGGGGTTTAAACAACAGGCATTTATTTCTCACAGTTCTGGAGGCTCCAAGTCCAAGGTCAAGGTGCCAGCAGAATGGTTCCCGGATGACGCAACTCTTCCGGGCTTGCAGACGGCCACCTCTTTGCTGTGTCTTCACATGGCCTTTGCTCTGTGTGCTTGGAGAGAAAGATCTCTGGTGTCTTTCCTTCTCCTTATTAAGAAACCAGTGCTACCAAATTATAACCCCACGCTTATGACCTCACTTAACCTTACTCCGTTCCGTAAGGGCTCTATCTCCAGATACAGTCCCATGGAGGTGGTTAAGGCTACAACACACAGTTTTTGGGGAACACACACTTACTCCAGCCACTTAAAATGCTGTCACCTCTTAAAAAGTTAAAAAGTTGTTAAAAATATATCAATTAAAAAAATGTCACCTTTCTCTTTCTGCCTCCCTGCCCCAACACACGAGAAGAGAGAGAGGGAGAAGGGGTTCCTGAGGTGGTCCTTGGCCCCCGCCTGCCCCATCTGTACTCCAGGGAGAGAAGGGAGACAAAACACCAGACCCCTTTAGGTCCTGGAGCTGAATCCTGTCCAGGGCTGAGGAGGGGAAGAGCTTTAGATCGACCCAGATCGAAGTGTAAGATGGACTGAGCTTTTTAATAATCAAAATTGACCAGAAAGTTAGAGAATCTGCCCAAGGTGCCATTAAGGGATCGGCTACGCATGGAGGAAGGAAGATTGGCTTCAGCACAGTACTCAAGCCAGACTGCTAATTGACCTGCTCCATCACTGGGGGAGACAAAGTCCTTTGCAATCAGAAGAGCTTTCTATCATCCACAGACTCTCCTGACATGCAAACACTCCAGGAACGCCCACCCCCTTAAGGTGTGAAGCTGAGAGGGCTGGGCTCCCAGGGCACAGAGCCCAGGGTCGTGGGGTTGGGGAGGGCAGACAGGGTACAGCGCAACCTCCGGGCTCTCAGGCACTTCCCGGAGGAGGGACATGGGAGGGAATGAACAATCAGAGGGCATCAGGGAGACAAGCACGAAAGGCACTTCCAGCTGAAAGGTCTGGAGGCAGGAGGGGCTTGACCTGTTCCAGAACCTACATGGTTTAGCCTAGGCCTGTGGTTTCCTGGCTCTGGAGTGCAGACACCAGAAGACATCAATTCTTGTTGGAAAGTGATACAGCTTTGCGTTTGGCCAAGAAAGGATATCAAGATCACCCCCTTCCGCACCATTTATTACCATCATCCTTTCCTAAAAGGAGAGATTTTAACATTCCCCACTCCAAACAAAAGAGAGAAGGGACATAATCTCAAAATTATGTGTTCTGCTACAAATTGAATACGAGTTCAGACAATTAAGTTCGCGAACTCATCCTAGAAAAAGTGCTACATACCTCATTGCTGAATATCACTATGGTCACCTTCGAAGTACTCCCCTTGGGAAGCTACGCACTGACGCCAGTGCCTAGTCCACACTTCAAAGCGATTTCGGAACTCTTTTTCTGGAATGACCATCAGAGCTGTCATCGTATTACACTTGACGTCCTGAATGTCATCAAAATGTCTTCCTTTCAATATTTCCTTTACTTCGGGTAAAAAAAGAAGTCATTGGGGGTCAGATCAGGTGAGTAGGGAGGGTGTTCCAATATAGTTATTTGTTTATTGACTAAAAATTCCCTCACAGCCAGTGCCCTGTGAGCTGGTGCATTGTCATGATGCAAGAGCCATGAATTGTTGGCGAAAAGTTCAGGTTGTCTAACTTTTTCACGCAGCCTTTTCAGCACTTCCAAATAGTAAACTTGGTTAAGTGTTTGTCCGGTTGGTACAAATTCATAATGAATAATCCCTCTGATATCAAAAAGGGTTAGCAACTTCGGTGCAGCAAGTTCGTGAACTTAACTGTCAGGCAGGCCTTGTAAATATAGCACTGGGGAAATGTCACTGCGTTGCCTTTTTTTTTTTTTTTTTCTCTAATTGTGCTGAGACCGATAAAAACTTCAGTCATCTGAGCTGAAGTGTGGCTGGTTATGCTTGAGTATGAACGTGAGTCCATGTGTGGGAAGGGAAATGTGGAAGACTGTGTGTGTGTGTGTGTGTGTGTGTGTGTGTGTGTGTGTGTGTGTGATTGTGTGTGCATGCGTGTTGGGGACGGGGGAGGAGGGTAGAGGTGTGTGAGTGTGGTAGGAACTGGGGAGCCACTGCTGTAGGAGTTGGGGTTTGCACATAATTCTGGGATCTTGATCACTTAGAGCCCGCCCATAGTTCTGAGTGCCATTCTTCCCTTCTGCGCCCTCTCTGCCATCACCCCTGTGTGTGCTCTTTTCATTCCTCTCCTCTCCGACGCTAATTGCCATATTGAGCTGACCCCCTCCCCCCAGCCCATCCTCTGGTGGGAGGAGAGGCCCCGCAGCAACCCCGCCAGGCTTCTCACATCCTGCCAAGAAGAATTGTTATTCTGTAAAGGAGCCTTTACATCCTCCTGACACATAGTCACTGGGGGAAGCAAAACTGGGCCAAGTTCTTATTCAGCAAAGGACTCGGCTCTCTTGGGGCCTGGCCCTGCCTGAGGCTCTCACATGGTTTATGACCTTGACTCAGTGATGCTGTCCTTTAGCCCCGCTGGCTGGGACAGAGCTACAGGTGACTTCAAGCTTCCTGGAGGGATGTTTTGGCCCTCCTTGTTCCATGGGGCTGAGCCACCTGACGTTGGTCCAAACTCCTGGACTGGGCCTAGGGTTGTCCTCACTGGTCCCAAACTAAGTCTTGGCTCCTCTGCATAACTGCTCCCTTATGGAAACAATTTGCTCCAATTCATCTGAGAGCCACCCAAACCCTCCAAAATTCTGCATCATCTCTTGTCTCCATGATTTTGTACAGTTCTCCTCTCCTGAGAAGAATGCCTTTCCAAACGGTAGCCCAGCTTCAAAATTCAGCTAAAATGCCACCTCCTCCAGGAAGCCTTCCTGCACCATTTCAATGAATGATGACATTGCATACCAGGGTGAGGGAACATGGGAACTGAACCTCCAAATTCTTGCCCATATTTTAAAACAGGTGCTCTCTGCATTGGGTGCCTTGCTTGCCTTTTGGGCACAGTGTTATTGTGTGAGATTTTAGAATTCAGATTAATCTCTTCCGCTGGCAACATCCCCCCTCCCCCCAATACACACCCCTATGCTGATTTTGCCCAATTGTTTTTTAAAGCCATGCTTTTGTTTTTACTGTTTTTAAGTTTATCTTTTTATGGAGTTGTTTTTTAATACTTATTATTTTTTATTGATTTTACTCTCTCGTTTAGTGTTTACTATAAAAGAGGGAATAGGAAATGGCAGCAGGAGGGGCAGGATGAGAATGCAGTGCAGGCCCAGGCAGGAGTGATGTCCTGAGATCTCTGGCTGGGGCTGGATGGGGAAGGAAGCAGCGGGCTTTGAGCAGAGCGGAGCCAGGTTCAGGCCCAGCTGCACCCCTCAGCCTCCTGCAACTTGGGGATCAATTCCCTCTCAGCCTCAGTTTTTTCATCTGTAAATAGGGATGAAAAGCATCTGAGGACACTGGGTTGTTGTGAGAATGACATTGAATACTGCCCGTAGGGCCTGCAGCACAGTGCATGGGCCATACCAGGCACCCACAAGATGAAACGTCTCCTGACTTTTATTCCCCAAGCAGGGTCCTGAGTTGGTCTTTAAGGAAGCCATGCTTCTTTGGGAAGCAGGGCTACTACTAACCTGCCTGGTGCCCTTTTGTGAGTTAGAGAAGGGCACCCCCTCTGGGCAGTGCCCATACGCTGGCTGGCAAATGGAGCATGGCGGGGGTACTGACTGCACAGCCGTGGGCAGTGGCCTCCTAGTGACAGCAGAAGGAAGGCAGCCAACTTCATGTTCGCCACTTCCCATTCCTGGGGCAGGTTGATCACACGTGAGCCACGGAGCCAGCCTCAAAGGCCCCTCAGGAGAGCTGTTGGGCAAAGGTGTTCGTGTGCAGAAACTTCTGGGTGGGCAGCAGGGGGACACGACTACTTACTCTCTTTTTTCCATATACTGTGTATGCCACGTTCCTCTATGTGAAGGCAAGCTCCTCGAGGAGAGGGATTCCCACTTAGTTCTCTTTATATGGAAGGTGCCAGAAAAAATGTATACACATTTTAAGAAAGGAAAAACTATTAAAATTGTAATACTCGATATATACCCAAAACAAAAGACGAATACAAGTCACGTTTGACTTCTGCAATTACAAGAGGTGCTCAAAGTGGTGACCATCAGCATAATTTTAATACCTTTTTTTCCTTTCTTAAAAGGTGAATACATTTTTTTGACACCCTCTGTATTCGTTGCTGTGCCCTCTACTGCCTAGAACATGAGAGGTGAATAATAAATGTTTGTCTTGCAGGGCACAGGCATGAGGGGACCTGGGGACGAGGCTGAGACGGGAAGGGAGAATGGCTTATGCAGCCCCCGCCTGTCCAGACGCAGCCTCTAGGAGCAGGCGCGATACCAGCTCATGATTCTTTTTTATGCTCCAATCTACAGCACCCGTTCACGGGGCAAATGCATCACAGCAGAATTTCTGTTCCATCTACGGTCGCGTGCCCTTGCATTCTGACGATGCCCACCCCAGGCTCGCTGCATAATACACTGGTGGAATACTTCCCGCGTTCAGAAACCAGCGGGCCACTCTGCTGCCTGTCCTCTCCCAGCCTCAGTTTCCTCATTAGAAAAGTGTTTAAACTTTGATTAGGTTGGTGCAGAAGTGACTGCGGGTTTTGCAATTATTTTTAACCTTTTAAATCGCAATTACTTTTGCACCGCTCTAATAGAAAAAAGATGGTAACCAACAGTCACTTGCTCATAGGGTTATTGTAAGGATGAAAAATGATAATGCAAAAAATAGTCCTTAGCACAGGGTCTGATAAGCTCTTGTTAAAGATCCTTATCATTTTCATTAATAATTGATGTGCTTCGACTGGAGGACCTGGGCACCACAGAGAAGAAGCGCTAGCTGCAAACCCCCCTCTTCTTGGGGACTCCTTAGGGTGAGCTGGGAACAGAGCTGGGTTGTCCCTGGTTTTCGCTGACGACACCGAGGCTTCAGGAGATGGGGTCCGTGCTGGGATCACTGTGTTTCTAAGCAGCATAGAGAGTTTTGCAGCTGGGCAGCTCTGCTCCGATGCTGGTGCTTTCCCATATTTCCTTGGGTGAAACAAATGGAGGCATGGAGAGTCCTTTTTTCTTTTTTTTTTTTTACAAAAATATTTAAATTATTTCCCCACATTTTAATAAAATGATATTAACTTCAATTGTCATCATTTCCTGCAACGTTACAAAGCTGCTTGTGAACTTTTCTCAGCACATTAGTCGCTTGGGTGGTTAATTATTAGCCATTAATTTGGGTGAGGCTTTCTGCAAAGTGACGGCTCCAAAGAGCCATTTACCTGTTTATTCATACTTTCCACCAAAGACCTATTTTTCTTTACAACAAGCCCAATATTAAATATGCAGCCGGTTTTATTTATTTATTTTTACAAAGAAACCCTGACCTGTGAAAGCTCCTTTCTTTTCATCCTGGTTTCAAAACAATTCATTCATGCATTTTAGAAGTTATGCAAATGAGCTTCCCTTGATTTTAGGGGATTTCTCTGGAATTGATTTTGGGATTCTGACAGGCATTGGGGCTGTCACATAATGGATATATTTAGCCAGAATGACAAGGCTGGTAATTATGCACGAGGAGCCTTAGAACAAGGAATGTTTACTTTGATGTTTAATTTTGGCAGACTTCTTTAGTTTGCTCAACTTAATCAAAAGCAATCAAAATACACTAGTGTGAATTACACCAAATTAATTTCAAACCAATGGAAGACATCATGTCTTTCAAATACTGTGTTTCCCACCAAATAAAACCCAGCCTGACAATCAGCTCTAATTCATCTTTTGGAGCAAAAATTAATATAAGACATGGCCTTATTTTACTATAAGACCAGGTCTATAATATAATATAATATAATATAATATAATATAATATAATATAATATAATATAATATAATATAATATAATATAATAAATATAATAAATATAATATAATATAATACAACATGACATGACTTAACATAATATATTATAATATAATATAACTGGTCTTATATTTATTTTTGCTCCAAAAGACGCATTAGAGCTGATTGTTTGGCTAGGTCTTACTTTGGGGGAAACAGGGTACGAATGTTGAACTGGCACTTCTGAATGAACGAACCACTCAAAGCAAGGAAGGGGGTACATTTGTCCAGGGCATGAATTAGGATCTGGGTGAGGACTGGGCAGGATTTCACAAGGAGCTAAGCTTTCGGGAAAGACTGAAGGCCTAAGAATGACCCTCCTTTTGGGATGTAAGGCAACCTCACTCTGTGACCTGGGAAACTCACTCTTGTGACTTAAACCCAGCTTCTCACGGCCTCAGTTTGCTGATCAATTCAACAACCTAATTCTTGCCTTGCTACTATTATTAGTAAAGAACGACTTACCTTGATTATATTTATTGAGTGTTTACTCTGAGCCAGGTTCCGTGAGCACCCTTATTTCCCTTCAACCTGATGATGGCCCCGTGAGGTTGGTGCCACCCTTGAATCGACAGGGAGTCGCTGGGCGCTAAGCCACTTGGAGCCCAGGCACCCTCACTCCAGTTTAAGTCTCTAGGGACGTTGTGCTTAATTCAGCAGACTTCTTTGCTTTGACAACTTAATCAGGAGCAATCAAAATATGCTTATGAACGTATAGAAAATTAATTTCAAGCCAATGCAAAAGATTATATTTCCCTACCATGGAGAATCAAGTGAGAAAATGGATGTGAAAATATTTTGTAAAACGATAACTGCTATGCAAATGAGCAGTTTCAACGGCGAGAGAACCAGTCTAGGAGAGGCCCAACCTGCAGAGGAAGACACTCAACTCCTCCAGCTCATTACTCATGACGGGAGGACAGGTTTTCTTTTATGACATTTGGAATTCAGTGGGGCCCATAGAGTCGCTCCAACATTGATTCATTGAATACGTTTCCTGAGTTTTTCTACCAAGATCAAGGTACGGTGAGGAGAAGGATACAGTTTGGTAAGATGTCGTCTTGACCGCCGGGAGCCCAAATGCATTGATAGAGACAAACAAACAGGTTGTTCATGATAATCCAAGAATCCACGGAACAAGACCCAATGATGGCACTTGTTTGGCACTATTTTAAAAATGGGAAGTAAGTCTGTCCCATTTACCAGTGTATCCCCAGTACTTGGCCCACAGATTGGCCACAGGACGTATTTGATACATTTGGTTGAATGAATGAATTATCAATGGGTCCTGGATGTCAGGGTGGGCATCCAGAGTAGACGAGAGTCAATTGAACCTTGTAAAGATGAGGCTGGTAATTATGGGGGGAAGTTCTGAAGGACACCCCAGGATGAAGGAACAGTGTGAGGTGTTAGAGTGGCGTGACTACTTGGCTATGGTTGAGACACAGGGTGTGGAGATCACAGCATTAGAAGAGCGTGGTAGGTCAACTGTGGTCAGCAGAGGCTGGGCTTTTGTGCTCATGCTGCAGAGGGTGGGAGTTATTCTGCGTGTTTTGGAGGAGGGGGGTGACCTAACTCTCTGAGATAGTCTGTGGTGTTACTTTGAGGGCCACACTACCCAGGGCTTAAATTTCTGTTGCCCTCTTTGCTGGCTGGGTTAACTTGGGCAAGTTACTTAACCTCTCTGCATCTTGAGTGGTCCAGTGTAAAATGGGGTGATAATTGTCTTGTTTCGGGGGAGGGGAGGTTATGACCATTACATGAACTGTTAGGTATAAAGCACTTAGAACCACACCAGACACGTAGGGAGCCCTGAGTTGGTGCTAGCTGTTATTATTAATTGGTGTTCAGTGGCCCACATGGGAATCCTCGCTTTGCCACTTGTCAGCTATGTAACCTCGACATAACGACCGCAGCCCGCCAAGCCTCACTGTCCTTTTTTGTAAATGGGGAGGTAGAAGAGCATCTGGCTAGGGTGAGGGTTAGATGGGTGCAAACTCTTTGCACAGTGCCCACCTAAGAGCAAGGCAAACCAGACTGTGGCTTGGGTTAGGAAGACTCCTCCATTATGAGAAGAAGGTTGGAGGAGACACGATGGGTGCGGAACTTGCTTGAAGGGTCTGAATGGTCAGTATGAGAGACGGGGACAGGAGCCTTTGTGAAGCCAGAACGGAAGCAGGGACTGGGGCAAAAAGGAGGGGGAATTTGAGAGCCATGCCTGTGGGACCTGGAGGCTTACAGGAGGGAAGAGGAGGACAGTGAGGTTCTCACCTGCTTCCTGGGAGGATGTGTGTACATGGCCCGACGTGAAGGAGTCAGCAGAAGCAGGTTGGGGATGAAAAACTGCGATGGTGGACTCACTGGTGAGGCCGACGTGTGGTTGAGAGAGCTTCAGAGAACATTTCTCGTAAGCTAATCACGTTTTCACAGAATCTGCATTTTTAGGGAGATGAACTTTCCCACACTACTTCTTTTTTGTGTGGTAAAATATACCTAACGTAAAATATACTATTTTAACCATGTTTAAGGGTACAGTGCAGTGGCATTAAGTACATTCATATCGTTGTGCGACCATCACCACCACCCATCTTCAGAACTTTTTCATCTTCCCAAACTGAAAATCGGTGCCCATTAAACACTAACTCCTTATTTTCCCACCTCCCAGGCCGTGGCAACCACCATTCTACTTTCCATCGGTATGAATTTGATGACTCTAGGAACCTCATATAAATGGAATCACAAAATATTTGTCCTTTTGTGACTGGCTTATTTCACTTAGCATCATGTCTTCAAATATCATCCATATTGTAGCATGTGTCCAAATTTCCTTCCTCTTAAAGGTTGAATAATATTCTACTGTATATATAAACCACATTTTGCTTGCTTAATCATCTGTTGATGGACATTTGGGTTGCTTCCACCTTTGGGTTATTGTAAATAATGTTTCTGGGATATTGGTGTACAAATATCTATTCAAGTCCCTGCTTTTAATTCTTTTGTGTATATGCGTATACTCAGAAGTGGAATTGCTATATCATACAGTAATTTTATGTTTAACTTTTTAAGAAACACTGTGCAATTTTCCATGACAGCTGTATCATTTTGCATTCCTACCAGCAATACATAAGGGTTCTGGTTTCTCCACAACCTCACCAACACTTATTTTCTCTTTCTGTCTTTCTCTCTCTTTCTTTCTCTCTCTCTCTCTCTCTCTCTCTCTCTCTCTCTCTCTCTCTCTCTCTCTCTCTCTCTCTCTCCTTCCTTCCTTCCTTCCTTCCTTCCTTCCTTCCTTCCTTCCTTCCTTCCTTCTTTTAAATAGCCATCCTAATGGGTGTGAAGTGACATCTCGTTGTGGCTTTGATTTGTATTTCCCTAATGATTAGTGATGTTGAGCATCTTTCCATGTGCTTATTGGTTGTTTGTATATCTTGTTTGGAGAAATGTCTATACAAATCCTTTGCCTATTTAAAAATTACAAAAAATTAAAAAAATTTTGTTGTTGAGTTGTAGAAGTCCTTTAATATGGTGGATATTAATCCCTTATCTGGTAAATGATTTACAAATATTTTTCTCCCATGCGTTTTTACTCTCTTGATAGCGTACTTTGATATGTAGAAGTTTAATTTTGATAAAGTCCAAGTTATCTATTGTAGCCTATACTTTTGGTGCTACATCGCTTCTTGTAAGAAAGAGTCACCTTGTTATGCTAAGTTTCTTGGATAATTTTGCAACTACATGTCTGAGCAAATCTATTTTATAATTCTCTCGGGTTTTTAAATTATTAGACATATGGGTGTACAATGCCACATTTGTGGTCCTTGTAGCTTCCCCTCTGAATTTTCTTGTGTATCAATGGTCCCATCAATTTTCTAGTGCCCAGGACTGAAAAGTCATTCTTGACTTCCCGTCTCTCTCCCTTCATAGCCAGCTGCAGAAACTGGGAAATTGTTTCCCTTATTCTCCTGGGCAGCTAGACTACATCTTCCAACCTCCCCGCAGTTAGATGAATGACCTCTGGCTGACAAAATATGGGCAGAAGGATGTTTACTACCTTCTGGGCTGGGAATAAAAGCTTCTATACAACCCTCTCTATGCTGTCTCTCTTCCCTTATCTGCTGGCCACATGCGAAGTGGAGACATATCCAGGGGAGGTCTGTGTGGACTGTGTTGGAGCCACAAGATAAAAGGGGCCTGGGTCCCTGAATGACTGCATGGATCAAGCCCTTCCATTCACCCACATTGTACTGTGATGTGAGTGAGAAACAAACCTTTGCTTAGTTAAGCCACATAGATTCTGTGGTTGTTCGTTATGGCAGTTAGCCCATGCAGACTAACCCACCAATTCAGAAGTCCCATTAAGGCTATCTTTATAACGTCTCTCTCCCTGTCCCCTTCTTCCCATGCCTATATAGACTATTTTAGTCTTGTTGCTGCTCCCCCAACCCCTAAACTACTACGATGGTTTCCTAACTGGATTACCTGCTTCTAATCTTTCCCCCTCTAGTTCACCATTCATTCTCACAGGGGATCAAAAGCTTTATATGCTTTTTTTTTTTAAAAAAAAACCTTTGGTTTTCAGGGATTTTCCCAATAGGATGGAGGCCTTCTTTCCTTTCCTATCCTCCCCTCCCCTCTCCCTTTGGAGCATGCATTATCCTCTACGTATGCTTGCTTTTTTCTTTTTTTCAATTTTGCCTATTCCTCCTCCTATCTCCTCCCATCTCCTTATTCTGACTCCTATCTCCTTATTTAAAGCTTAACTACCTTTCAAGTTCAGTGCTTTCCCTCCTCCAGGGAGCCTTCTGTGAACTTCTGTCTTACTCTCTGTCTCATATGTTTGGCACTGGATATGTGTTGCTCTTTATATGTATATATAGTTCCATGCTTAATGTCTTCAGCTAGAGCAGCAATCCTTAACTCTGGGTTTATCAGTGGGATATGTGAGCTAAATTCTATGTGTGTACTTTTTTTTTTTTTTTTTTTTTTTTTTTGCTGGACTTACAGACCTCAGAGGTCCCTTCCAGTGTTGAAAGTCCAATGAGACTTGAATATCCATTACCCTTAGAAAACAATTCATGAGAGCAGGAACAGATATAACACCTCAGAGGTAAGAAACGCAGGGGTGGAGGCAAAGTCAGCTCACAGAGGAAGCCCTTTCTACCTGTCCTGCTTACACAGGAACCACTGCCACGCTTCTGGAAGGGGAATCAAGGACTCTGCAGTGGTGACTCACTGTCCCCGGAACAGCCTCAGGGTGGGTCCCATTCCCTTTGGTTCCCATGAGGCAGGTGGTTTGTGCAGTTGACTGGAATGGGCTAGGGTACCTCTAGCTTGCTTTACTCTCCCCCCACCTCAGAGCTGCCTGGGCTGGGAGGGCCAGTTCTTGTCAAATCCTGGGGCAGGTGAATAGTTCCTCTGTCCTGGTTATTCCTTTGAGATAATTCCACACTGGCCAGCAGCCCCTCTTCATTGGTTCATCTCCACACTCATAAGATCCATCTCCTCTCTAAGACTGTGTGTGATGGGGCCTCGTGGCCTCTGGCACTGCTCTTCCCGAAGGAGTCTGGGCACCCCCTACCCCCCTGCATCCCTCGCCTCTGTGACTCTTACTGTTTACTCAGCATCCACTGGCAGCTGGCACTACCTTGCTAGCTTTTCCCCTCTACAGCTCTTTGAATGTTTAATAAATTCTTAATTAAAAGCTGGACACCTCATCTATTTCTGTCAATTGCTTCTCTGTTGTGAAGAAGAGAGGCTTACAGGAGGGAAATGTTAGCTCTGCACCCGCCCTCCTTTCACAGCCACAACCACACACGCTCGTGAGCGCGCGCGCACGGCAATAGGGCTCGGCGCTGTATTTACATAATTCTATTGACATTTTGAGGCTAAAATTATGTATGCTACTTTAATTTGCTGTTAAATTAAATTATGAATGTTTGGAACATAGTAATTTCTTTTGTTCTATGAACAGATTGTTTTATATATCTGCCTATATTACCAAGTTATTAATTTAATGATTTCATAATAGCAGCTCATTCCTCTGGGTAATATAAAGGCTGAAGTGCACGCTCTGTACAGCACCGGCAGACGCCGCTTGCCCTACGTGCATTGAAGTTTTTAGGAATAAAGATATTAGTTTTGGCAGAATGTTTAAGTGTGCATAGGGAAACTGGAGGATGTGACAGGTCAGCTCCGGTGTCCCAATCTCATTTAAAAAAGGCAGGACATCGTCCATTGCCCATGAGACTGAATGAAAAATAATTTTCTTAAATAAAGTCAAGCACCTAGCTCAATGCTGGAAAGTTTGAGAGCTGCTGCCTGACTGTTTACTCTTGCAGCCCTGGACACAGTGAGGTTCAGCTGGGGTCTTTCCTTCTGTGGGGCTGTGCGGCTATTATCCTGTCAGCATCCTGGAGATGTGCTGCCATGGCAACATGGCATTAGTTACATCATTCTGCTCCTTGCTGGCATCCAGCCCTATTTTGGGGTAAGGGCAAAGGGCTAGCTGCTGTGTGTTGAGGGGGTAAGAGCATGGAGTCTGGATTCAGAGGAGCCTTCCTCCAGGCCCGGGACTTGTGGCTTGGGATCTCTGAGCCTCAATTTCCTTATCAATAAAATGGAGGCATTGAGATCAACTGCCCAACCAATTTTGTAGGAGTTGTATGGCTCAAACAAGAAATGAGATGAGGATGAGAAAATGTTTTGTAATTGGTAACAGACAGGGCTCTTTGGGGGCTGTGTTGTGTGGGGTGTGGGCAGGTACCCATCACCACACACAATATTAGAGCAACGATCATGGTCATTCTTACAACCTCCAGGGAGTCACTGCTCTCGGGGCCTCAGTTTCCTCAGTTGACTCTAAGATGTGAGCTTGATAACTTCCAAGGTCCTCCCCATGTCTGGGAGTTTTGGACTCTATTCTTTTTCAGGAGAAACCACCACAGTGGTTCATGTTCGTTGGAAAGCCAATGCTGAAGGACCAGCCTCACCAGGAATCACAGCACATCCAGCTGTTCAATAAATATCGAGCACCTCTAACTCAACAAGCACTGATTTAGAGCTGCAGTTACAACCGTCTCCAACACAGGCACAGTTGCTACCTTCTCCAAGCTGAGGGTCTAATGGGAATCAGATGGCGAAACGGGAGAGGGGGTGAGCAGTCCAGGCTGAGACCTTAGGGTTGGCGCTGTGTCAGCCATGCACAGACAGCGTGAAGGGGTGTGAAGAGCAAAGGTGCTTCAGGAAGAAGTAAGAGCACATGAGAGAAAGGAGGTAGGAGAGCGCAATGCAGCGTGGATGGACATCAACCCTGGGTTTGGGGGAGAGCGCTGACCCACCAGCTGGAGGGGTCAGCAGGGGCCATACTTGGCAGACACTGAGAGCCTCGTTCGGCAAAGGGAAATGGGGAGCCACTGCGGAAGAGACAGGATATGTTTTGTACATTAGAAAGGACACCACGGCTGCTGTGGGGAGAATGATTTGGAAAAAAGGGTCAGATTGGAGACACGGAGACCAGTTCAGAGACTGTTGTAGTAATCAAGGTGAGAGGTGATGAGGGTTCAATTTTGGTAGTGACAGTGCCGTGGGGAGAAGTACACCAACGCAGATGCTCAGAAAGTAGAGTTCATAAGGTCTCCATTAGGCTGTTGGTTACATGGGGACAGAACAGAGAAGAGTTGTGGAGGGGGCGAGTAGAGGTCTTTGAGGTTGCTTTTTGCCCTTCAAGTTCTTGGTTCTCTAACTCTCCTATCATTTCTTTAAAGGAAACTCTGACGCCAACTCTTCCTCCCATGGTCAACACACGCTGGCACATGTACAACACATGTACTTGGATGCACATAGATACACACACATGTCTCAGCTGCTCTGTGTGCACTTGGGTAGGTAAAGAATATTTCTCCACAGAGCTGACAGATTGCCAAGATAAAAATAGTGCCATTGCTCACTCTTTCTTCACTTTTTTTTTTGTCTCTGCATGTCACCTCTGAAATATTCCTGATCTCCTAAAAAAAAAAAAAAAAAAAAAGAATTCCTTTCTTCTGTGCTTTGTCTACAGCCTTTGTTATCATCGTCTCTGTTTCCATGTTATTTTCATGTGCTATAGTGTGTTTTAATCATTTCGGGATTCCTAGCACCATCCTGGGACAGCCTAAAATCATCATTGTTGAATGACTGACAAGCCAATGGACCAAAGGACACTGAGTCTGATTCCCCATGAAGGGTGTTTTGGGGTACCCTTCCCACCCCCCACTCCCAAGAAAAAGCCTGGATCTCCTGCCTTACGATGTGAGACACCGAGTCGTCAGAAACTAATGTCAGGCATCCCTTTCAATTACAGAAATGCCAAAGCCAGAGCCCTTTGGTGCCACAGAGAAGAAGTACAAGTGTGTAGCCGTTTTGTAAATGTAAATTAACGCTGGCTAACTCATTAGCTGGAGGTGGGCAAGACTGAGAGAGAAAGGGAAAGAGAGAAGTAGGGTTGGTTGTGGCTCAGGTGGGAGAGGGTAGGAGCTATAAAAGAAGGAATGTCTACTTAGGTACAAAATAGAGACATGATGAAAAATAGAAATGGGCAGGGACGGTGACAAAGACGATGTGGAAGAGCTCAGGGTGAGCCAGGACCTGGCACTGGAATGGAGATCAGTAGTGGAAGGTGATTTTCCAAGCCTGTAGGGGAAGAAGGCAGTGTAGGATTTGCCAACTAGGATCCAGGGAGGTGGACAGCAACTCTTTTGGGACATCATGGGAGACAGAGAAAGGGAAGAGCTTGGGCTGGAGTCTCCATACGGACAAGATGTGTTTGTCTTGTTAATGGCTGTGTACTTATCTATGCCCGAGGCTGGCATTTCATCGGTAGTGAGTAAAGGTTGAATGAATGCTGGGTGCTGTCTTTGAGAGGCCTGCAGAAGTGGAAGAAGAGAGAGGCCAGCAGGTAAAAGAAGGGTGCAGACTCCAGGATCTGGGTTTCAGGACTGGCCTGGAGGCAAAGCAGGGGGAGGCAGATTCGAGGTACTGTGTTGCATTCCAAGATAAGTATCTCTAGCAGGTGCCCCAAGAATCCGCCACCAGCAGTAAATTATTGCATCTACTTTTAACATCATGGACTAAGTGAATGATGACTCAGAGGCCCCTAGAGGAGAGGCCCTGGGCAGGAGGCAGGGGGTGAGGCTGAGTCCAGGTCTCCTGACGAAGGAGGTAGAAATGGAGTGGTCTTCAGGGAAATGCAGTGGGCCTTCACTTTTATTGCAAAACATAGGGTGTCTTCTTTTTGTGCCTCACAGAAAGGCACGTCTGGGTGAGAATGGAGTGGGGGAGGGGTGTATGGTTAACATCCATGACGGGGAGAGCCTGCCTTCACAATGTCTGTCTCCAAACACAAAACCCGGAGACTTGTGAGAGACCATTTGGAGCAATTTGAAGCTGGGAGCCCTGGGCTATTTAATGTTTCCAGCAATGAACTAGATGATGAAACAGAGCACGCTCATTAATTTCATAGATGTCACCCAGCTGAGGCTGGAGGGGCACCTTGGAGGATCGGATTAGAATTCAAATTGACTCCAGTAGGTCTTGGAGATTGGTCAGAAACCAACCAAATGTGATTTGAGAAGGAGAAGGACAAAGGGAGGGAAAGGCAGCCACACAAATGCCGAGTCCCACTTCTGCCTGAAACCTGGAAACTTTCTTGACCTCCCCGCCTGATTCATCACAGCTGACATGTGCACACAGCTTGCAATGAACTTGCACAGTTCTCTCCTTTGAGCCTTGTGACAACCCTCTGAGAGAGGAATTGTTATGAATAAGGTCGTGGGGGTTCAGAGATGTTAAAAAATCTGCCCAAGGCCACACAGCTGATAGGTGTCAAAGCCAGATGCAAACTCTGTTATCACTTCACAGCACTCATTTCTGACACTTACCTCAGAGTGACTTTACAGTATCGTCTGATCCAACCTCATACTGAAATACAGTCCCTTGATGCTTCCCTTTGCCCCCAGGCTAGGCCCATCCCCTCTCTGGCCTCAGGTTCTTCTCTGGGTCGCTAAGATCCTACGTAGGGTACATCCATTCAACCCAATTCTTAACCAGCTCCAATTCTTATCAATAATCTGGATTCATTCTAGTTGGACTCCACCCACCCTGGTGACCTTTGCACCTTGGGTCAATCCAACTGTCCTCACCTGCTTGCTGAGAGCTCGTGGAGGAAATGATTGGGTGTCATCGGAACGCAATTGGAGCCACTGCAGAACCCCTGGGCGGGCTCTCAGTTCTGCCTTTATGTGTCTCTGGTCAGTTCACTGTCCTCGAGGTCCCCACCTCCTTACTGGCCCATTTATTATTATTATTATTCTATTGAAGAGAACGTGGACGTCATCCGGCATAATCTCCCTCACCTCCCTGTTCTTATCATCTTCCACTTCACCCAAGTCCACACCAACTCTTACCTGCTCTCTTCTTGCTTCAGGAATGATTTCTTGGTCCATTCCTCTCTCCTGAGCTCCTAGCCCTCCCTATTCCACTTCCTCTGCCTGAACTCCCTGAGGTCTGTCCACTTCATTGGTTCCTTCTTCTCAGTTTGTAAACCTGCTCTAACCTGGGCCAGCTTATTAAATTCTGCCCAGAGAGGGAGGCAGTAGGGAGGAGCAGAGGGTGTGGTACCCTGGCACCAGTGATGGTCCTTAGGTTAAATGGAGTGGTCGTGGGCACTTCACATATACTCCATCACAGGTACCCATTAGGGCATAATTTTAAAAAATCAGACTTAATGAAAATAGTTCTCCTTCAGCCGTGCTACCAGCATCTTGTTCTTCCCTTCTTAGTGAAGTTCCTCGAAGATCACCTAGCCTCTTGTCTCCAACATCATTTCTCATTTCCTCTTCGAACTCCCATTCCAATGACAAAGGACACTCGTGACCCCTCACATGGACCTTGGCAGCCCACACCTCGCCTGATTTTCCCAGTGCATTGATGGTCAGCACTTATCTTCTCCTGAAAGCCCTTCCACCTGCTCGGTTCCTCTGCCCTGGTTCTTTCTCCCCCGAGCTCTCTGACCGGTATCTCCTAGTACGTTTGCTGGTTCCTCTTCTGCCGAGGGCTTCCACACTGTAATCTCCCAGGGGCCTGGCCTAGAGTCCTCTCTCTCTTTCTTCCCACTTCTTCCCAGCCGAGCTTCTCCCATGACCTCCCTTCCACCCACTCGCACACATACCTCCTGGTTACACCTCTTCCCTACACCACAAACCTTACCTCGAACAGCCCACGAGATAGCTCCACCCGCGTGCTTCCCTCCCACTCAATCTGCCCCTCGCTGGACTCATTTTATTGCCATGGACTCATTTTATTGCCACCTTCAACTCGCTGTCCTCCTGGGTGCCAGCCCCTAAGAGTTACCTTAGCCTCCTGTATCTTTCTCACTTTCTCCACATCGAATTGGGGGCCGACTTCATCCCCCGAGTCACTGTCTCCCTCATGGTCATGGTCTCCTAACTGATCTCCCTTCCTCTCGTCTTCCTCCTGTTCGTCCACAGCTGATCTTGCCACTATGCAAAATTTACTTCTCTGCCTAAATTCCTGAAATTCCTCCCTGTTACCTACATCCCTGAGTCCAGATTCCCTCATTCATATGCCGCCATCACCTGCTGCCATCTGCCTCTTTAGTGACAGTTCCTGCCCTACCTATACTTGGCTGCGTGCAGCTCCCAAGGACACCATGCTGTTCAACCTCCACACCTTTGCACATGCTGTGCGTGGGTCTCAGATACGCTTCCCTCATTTCCTACCTGGAGCTGTTACTGACACCCTCTCACTTCCGATTGTGGGCAGTGGTAGAGCTCAGTGATTCAGAGTGCTGGTTCTAGCGTCACACCGCCGAGGTTCAAATCCTGGTTTTACCCCTTCTGGCTGGGTGACTGGGTCACACGCCCTAAGGCTCCCTCTACTCATGAGGGAAGCGGCTGCATTGTAGGATTGTCGTGAGGACTAACCATGACACTGTTAAGCGCCTTTCCTGGCGCTCGGTGCATGGAAAGTTCTTACTGCTTCCTGGCCCTTTATAATGCAGGAGGGGTTCTGCCCATCTTCTGAGATGTAGGACCAATGTCACCTGCTCTGTGAAGATGTCCCTGACCTTTTAGTCAGATGTAATGTTGTTACCTGTTGATCCTGAGAATGTAATTATGAGAGTTTGTCCCTCCAAGTATACCATATATTACTTGTGTTGTGTCCCCAGGGTCTGACACTGTATTTCAGGTTAGATGAACCTCTCACTCACGCCCCAAAGAGGCTTAGTTTCTTAAGGGCTATGGTGGTTTTAGACACATTTTTTTGATCCAGTTTACCCATCTACAAACCGAGGCCATTGTGAAAAAGATGTTGTATTCTGAAAGGGGGTCTTAAACTGGGGGTAAAATGTCAAATGTGAACTCAAATCCCTGCAATGATCAGATGGAATAGCAAGAAAGTAGGACCAGCCAGCAGGATACACGTTGCCTATTGAAAGCTGTGGCTGTGGAATAGAGCAGGGAGCTGTATTAGAGAGAGAGCGAGAGAGAGAGAGAGAGAGAGAGAGAGAGAGAGAGAGAGAGAGAGAGAGAGAGAGAGAGAGACTGCTGTGTGTTGTGGGGTGGGTCGGCTGACAGTTGCCTCACTGCTCTGTGCCCGAGCAGCTGGTTGTGGGTGGCTGCAGCTGGCCTGGCCAGTCTCCCTAACAGTGATCTCAGGGGGCAAAAGTCATGTTGCTGCAGTGAAGAACAGAATCCCAGGCCTACTAATAGGCATGGGAGAGGAGCTCGCAGACAGACAGGGAGCCTTTGTGGCCTCCCAAGTGCACAGTGGTTGTGTGCTGCCCCAAGGGCTGCCAGGACATTCTTGAGCCTGGGTTGGGCCGGGAAACGGCTGACCCCAGCCCAGGGTGGACGCAGACCCAGGCTCCCCAGGCTGGGCGGCCAGGACTGCAGGCCTGTGCTCTGCGCCTCAGCTCCTCGGTGTGGTGGGAGAAGCGGGTAGAACACTGTGTTGTCCACAGCGGGGATCCCTCTGCCTGGGAGTGGGGTCTTCTGCCTTGCTTGTTTCTATCCACCCTGCTGTGGGCTCCTCACTGTCTCCTCTCCAGTGTCCATTCAGGGCTCAGACCGTCCTTACCTGGGACTACAGAACCAGTGAGGGAAGCATTTCTCCTGCCTGCTTTCGGCACTCCTCTGGGCCTGGCTCCTGGGGGTGGGGGGCCTACTCCAAACTGTCTCTTGCAGTGGCAGTCCTCAGTCTCTGTGGGGTTGGCACTGGCTCTTCCTTTACTGGCACTATTGGAAGTTTGTCACCTGCCTGTGGATGGCTCCTTTGAGACCACCTGTAGCTCATTCCCTATTTTCCACTTGGACATTGGAAGTGCCAACCCCACCCACAGAAGGCCTGGGCCTGGTGATCACCAGCTTTTTGGGCAGGGGCAGTTTGGACACACGAGCTGCTGCTTCTCCAGCACAGAACGGCCCACTCACTGCTTTTCGTTCAGGCTCAGTCCACCTCCCGGCCTATAAGCGACACGGTGGGCTTGTGTGCTACAGGCAGAACTGGCTCCGTGGAGGCCATGGGACCGGATGTGTACCCTGACGGCCAGGCAGGATAGGACTGAGGCAAGAGGGGTTTGGGGCTTCTGGGTAAAGAGACCTGTCCTGGGAAATGGTGTCTCAACTGCATTCCCATAGCTGCCAATTAATGCCCGCCAGGTGAAGGCTGCAGAGAGAGGAGAACTGTGCCCCGAGGCCACCCCAGATGCCACTACTGCATTCTAAGCTGTGCCATGCTCAGGATCAGCTGACTTGTCATCTTCCGTGTGGCCTTGCGGAATGAAGACATTGAAGGTTGCCTTCTCCTCATGACCTTCAGCTGAGAACCAAGTCAGCCTGTGAGGCAGCCGAGTCCCCGCGATGGCCTGGCTGCCCAAGCAATTAACTGCTGTTGTAATTCTGGGTCTCTGTCCACATGTTCAACAAGAGTCTTTACAGGAGTAAGGAAAGTGACTGTCTGGTCTGGCAGCAAAGAGATGATACGAGTCTGAACGGAGGGAACTTGTGGTTTTAATCACTACAGACGCTGTTCCGGAGCGGATGTAAGACGCGGCACCCTGAGGATAAGTGAGGGCGACATCCAGAAGACAGGATATCCTCCCTGATCACCAGCCCCGGGGCTGGCCCCAGGCCCTGCCAATTACCTCCTGGCTTGTGGGCCCTGCTGTCTGGGCGGGGCCTGGACTAATCCTGTTGTGAGGTGTCCCACCCGTGAGCAGAAGGGTGCTCTCAGACTGGGGAGTGGCTTCTGGGAGCACAGGTCCCTGGGTCCCGCGAGCTGTTTTCTGCCTTGCAGCCCCGCAGCAGCACCTGTGGTTTATCAGAGGCCAGGGCTGATCCTGAGAGGCTTGTCCCAGAGGAGGGAACCTATTTTGAGCTGGTGAAATGATTAGTGGCACTAATCACGCGTTCTCAGCCCAGACCCTTCTGGCCTACTTACTGGCGGTTCCCCAGTTTCTCAGCTTGCGCACGCTTCACTCCCACCCCTCGTCCTCTTCTCTGAGCCGGCTGCCCTTGCCTCCCATCCTCAATTCTCACTCACTCCTCCTCTCTCCAGGGAAAGGAGACCCTGGGAGCCTCTGAGGGCTCTAGTCTGTACCTCCAGGAACCCCCAAAGCTTTAAAATCACCCCAGGAGCTTCTAATGCAGAGTTTTCCTGATCTCAGGCTGACCCAGGCATAGTCTATGATCTGTAAGGGTGTTAATAAATATAAAAGCAGGGAAGGGACACGTAGGTGCCCATGAGATGATAGATTCAAGCGTTTTCCTTTGGACGTGAGGGGTCCTGGGTGTGAATGGGGAGGTGGGACTGGAAGAGCCAAGAGGGAGAGGTCAGAGGAGTGGTCCTGCTCTTGGCCTGTTGCCAGCTGTCCGAGGCTGCAGGGGAGGCGTTGGTTGAGTGACTTAAGGTAGAGCTATGATCTGGGGGCATTTGGAAGAGCTAAAGAGGCAGCCAGGGACCTGGCACCTCTGAGAACATGGACCAGTGGTTTGATACATTGAACATTTGTCTGGCTGCCAGGGGAAGGCTGGGCCCATCCTCATTCACTCTTTCAATAAATAGGCATTGAGCATCTCTTGTCTACCAGGCCCTGTGCTAGATGCCTGGGCAAAGTGGAGAGTAAAACATAGTACGAAGGAAAAGAAGAGGGTGTTGCCAGTCTTCATTAGTAAATTCATTGTGGTGAAAAATAAAGCGTTTTGTTTCTTTGTTTGTTTGTTTAAAGAAGAGGGTGTTGGAATAAAAATCAACAGGGGAGTCTACTCTAGATTTGGGAGGTCAGCTTCTCAGAGGATGTGTAATCTTTGAGCTGAGATGTGAAGAATGAGTAAGAATGAGCTAAGAGTGGGAGTAGCAGGATAGGGGGAGACATAAATGGAGCCTCTGAGGCCAGCATGAATGGCAGCGGAAGGAAGGCCCATGTAGCCACAGGTAGAGTGGTCAGGTTGGTGGGGGGCCATGCCCGGGAGTGTGGATTTTGTCCTTTGAAACCATGGAGAAGCATCCCCTTCCTGAGCCTGCTGTTCTCTGACTCATTGCTTGCCCTGGCCCCGCGCTGTTCTGTTTGTCGGGGGCTGACCCCACACGCTGGGTTTTCGAAGCTCGTGGGAGACACTGGCTGGTGCGGGGGCAGGAGGAAGAAGCCAGGATATTTCTCCCTTTCTGCCTTGGGCAGTGTTTCTGATACTGGCTGACTCCCTCTTAGGTTTGCAGTTCTCAGTGAGTAGGTCTACCGGAAGTCCAGGCCTGCCAGGTGACACGGATGCCTGCCAGGTGACACTGGTGCCTGCCAGGTGACACAGGTCCCTGTGTCCTTTCACCCAGCCTCCTCCTTGGTCCTACCAGCCCAGGCTGTTAGTGGCGTCTTGTGGTCCACTAATCTCTGGGTTGTCCTATGTCTTCTGTTTGGATTCTCCGTCTCCTTAGATTCCTTCTGTTTCAAACTCTCACTTATTGAACATTTACATATAGCAGCTGACTGACTCAAATGACTCTACATACACTCTTTTATTGCAATCGCTATTAGAGCTCTATGAAGTGGCTTGGCTTGCACCCATTTTATAAATAGGAAAACTGAGCCACAGAGAGCTGGAAGTACATAGATCGTGAATGTTAGAGCTGGGTGTTGAGCGAGATAGCCCAGCCCCAGAACTTGAGTTTTAACCCCCAGACTACAGGCCTCCCCTCTCCACAGGCCAGGCTTCGCATAATTGAGCTGGAAAGATTCAATGATAGGCAAGGTTCTAGAGTAAATAAGACTCAAGGCGGAATCCTGGCTGCCCTGTGATGGATTCTGTGATCTGGCATAAGTCACTTTATCATGAACTTCAGTTTGCCCAACGGGATAACTGGGATAATAAGGCAGAACTTAGTTCACAGGGTTTTTGTAGGATCAAATGAAATGGTGAAACATGTACCACAGAGGCCGCACGTCGTCAGCACTTGATAAAGGTTGGCTTTTATCCTGTTCTTGCATTTATACTCCTGTCGTGACCCAGGACTCCAGCAGACGAGACGGGGCAATGGGATCCGAGGTCAGGTGGGGCTGAGGCACTGCTAGGACCAGGTGTGAGCTTGCTGAGCTCCTGGTGCCTGGGTCTGAGGCCTTGTCTCTAAAGACGTCCTTAAGTATCTAGGCTGCCCTGTCCTTGGATGCGTTTTCCATGCCCTGGGGCATGTTTCCCAGAAGTCTCCCACTGAACCTCCTCCCTCCGTGTCTTCTGTCCTGTGGGGACCTCCTTGTGGTCCTGGGAGGACTTTGCTGGACTGAATTAGGCTGAGAACCCCCAGGCCCAGCTCTTTGGGGTCAATCTCAGCTCACTGAGAACTTGAAGAGTTATCTGTGTTTCTTCTCTGCTTTGAGCCTCCACAAAATATGGAGCATGCACATGTACACACACACACACACACACACACACCACTAAAATCAACGACCCAGAGGCAAACCTCAGTGAACTGCTGAGCCTTGAACAATTTCAGCCACTGATAAAGATCCTGAATAATTTCCATTCTAATCTATGTTGCTTGACTTCTAAGGAGGTAATGGCCCCTTTGGTGACATGCCGTCCTTTCTGTACACAATTTATGGCTGTGTCTCTCCTTTTTGAATTGCTAAAAACTGTGGAGGAAAAACAGCCTTTGAATGACTGCCAACCACTCTTTCCCGAGGTGTTGGGGCCCGGCTCCCAGCCTGGGCAGCCATGGCGGTGTCTGGGTGAGGGGAAGGGCAGGGAGGAGATGGAAGACAGACTGACCTCAAAACCCAAAAGATGATAATGATACAAACAGTGAGACTAGCTCATATGTACACACTTCACAATTGCAAAGCACCTTCACAAGTATGCATTCCATGAGATCTTGTTGCAACCTGATGTTTTACAGAAGATGAGATTTGCTAGGTGAGCTCTTCAGTTGGCAGCGGTACAGTCACAACTCACACCAGGTCTTCTGATGGCCCTACAGTACGTCTGATGAGGGTGTGGTGTGAGGTGGTAAGTACAGTCGGCTCAGGGGGTTGGGGTTTCCTGGATGCAACGTGACTCAAGGTCGTATGTTCAGTTCTGGAGGCAGATGATTCTCTGGCCTTCAGCTGAGACCCGATCAGGTTTGGCCAGTCACCTCCTAGGTTGTGATGCCCGGAGATGGGACAGGCTCAGGATGAATTGGTTTATGGAACTCTGTCCTCTTTGGGAAATGACTCAGAGTGAATGCTGTGCAGGCCTTGGAAAGTCTTTTAACCTCTCTCTAAATCTCAGCTTTCCTCATCTATAAATGGGATTGCAACAATCGAGTCATGGTGCGAGTTAAGTGAGATAATTATGAAGTGAAAGAGCTTTGTAAGTGGTAAAGCATCAGAGAAATGTACGGGAATCTTACTCTATCATCATCATCATCATCATCATCATCATCATCATCATCTTATAAGAAGAACAGTATAAATTAAAAAAAACTAAAATTATGGAGCAACACAGAATTACATAGGGAACTTATTTAGAATGTGGCTTCCTGGCCGCAATCCCAGAGATCCTGAATCAGAAGGTCTCAGTGGAACCCAGAAACCTTCCTTTTTAACAAGCACCTTGGGGTGATTTTGTTGCAGGCTGTCTGTGGATCATACTTAGAGGAACATTGCTTTAGAGCTGCAGGACAAATAAAGATTATGTGTCACACAGGGTTGAGTGGTGCTTATGAAACCAGTAAGCGCACGGCAATATATCTAGTAGTCTAGAACATTTGAAAGGAACCATCAGTGTCAGTGGTGAGATCACTGACAATGTCATCCACCCACCACCACTCAAGGGCAGGAGTATCCTTCCTGCATGTTTTGGTCTTGCTCTGTCTAGTTGCAGCCACCTGAGGTGAGCAGCTTAGAGCTCATGGGTCAAACACATCCGTGTGAAATTGGGTCTTTGGATTGAACCAGCAGTGTTGAGACAAAGGAGAGAAGTATTTATTTATAGTAACATAGAACAAACAGTTCACACTATTACACATAATTAAATCATTCAAAATGAAGTTGAAGACTCTAAACTTGTGAGCTGGAGCAAGCCCCCTGTATGGCTTCCTGGAGAGGACACCTTCCCCAGCTCTCACCAAGGGCCATGGCTACTCTGTTCCTGGCGATTCTGAATGGCTTCTAAGCTGTCACTGGTGAGCTGGCTTTGCAAGCTGGCTTTTTAAAGGGCCAGACTCATTTTGCTACAGAAAACATGTAGGCTTTGTATGAAGAAACCCACATAAGCAAAATGTGCAGCAGAGTCTAGGGTGGTCTGCAGATGAGATTTGAATTTATTTTGCTATGTGGAGTCAGGGACTACCCTGAAAATCAAGTATGCATCTGCTGATTTATATGGGTACCAGAAGCTCCTTGGGGAAAAATACTCTAGCTACGTCTGAATTTGGGGTTCTTATATAATCAGACATGTCTGGTCAACTGAACATGGGGGCCAGGCAGCAGAGGACAAATTACTAAGGTGAACTGAAAGGACTTGGCTGGTAGGATTGCGAAAAGGGATCCAGAAGCACACCCAAGGCTCAGGGCCCTTGGGTGTTTTGGTGAGTGTAGGGCTGTTACTTACGAGCTCCCAGCCCTACTGCTGTGGGGGGCGTATACTAGTTCTGGGGAGGACGACGTTTTGGAGGGTTCCCTCAAATTCTATAGCTGGGTGACCCCTGCAAGAGAGTGTAACTCAGAAGAAAAAGAATGTTGATAACCTGGAATGGAACAAGGGAGGGCAGCAGCTAGATAATGCACCCCCAAAGGCTCAGAGTGGTAGCCAGAGCTACCCCATCTAGGGAGGGGCCTGGCAAGGAGATTTTAGGGCAGCAGCAAAAATGGCCTGGGTTCTGACTTGAGAGTAGTATGGCCTGAAGTGTGGGACTCCCATAGTCAGTAGAATGTGGATCTGGAAGGGGTGTACCCCTCCCTTTACATGGGGTGGGATGGTGGGTGGGGCAGGACAGGAAGACAGCTGTGGAGCTTGCCTCGTGAAGTGGGCGTGGGACAACCTACTTGGGCAGATTGGGCCACTTAGGGTTTGGGTTTCTCTGTCAAGTTCCCGCTGGGCCTCTCCCTTCCCGGTCTCTTCACCATAGAAAGAAAACTTTCTTGTTTGCTTTTTTTGAAATTATCTGTCAATTCCTGGTGGTTCTGGGTTGCCTGGCTCTGCAATATCCAGTCTGGTGTGTATGGGGGACACAAACAAACCAGAGACATTGCTGCAGTGTCATTTTGCAAATCTCAAGGTCCCAATCCAACCCTCTTTCCACCTTTGAGAGTAATTCCCATGATTGTTTGATGAATGATTTCCAGAGCATTTCATTTGACTTTCAGGAGAGGAGCAGGGGAAAGTAGGCCTCAGGCATCCTGTCCCAGAACTGGGACAGCCCGATGGAGAATTTGCAGGGGAGCTGGTCCTCAGTCTGGGCAGGAGTGCAACAAGTGTTGGGGCTGTTGGTGGCATCACAGGCAGAGGCCAGGTCACCCGGAAGACGGGTCAGAATCATCCCGTGTGCCTCTCTCGGTGACAGCAGCTGTTGAGGCTCTTGCTGGAAATGGTACTGGGCTGGATGTGCCAGGTCTGAGCCAATGTGGCCAAACTCAGGGTCTCATCACTGCTGAGGGAAGTGAGGGTGCATGAGGTGGGGCAGGAAAGCAATCCATCTCTCACTGGCGATTACAGTCTTCGGTATCATGTTCTCTTATAGAGCCAAAGCCCAAGTGCCAGCTGGGATTTACGGGCATGGGGGAATTGGGGAGCTGCACTCAGATGCCAACAACTTTCCCACCAGCAGAAAGGAACATGCCCTTTTAACTTCTGTGATTTATTTATCTCACATTCTAAAATCAACTTTTTACCGTGTTTCTGGCATAGTATTTGATGTTGCAGGGAGACAGAGATGAGTGACACAGTCCCTATCTTTGGGGAGATCACCATCTAGTGAGGGGTCAGCCATGATGATGAGATGTGACCATTGTCATGTAGGGGCCTGTTGCAAAAGGCTGCGATACCATCGAGGGGTCCCGGGAGGTCTTCACAGAGGTGGTGACCATTTGAGTTAGACATTGAAGGTGCCAGTAGGAGGTTTCCAGGGCGACAAGTGAGAAAGACACAGGGGATACACTGAACCAAAGTCTTGCAAGTCCGAGACACGTGGGTGAGGGTGTCTACAAGGGGAGTTCGGGGCAAAGAGGCTTTGCTTCCTAGGGGTTACAGTTGACGGGAGAGTTGGACTTAGACTTAAAAATAAAGTTACCACTTGCTCATTGGCACCATGGGGTGAGAGAGTGAAAGCCACGATGTTAACGCTTCCAAACGTGTTTGTAGCTTGAACCTTTCCTCCATGTCATTGTGGAAACTTCTCTCCAGGTTAATGAATTTCTAGGAGGTATTGGGGTGAGTGGGAGGCTTGCAGAAGGAACAGCTGTGCTTTTGGCTTTCTCAGCAGGGGGCCTGAGGGTAACTATCCTGCGTGGTGTGCGTGTGTGTGAGTGAGAACATGAGAGTGTGTGTGTAAAATCTAATCTGCCCTGAGACAGTCTTCTTTTCGTCTTCTCCACGCCGAGCACATTGTGGGGCTCCAATGAATGTGTAATTAAAGATGCGGATATTAAATTCACTGATGCCTCTGGTGGGCCAGGCATATGGTAGATCCAGGAAGGGTCGATGCTGCTGCTTCTAGCTCTCCTTCTAGTATTCCAGGAGATTCTAATTACTCCCTTTTCAGAGAGAAGGAGGATAAATAGGTAAGAACTGTAGGGAAGGCACCCAAAATGATCAAGAGGGGTGGAGGAATAATGAGAAAGATCTGGAAAGATCAAGTTTGACGGAGGATGAGATGAAAGGTTCAAATTTTGACATCTTAGACCTACATTCCCCCTTCTCTTTCATCCCCATAAAATCTGACGGGAGATAGTTTTAGGAGAACTAAAGGGAATCCCGCTTTGCCCAGTGAGTAGTGTAAATTTATGCAACTCTATCCCCAAGAGATGCAGCACAAGCTGAACATATAAATAACGTCAAGAAGGGTTTACAAATTTCAAAGATTAAAGTTCCCTAATAAGCCCAGGACGGGAGTTAGTACGTTCGGATGCTACTCTGAATATCACATTCATCTGCTGAACAAGCTCCTTGCTCTCCTGTCGGAGACAGAATGCATGAAATCTCCCAGACTTGCCGGTTAGTGATTTTCGGTTTCTTTGGCCAGGCAGCTCCGCTGTGAGTAGAATGTCTCTCTGTGAGCGCATGACAGGGCATCAGGGGTTGCTGGTTTGGGGCTCTCTCTAAAAGATGTCCTCAGCCCATGGGAAAGTCTGCACTGGGCTGCATGGGTCTGGCCGCTGGGGAAGGGGAGCTGGACTTCCTCAGAAACCGCGAGTTTTGAGTTTCAGCACTATTGTTTTTTTAATTGTGATGAAACACACGTCAGGTCCATCGGTTTGACCATATTAAAGTGTACAATTCAGGGGCACTCAGTATGTTCACAATGTTGTGCCATCACCACGATCTAGTTCTGGGACATTTTCATCACCCCAAAAGGTGACCTCACACCCTTAAGCAGGAACTCCTCGCTGTCCCCCTCCCCCAGCCCCGGGCAATCCCTAATCTGCTTTTTGTCCCTATGGAATTTCTAGGATTGATTTTACTTCCCAGGCCCACGTGGCTCACCACGAGGTCTGCCTCCCTCTCTTACCCCATCTTGTTCCATTTTCCCCTCGGGCTGTGACAATCCAGCCACCTTGGCCTTCTTCCAGTTCCCCACAAACACAGATTTTGGGTCTCATGACCAAGTGTGCATACTCACTCGCTGGCCATTGCCTGTGTTCCACCCTGGCAAGGGCCAGCGAGTGAGTGTGAACCAACCACCCTGCCCGATTCCACCCTGAAATCTGAGGCTCCCTCCTGGAATCAACCTCCAGGCTGAGGCCTGGCTGGTCTGGCCTGGTCCTGGGAGGGGAGGACTTCAAGATGTGTGTGCAAGTCCTTGGGAAACTGTAGAGTGCAGTTTGCTGTGCAGGGTTGAGAATTATTGCCCGCTCCAGGAAGGCAGTTCCTCCACGGAACACCCATGGGACTGGCTGCTTTTGGAATCCAAACACGGCCCGGTGCCCCTCTCCAGGTAAATAAGGCGTGCAGCACCGAGAATGTAGTCTGTGGAGGTGAGCATCTCCTGCCATGGAGGCCTGAGAGGAGAGAGTTTCAACAGGATTTCTCATGGTGGTGGTTCGGGTACATTTTTGTTGGCCCACAACTGAGAGGGTGGCAGGGTGGGGCTGTCTGCCAGGCCTGGCATCCTGAGACTCCCTCCCTTCCCAGGCTATTACGAGGACCAAAGTGTACGCGTGAAAGAACTCTGGAAGGGAGTGAATTACTATACGAGTAAGGCAGGATATTTTCACACTAGTAATAGCTGAAGTCTCTGGCTCTTGCTTGCCCATCACCAGCCAGCATGTGTGATAGGCCCGAGGTGCTGGCCAATGGTCTCAGAGTCATTAATTAATTAATTAATTAATTCCCTCACTCATTTATTCACTCATGACTTAGATCTGTACTATCCAATATGGGAGCCACTAGCCACGTGCCACTGTTGAACACTTGAAATGACCTAGTCCAAACTGAGATGTGCCGTAAATGTAAAATGCACGCTAGATTTCAAAGACGTAGTACAAAAAATGGAAACATCTCAATAATTTTTTAAAATATTGGTTACCTGTTGAAATGGTAGCATTTTGGATCTATTGGGTTAAATAAAATATGCTACGGAAATTAGTTTCATCTATTTGTTTCTCCTTTTTGTAAAGTGACTACTAGAAAAATTATAATTTCCTGTGTGGTTTACATTATGTTTCTATTGCACAGGCCTGATTTAATCGTATCTGTCTCTCTGAGGGATGGGGTGTGGGGGGTGTGAGGTTGATTGGTCTTGGTTAAAAAGCAGTTCATTCTGCGATTTGTCCTTTTGAATAATATCACAGAGGGGTGAGGCTGGCCTGCAAGTCCCCAGATAGGGACTGCGCACCCTGCACCCTGAGGGGAGGACTGCCTTACCACTTTCTCTGAGGGACTTAACACAATGTACATGGTGGATAAAAGCACTAAAGCCGTTCATTATTTCTGTTGGCTGATTTGTACTTTGGTGCGTCTCAACAGTGCAGGAACTGGAACTGAGTAGGTGACCCAGTGACGTGGGAACGCATGTAACTCACACCTTGAGTATGCTGTGTGGATGCAAGTGTGTGTGCACATTTTCCTGAGATGCAATTTTCTTTCAATTTGGGGAATCCCCAAAGCTTCCCCGCTTTGTTTTCTCGGACTCTAACGAGCATCTTCGGAGGCAGCAGCAAACGGGGAGATGAGATAGAAACAGCCGGGCACAATCCCTCTGAAGGGTTTCCGGTGTTTTCTTCATCTGGGAACTTCCTGCTGCAGGGCGTGCCCTCCGTACTCTTTAGAGTCTGGCCTTTGCTCTTGCCTTGTCTCTGGTCTGCTTTCCTAGTCTTTCTGACAGCACACAGTCAAACCTGAGAGCAAGCTCTTGGCAGAGAACGAGGAAATCCCAGGGTCCCTGCAATGTGCATGCAGCTTAGCACTCCAGGCAGACTCAGTATCGGAAAGGCTATAAGGCAGAGTGAAAAGGGCTTGGCCCCGCAGAGGGTTAGTCCCAGGCCCTTAGGCACTACATTCATCCACACGTCTATTCGACAGAATGTATGGGACATGTGCTCTTGGCTAGGTGCTGAGGAAACCGAAATGAATCAAGTGTGCTCCTTGCCCTCGAAGCGTTCCCCCGGGAGAGGAAACTGCAGAAAACGAAGTGCAATTCAGTACTGGCACTTCCGGGAAGATGGAGCACGTGTATTTTTCCCTCTTCCTCCTGTTAAGTACAATGAAAACCCCTGGATATTACATATGAAACAAACATAAGGAGGCTTTGAAAGGGTGAGGAAAGAAGGCACACCATGTAAGGGCTCTCGGGACCTGAGGAAAGACAATGGTGAGTTCCCTGGGTTTTCTTATTGTCCGGTGTATCCCAGACTTGGAGCTGAGGACACTGGCAACTCAGGCAAGCCAACAGATGCAGAGAACAAAAAACCCCCACAAGAATCTGCTCTCTAGTCAGAGGAACAGAAGAGGAGACCCTAGCAAAACATAATACTTTTAGACAGTCACTGCTGTATGCAGACAAGCAGCACAGAAGCGACTGTACCCTATCCCGCCATCACAGGCTGAGTGGGACCCAAAATTCCCACTCCTGCCAGGCTGCCATGAGGTGCCCACCTCAAGCTGGAGTGGTGTGGGAGGAGGTGTGGTGAAGATTGAGGAATTCCGTCAGGAGACACCACGCGCAGAGGATTAGAGAGGCATTCCCACCCGTCGTCCTAGCCGGGGTGGTTTCAGCGGCGCCCTGGTGAAGCGCCCAGACTCCCAGTCCTGCCCTACTATCATGAGGAGTCCCTGCCACCTGAGTGTCGAAGGTGGGGAGCCTGGACTGCTCCCCACACCCAGCAGTACAGGCGGTGCTCCCATTCTCCTTCTGGAATGTTGTCACAGGCAGGTAGGCAACCAAAACTGTGTTTCCCCGAAAATAAGACCTAGCCGGGCAATCAGCTCTCATGCTTCTTTTGGAGCAAAGACCAGGTCTTATATAATATAACATAATAATATACTATAATACAATATAATACAATGCAATACAATACAATATAATACAATATAATATAATATAATTTAATAAATATAATATAATATAAAATACTGGGTCTTATATTAATTTTTGCTCCAAAAGACGCATTAGAGCTGATTGTCCGGCTGGGTCTTATTTTCGGGGAAAGACGAAATTAGCCAATTTGAACAGCAGAGAGAGAATAGATTGAAAAAAAATGAACAGTCTCAGGGACTTGTGGGACTCTAACGAAAGATCTAACATTTGCTCATTGGCATCCCAAGGGAATAGAAGAAAGAATGTGGGTCTGAAATGGATTTTTAGGAAAAAAGGCTGAAAACTTCATAATTTGGGTGAAATTTGAATCCTACAGATTCAAGAACGTGAGTGAACCATAAGTGAACAAAGGCCAATCTCGAAAGGTCACACGCTGTATGATTCCCTTTTTAAACATTATTGAAATGACAATGGAAAACAGCGTAGTGGTTGCCAGGGGCTAAGGGAGGTGGTAGGTGGGAAGTGGATGTGTCTATATAAAGACAACATGAGGGAATCTTGGGACAGCAATGTTCTGTGTCTTGAGTGTATCAGTGTCAGCATTCTGATTGTGATATCGTAGGGTGGTTTGCAAGATGTTCCCCTGTAGGAAACTGTTCCCATATAAAGGGTACATAGGATTTCTTACCATTCCTACAGCTGTATGTGAATTTACAATGATCTGAAAAAAAAGTTTAATTAAAGCAAGTAACTATAATCAAATTTGACAAGTACTATCATAAAGTTATGTATAAAATTCTTTGGGAGCCCTGAGGATGGATCAATTATTTCTTCAAGAAGGAGTCAGTGAAGGTTTCATAGAGCTATCAACATACAATCAGAGACTTAAAGATCTTTCGCACCTCATCTTTCATATGCTTTTCTTTCAACTTTCTACCAAGTTCCTTTGTATTGACACCAGCTTTTATTTACTCATGGTTTATTAAAGGCCAGGCACTGTGCTAAGGGATTTATGTGCATGATTGAAAAAATTTCATACCAAAATCTTGGCGCACAAGTGCTTTATTTACAGATAAGGAAACTTCTTAGGGAGGTTCAGACAATTTATCAAGGTCACGCAGAGGGCAAGAGGTAGAACCAGGTTTCAAACTCTGGTCTGTCTCAAACCACTACGTCAGTGGCCACTGAGAGTTATCCTGCTATTTGTCTCTTTTAAATTTGTTTCTTTCTGTTCTTCTTTTTTTTCTTCCTCCTTTTATGCCTCCTTTTGGGCTAATAAAGTATTTTTAAATATTTTAATCTATCTTCTCTATTTACTTTATAGCTATATGTCTTCGTATTTTTACAAAACTCTTTGTCTAGAGTTTATAACATGCATCATTAGTGTAATCATAATCTACTTGAAATTGGTATTATACCATGGTTTGTTTAATGTACGAATCTTACGAAAAGTATAATTCCATTTATCCCTAATGTCCTTTGTTCTACTGTTGTCATATAGTTAATTCTACATATTTTATAACCCTCACAGTACATTATTACTTTGTTTCACTCAATTTTCTTTTAAAGACTCTAAGAAAAATAATAATATAAAAGCTTACCCATACATTTACTATTTTAAGCACTCTTCATTCCTTCCTAGGGATTCAAATTTCTACCTGGGATCACATCCCTTCAGCCTGAATAACCTCCTTCAGCATTTCCTGTGGTGGGGATCTGTGTGTGATGAATTCTTTCTGCTTTCAATGGACTGAAAATGTCTTTCTTTTACCTTCAGTTTTGAAAGATAGTTTCACTAGATTTAGAATCTCTGTTGAGGATTTTTTGGCTTTAATCCTTTCAGCACCTTACAAGTGCTGAAACAACCCTTATATTGTTTTCTGTTCTCTCTCTTTTTCGGATGAGAAGTAAACCACTATTGCTGTTCCCCTGTTTGCAACATGTCTTTTTCTCTGGTTGGTTTTGAGATTTTTTTTCCTTTATCTTTTTTTTTTTTTTTTTAGCCAATTTAATTATGATATACCTCAGTGAGGTTTTCTTTCTATTTGTCCTACATGGGTTTTGCTGAGCTTTGCAAGTGTTTTATTCAGATTTGGAAACATTTTGCTTGATATTTTATCATTTCCTTCCTGACAATTTTTTTTTTAATTAAATTTATTGGGGTGACAATTGTTGGTAAAATTACATAGATTTCAGGTATACAATTCTGTGTTACATCATCTATAAATCCCATTGTGTGTTCATCACCCAGAGTCAGTTCTCCTTCCATCACCATGTATTTGATCCCCCTTACCTTCATTTCCCACCCCCCACCCCCCTTACCCTCTGGTAACCACTAAACTATTGTCTGTGTCTATGAGTTTCTGTTTCTCATTTGTTTCTGACAAAAATTTTAAGTACAGACAGGATCATTATTTTTGATTCCCCCCTCTCCTTGAAGTTTCCAAATAAGGCTTAGCCTGGCATCATTATTAATTCGACTTTTATTTAAATTTTGGGGGTTTTGTACATCATGCATTTCTTTTGCACTAATTTTGATTTGTTAAAATACTGCATTATATTCTTTTGTTAACTGGGTTTCTGGGGCACCTCCTTAAATTTTATACCCAAAGCAAGTGCTTCTACTCATCTCATCTTAGCCCCATCCTTTTCAAATAGTAACTTAAGAGCTCTTTTCAATACCTGTGTTGTCTATAGGTCTATTTCTATTGACTATTTTATTTTTTGATTTTTTTGTTGTTGTCACATTTTCCTACTTTTTTGCACATCCAATAGTGTTTGATTACTGGATATTATGGATGTTATATGCTAGAGACTCTGGATTCTATTTTCTTACTCCACAGAGTGTTAAATTTTGTTCTATAAAGTAGTTAGTCACTGGCAGATCACCTCAACTTGTGGAGAGCTTCTTTAAATGTAGTTTTTAGCATTATCATTTATTTTAATAATTTATAGTGATGGTCTCCCCTCCATTATTCTTATTTTACAAAATCTTTTTTATTATAAAAATAAAGCCCATCAATTTAAGCATACACACACACACACACACACACACGCACACACACACACACACAAATTCTAGAATGACATTAAAATTTGTAAATTAAACTTAGTAAAGAATTGCCCTCGTTGTAATGTTGAATCATTTTATTGGGAAACATGCCTGTCTCTCCTTTTATCCAAGCTTTCTCTAAGTGTACCTTTGATTTCCTCCTTACCTCCATAATTATTTAGGATAATATTTTACAATTTCCAATTGACATGTTGTATGGGTGCGTCTTCATTGACTGTTTAGTCTTACAGAGTAAAACAGAGAACAAGGATAGTCATTTTGCTTTTGAACAAATGTGAGGGTTTCTTTAGTGTCCACTGTATGGTCGATTTCTATACATTTTCATGGACACTGGAAAATGAAGTGTGTTTTCTATGAAATGCCAGGTTTAATGAAGAATTTAAATCAAATCTTAATTACATTATTCAGATTTTTCTATTTTCCTATTGTTCTACCAAGGCCCTAAAATATGTGTTAAGAAATCTCAGACTTCTAATGTATTTCTTCCAACTTTTCCTGGTACTTTGAATTGTATTTGTTTCACATATCTTGATATGTTGTCCAAAACACAGAAGTTTTATACTATTTTATCTGCATTGTGGATTTTGCCCTTTATCAGTAAAATACGAGCCTCTTTATCTTGTTTATTGCATACTGCTTTGAGTTCTACTTTAATATTAATCTATGGCTTTCTCTTTGTTCACATTAGCCTGGTACATTCTTGTTCATATTTTTACCCTTTCTACGTCATTTTAAATGTATGTCTTGAAGATAATTTATAATTGGATTCTTTTTAAAATCCAATCCAATCTTTTTAAAATTCAATTTCAGTAGATGAGTTTATCATACTATTATTTACTACTGTCACAAATAAGTTTTGTTCTACTTTTTCATCTTGTTTTTATTGGCCATTTTTATACTTAAAATATATATCCTTTGTTTTAGTTTTGGTAAATGAATTAGCCCTTCATTTATTTTTTTCTCTAGTGATTATCTTTAATTAAAAGTACATATTTGTCCCCTAACTTTCTTTAATTATCAATGTCAAATAAGTATTATCTAATGTTATCTAAATATATAATATTATCAATATTATCTAATGCTTTCTTATGTAATTTTTTTTAGAAATTAACATTTTATTTTCTTCTGTCAATCGTTCTCTTACCCAAAGTATATGTCAATTTATTCTATAAGATATGGACTAATTAATTATTGGTATTTACTATAATTTTACATGATATGTCTTTTGATACTTTTTCACATTTCCTTTTGTTTTGTGACTACATTCAGAGCAGATGCTTTCATTTAAATCTTTGTCTTAATGATTTCAATATTTACTAGTTTTTTTTATAGCATGCCTTCCTGATTGTTGAGCTCTTTATTTTAATTCATTTTTTTTTGTTAGCCCTTTTGTCTTTAACTGGTTTTTATTTTCTTCAAAAAGATTTTGTGAGTGGTCTATTTTTGTGTCCTTGTATATTAAGACTATTTTCTGTTGCCATCACATGTAAATAATTAAGTTAACTGGCACAGAATTCTCAGGTAGTAACTCTTTTCTTTCAAAACTCTGTCGCTGTTATTTCATTGCCTACGGCATTTAAATTTCGGATTACATTCTGAGGTTAGGTTGCTATCCTTTTTTTTTAGGGGAGCTATTCTATTTCCCTCGACTAGATTTTTATATGATTTTTTGTTTTCTTCTTGAAGTTAAAAATTTCACTAAGGCATTTGTCTATCATTTTTTTAGTTCGTTGTAAGTGACTACTTTTGGTCTGGCACATCCGGTTGTTTTTTATATCAGGAAAGGTTTCAGTTTTATCTTTGGTTATTGCCGCTCCATGTATTATACTTCTTTTTCCCCCCTTCAGGAACACCAATTATGTTTGTTTCCATTCACTGTCTTCCATAATCATAATGTGCTCTCTCTTTGTATTCATTTCTTTGGGTTTTTCCATTTACAGTCATGCACTGCATTAAGATGTGGTCAGTGCTGAACTATGCATATACTGCAGTGGGCCTGTAAGATTATAATGGAGATGGAAAACATTCATCTCTTAGTGACGTCCTAGCACAACAGCTTCCTCATGTGTTTGTGATGATGCTGGTGTAAACACACCTACTCTGTCGCCAGTCGTATAAAAGGAGAGCACACACAACTATCTACAGTACAGAATACTTGATAATGACAATATCCAAGTTTCTGGTTTCTGTATTTATTATACTAGACTTTTTACCCTTATTTTGGAGTGGACTGTATAAAAAAAGTTTGCTGTGAAACTGTATGCTGTGTTACCTCGGCAACAGGCTCATGTGTACCATGTCTCTTGATTATGTTGTTTTCTCTTGTGCTTGGTTTAATCTCGTGTTGTTTTGCACAGTAACATGCTGTACAGCCTTGCAGCCCAGGAGCAATGGACTATCCTGTACAACCGAGATGTGCGGTGGGCTATACAAGCCAGGTTTAGGTAAGTGTACCGTGTGATGTTTGCACAATGACGAAATTGCCCAACGGCACATTTCTCATATGCCCATCGTTAAGTGGTGCCTGACTGTATTAAAAAAGGCTTCTGAAATGTGCATTGCATAGTGCTGTTTGTGTTTTAGCAGAATCAGGACGGCTGTTTATTTCTGTCGTTGTTTAATGCTGATATCGTATTTGAAAATTTCTTACAATTTCTCTTTCATTTAAAACTTTCCTGTAAGAAGTCTCAATGAATATTACCCTCAATACCTGCCACCTCAGTCTTAATCAGCGGTGGAAGAACGGTCACAGACCTGTTTGTCTCAATTGGCTATTTAAGTGTAATAGTAAAAGACTGGTTAATGATGACAATGCATCGTAAAACCTTCAGAAGGAAAGGAAAATGTTTTGTGGACCATTTGTTCTTTCTGTATGGCAGTTTTTAAGTTATTAGTTTTTAAAATCAGTCCTTTTTAATGGAAACAACTTGACTAAAGATCTGTCACAGAATTCTGAGACCCATTGAATACAAAGTTTAATGAGAAAAAAAATTCACGTAGCATATAAATTATAATATATGTATTATAAATTATAATACATATATATTGCATATAAGTTATGAATCGTGATAGTAAAACGAGAACTCATGACTCACTCTACCATCTAGTTTAAGAACTGGAATATTAACTATTGCATTAAAGGTACTCCTTTGCTTGCCTCACGCCCATAGGTAACCACCATGATTAACTTGTGTTTGTCATGCTCTTGTTTTTAAAAAATAGTTTACCACAAGCACATATCTTAAAACAGTATAGTGTTCAATGGCTTCATAAAATAGGATCATGCAGTGTGACTTAGTTTTTTTCACCCACTGCTGTATTTATAAGATCTGTTTCAGTTTTGACTTGCATTTGTAGTTGATTCATATTACCTGCTATGTAATACTCCATTGCGTAAGTGTATCACCGTTCATTTGGCCGTGCTCCTGTTAATGGATATTTGGTGGTTTTCATATTTTTGTGCCTATGAACATTCTAGCCCATGTTTCCTGAGGGACATTTTATACAGTTTCTCTGGCCGTCTAACTAGGAGTAGAATTGTTGGGGGATAGGATATGTGCATGTTCAGAATGCCACCCTTTCAAAGCGGATGTGCCCTCTTACACAGCCATCAGCGCTGCATGATTTCCCAGTGGGGGAGTAGTCCTTTGTCCTCAGGCTTCCATGTTGCTGCTGAGGAGTTTAGTGCTAGTGTAAGTAGATGATCTGTTCTTCTCTTCAGCTTCTTTTAAAGCTTTCTTTTTCTTTAGTATTTTTAGATTTACTACAGTGTGTCCAGGTGTGAATTAAAAAAAAAAAGATCCTGCTTGAGGTATAATTTGGGAGATATCCAAGTTTTGAGGCAGGTTCTGGTAAAAGTGACATCTGGGTGGGGTCCATAAATAATAGGTAAGTATATACTTTAAAACATGCGCTGTATTTTGTAGAGCAGTTTTAGCTTCAGAGGAAAATTGAGGGGCAAATACGGATTTCCCACATAACTGCCTTCCCTCACTTAGCATAGCTTCTCCCACTATCAATATCCACCCCTGAGTGGTACATTTGTTACAATTGATGAACCTGTATTGACACGTCATTATCACCCAGAGTCCATAGTTTACAGTAGGATTCGCTCTTGGAGTTGTGTTTTCCATGGGTTTTGACAATGTATAATGACATAGATCTATCGTTATAGTACCACAGGAAATAGCATCACTGCCTTAAAGATCCTCTGTGTTCTACCTATTCATCCTTCCCTCTCTTGAACGTTTGGCAACCACTGGTCTTTTCACTGTCTGCATAGTTTTGCCTTTTCCAGGATGTCATATAGTTGGAATTATACAGTACATAGCTTTTCAGATGGACTTTTTTCACTTATTAATATACATCTAAAGTTCCTCCATTTCTTTTCATGGCTTGATGGCTCATTTCTTTTCAGCACCGAATAATATTCCATCATCTGGATGTACCACAGTTTATTTATCCATTCATCTACTGCAGGACATCTTGGTTGCTTCCAAGTTTTGGCAAGTCTGTATCACACAGCTATAAATATCTATGTGTAGGTTTTTGTGTGGACCTAAATTTTCAACACCTTTGGATAAGTGTTAAGGAGTGTGATTGCTGAGTCATAAGACAAGAGCAGGTTTAGTTTTTTAAGAAACTGCTAAACTGTCTTCCAAAGTGGCTGTACCATTTTGCATTCCCACCAGCAGTGAATGAGAGTTTGTATCGCTCCACATCCTCGTCAGCATTTAGTATTGTCAGTGTTTTGGATTTTGGCCATTCTAATAGGTGTGTAGTGGTATATCATTATTGTTTTAATTTGCAATTTCCTAATGAAATATGATGTTGGACATTTTTCCATATGCTTATTTTCCATCTACATATCTTCTTTGGTGAGGTATCTGTTAGATTTTTTGTCCATTTTTTTAAGGCAAAATGTTTTATTATTGAGTTTTATGAGTTTTTGTATAGTTTGGATAGCAGTCCTTTATAAGATATATCTTTTGCAAGTATTTTTTTCCAATCTGTGGCTTGTCTTCTCATTCTCTTGATAGCGTATGATACAAAGCAGAAGATTTTAATTTTAATGAAGTCCAACATATCAATTCTTTATTCCGTGAATCATGCCTTTGATATTATATTTTAAAAAGCATCTGTTATCTTCTAATAGTTTTATAGTTTTGCATTTTACATTTAAGACTATGATCCATTTTGAATTAATTTTTGTGTAAAGCTTAAGGTCTGTGTCTAGATTCTTATTTTTTTTGCAAGAATGAACAATTATTCTAGCAACATTTTTGTCATTTTTCCATGCTATTGCTTTTGCTCCTTAGTCAGAAACCAGTTGACTATATCTGTATGGGTCTGTTTTTGGACTTTCTATTCTGTTCCATTGATCTATCTATTTTTTCTTTTTACAAATACCACACTTTTTAAATTACTGTGGTTTTATGTCAAGTCTTGAAGTAAAGTAGTGTTAGTCCTCCTTAGAATCAATTCGTTGATATTCACAAAACAATCTGTTGGGATCTTGATTTGAATTGTATTAAATCTATAAATCAAGTTGGGAAGAATTGACATCTCGACAATATTGAGTCTTCCTATCTATGAACATGGAATATCTCTCCATTTACTTAGTTCTTCTTTGATTTCTTTCATCAGGGTTTTGTAGTTTTTTTGTAATGTTTGTATTTTATTTCTGCTGATTCTCAATTATGGTAGCTTGTTTCCCTGTGGGTTAAAATTTTTTGTTTTGAGTTCATATTTGGTTAAACTCTAGTAGGGTTATTTTCATTCAGAGAGGGTTTTTGTTTATTTCTACTGGGAAGCGAGGAGTATTATTGACCTAAGACCATTCAGCCTCTTAGAAGGACCTCAGTTTAATAGGAGATCTTCAGGACCCTCCAATTAGCATAGGACCACAAGTGTAGTCTCTTGATTTTAATGCAGATACAAGAATTTAATTACAAAGCAACATTGGCTTTCTGTTCTTCAGTTCTTCTTACCTTACGATTGTCTTCCTTTTTCCGAGTCTCACTCCTTTGTAGATTTCTTTTTCTTGAGAACTCAAAAATGCTTTAAAAGGTGCTTTTTATAATCCCTCCATGTCTAGTCTTTTCCACCATTGTCTTTTAAATCTTGACTTCTTTTCATTCTGTTTTGTAAGAGGTAACGATGACTTGTTGCATTCTATTGAGAATACAAATTTCCAAAAATTTTCTTCTGATGCCTGGAGGTGATCACTTTTCAGAGCTAAGTTCTTCTTCTGGGTCATAGATGCTGTTTCATTTCTCTTTTATAGCATTTTTTCTTTCATTGAATTATTTTCCTTTATTCATCTTCAAATAAATTAAAATCTGTATTATTCATTTGTTGAAGATTTGAGAATAGATATTTCCCTGTTCTTTTCCAATTGAGGAAAATTTTCTCATCCTCATTTTCCCAGACCTAAAGTTGTTGTCTGGGTTTGTGCATGCAACCTCTAATCTAAATGCCAAAGTTTACCATAATGCCATAATTTACCTACAAGGCATCTTCTCCTGCTTCTACTTGCCTTGTTCTCTATAAGCTAAATGGTTGGGATACATAAGAAAGTACATTTCCTAGCTGCCCTGCACTTCTGATGAGTGGTTTCAAAGAGATGTAGAAAGATGCAAGATTTAGGGTTGGGGACCAATGGGAGAGGGCAAGACATTAGGCAACAGTTCTCTGGCCTAAACCCAGGTCAGCACCAAGGGATGGCTCCTCAGATTCATGCTTGGCGTAGACCTGAGTTTCTGAGTCTCTGAGTCAGAGAGCAGACAATGGGGAAAACATGAACTGTCTTCCTAAATTAAAGAGTCTTTGTTTCACGTGGCACAGAGACTTGTACATCATAAGGCAAAGCTTAGCTAGATTTCTTTCCCTAATACAGTTCTATCTACTTTCCCATAAAGCTATATCAATTTTCTTTGTTGTAAATTTTCTTTCTTTCTTTCTTTATTTATTTTTTTCCTCTCTCAGTATCTTTGTAGGTATTTTTAAGGGGATATTGGAAGAATTTGCATTGGATACCAAGCTAACCTCAAGTTCAATAGATGGTTTCTAAATGGCATAAAATCAAATATAATCAGTGTTTCAACTTAATCATGATTGTGAGTGCTATATTTCTATCCTTAATTCTTTTTGCAAAGAAGTGCTTCAGTGGGGTTTCCAGGCTTGCTTTTACTCGGTGGGGGCATAAAAGAAACTGAGTAGTCAGGTGGATGGGTAAAAAGAAACCCTTAGGTTTTTGACTGCCTTGGCATATCTAAACTCTTTGCTTTTAGTGGAAATGTGGTAGGTATCTCCATGTTAAGTTGCTGTTAATATTTCCCTCACTTTCAAAACTGTCTGGAGACAGCCATAAACACATCATGTGATAATGAATCATTTCTTCCTTCTTTCGTTCCTTCGTTCCTTCCTTCCTTCTTTCTTTCCTTCCCTCAACAATTATCAACCTCTAGTGTAAGGGTTGGCACTAATTAAAGAAGTGAGAGCTCTTCATACTGCCCACTGTCAATTGGGGGTAAAAGGTATTTAAAGACCCAGTAATAATATGATGCGATAAGCGGTACAATAGAAATGGGCACAGCAATAGACAACAGGGTGATTGATTCAGCCTCACAGAGAAATGATTTTTGAGTTCTGAAATGATTCTTGAAGTCTGAATCACTCATCAACAGAGGGAACAACATGTACTATGAAAAAGAGTTATTTGAAGCATGGCAGTTATTTGGGAAACTGAAGCTTGGGATGCGTTTGTGAGAATGAGAGGGGGTGGTAAGCCCAGAAAGATAGACTGAGGCCAGCTTGTGAAGGGCCTCGTGTGTTAGGCTGGAGTGTGGTCTCTGCCCTGAGGGCATGGGGAGTCAGTGAAGGAGCTTTAGTCAGCTCAGCGGCTATGACACATTCCATGGACTGGGTGGCCTAAATAACAAACATTTATTTCTCACAGTTCTGGAGGCTAAAAGTCCAAGATCAGGGTGCTAGCATGGTTGGGGTCTTCATGAGGACCCTCTCTGTGGACATGTCCTTACATGGCCTTTCCTTGGAATGGGGGTGAGGGAGAGAGAAAGAGTGAGAGAGAGAGAGAGAGAGAGAGAGAGAAAGATTGGTATCTTGAGTCTCCTTTTGTAAGGATACTAACCCCATCTTGGGGTCTCATCCTCATAACATCAGCTAACCCTCATTACCTCCCAGAGGCCCGCCCCATCTGCAAATAGCATCACATTGGAGGTTAGAGCTTCAACACATGGAGGGGCACAAATATTCAGTCGATAGCAGAAGGATTTTAAGTGGAGTAGTGACAGGTTTAGCTCTGTATCTGATACACAACAACAGAAGCCTAAAAATACAAACAGAAAACCACCTTGAAGCAAAGCCCAAATATCTCTGGAGAGTGCCTTTTCGAATTCAAAATACCTTTCTCTGCATTATCTAATTAGGTTTGTTCTTCGAAACCAACTTGTGATGGATTCTTAGCCCCATTTTAAAGATAACAGACGCAGAAAGGTTACTGACTAACCCAAATCGGCTCAGCTAGTAGGAGGCGGAGTGGAAAGATAAACTTTTGAGTTCTTCCAAGTTCTTGCGTTTATCTTTCCACTCCACCTCCTACTAGCTGAGCCAATTTGGGTTAGTCAGTAACCTTTCTGCGTCTGTTTCCTTATCTTTAAAATGGGGCTAAGAATCCATCACAAGGTGGTTTCACAGAACAAACCCAATTAGATATTGCAGAGAAAGGTATTTTGAACTTGAAACCAAAAAGCTGCCTAGGTACAGGTCCTAGTGGTGCAGTCCAGCATCGGATGTTGGTCCCAGGCCACAACCTCCCCCACCTGCTAAAAGCTCCAGGGACACCAGACCCAAGGCATTCCCCCATCCCCCCCTGGGGATGTTCTGCCCATATCAAGTGCAGCTCCACCCACCCACCCCGAACAAACCAAGGTACAGCAGAGCCTTAGATGCTTCCGCTCACAGCCCTCCTCCCAGTCACCACTTGGGGCATATTCAGCCCCACCAAAACAAAAAAACAAAAACAAAAACAAAGCAGCAGCAACAACAACAACAAAGAACTTGAAAGAACAATAAAACTGAAGCTTCTTCCCAGCACTTGGCTCTGGGAGCTACCTGGCGGTACTGATTTCTATCTGCAATGAGGCCTGCAGAGAAGTTTAGGAAGCTGCCCAGTTACTGGAAAGGTAGTAAATGCTGGAAAGGTGGTAAATGGATGAGCTGGCAGGTGTAAACTCTAGTCGGGTGCTCCTTCACCTACCAGGATGGCCAGTGCAGCTTTGCATCTGATAGGAGTGATGGGTTCTACAGGGATGGGCTCTTGTGGAATTGTATGTAAACAAAATTCGCCTTGAAAATCCCTCAGGAGACCTCAAGCCTTTAAAAAATGTCCTCCAGTGTTTGAACAAGATGGAGTGGATGAAGTATGGCTCACATATGGGGATCTGTTGAATGAAAATACTTGCTATTTCTTTCAAATGCCAAAATCCCACTTAGTGTGGTGAGATGCCCACACCAGGAGATGCATGAGGGGGCTGAGAGCCCATCACCCCCTCATGCCAGGGAATGTGCTCATTGAGGGTAAAGATGGGTAGAATCACCCACACTTTTGAAATTACTCTCTTTTCATCGTATAGAGCCTCAATGATTGCATTTGAATGAATCAAATGTGCTTATAATGTGACTGCACCGTATGCATAGAAGATACTATGTGCTAACTAAACCCTGAACTCTTTCCCACTGACCCTGAGCTTGGCCTCAGAACCCATCTCAACTCAGAGCTCAACCCGGGCACCTGTAAGCAGCCAATGGTATTGGCATCCCTGAACTATATTAATGCTACCTATTTTCAACAATATATCTGAAATATTTTGGAAAATATAAATTGCTAGGAAAATGTAAATAAGCACTATTATTCTAATTACAGGAGGCAGACTAACCTCATCCCCGTGTCCCTGGATTTGAACCTCTGTGCCTATATTTGTGCCTGGATTTGCAGCTGGGCCAGGGCGGAGCGTGTCTGCAGAGGAGTACGGCAGGTCCAAGTGGGTCAAGAGATGGGGAGAGTGGCTCTGGCTGAGGTCATCAGAGGGAAGAGGCTTTGATTTCATTTCTCGAGGAGCAGAACACAGGGAAAGGGTCAGGCAATAGCAGGTGTCCAGGCTTTAAGGTGCAATGCCAGCTCTGCCACTAGACAGCTGTGTAATGTTTCTCATCTGTAAAGTATGGACAAGAGTTCCTCTGTCCTTGTGCAGTTGTAAACATGAGATGAGTGTCAATGGCAGGGCAGACTGAGTCATCAGCCCAGCATGGCCCAAGGGGCAGTGCCCACCCCATCCCAGGGCCTGGCGCCCTCCAATCCCTGCACCTTTCAGGGTCCTTCCTGCCTGATGTTTCTCCACACCAATCTGCCTTCAAATAAATCAGTAAGTGCACAGATGAGGCAACTCGGGCATTAGAATATTTGCAAAGGGTGGCTCTCAAGACAACGGACGTGTGAAATAATCCGTCTCGGCATAGGGTGAATTTGTTCTAACCAAAAGGCCGTCGCCAGTGTCAAAGGCAGTTAGCGTCACACTGCCTCTGTATCTATTTCTTGTTAGCTTTCCAACATCAAACAGTAAACACATTTCATTGTTTTGCAAACCTCTCCAAAACGAACATTCTGACAGCGACATTAACCGTTTTCCTACCTCTCCTCACCCCCATGAGCCCTGCCTATGGCTTTTTCTTGCTCACGCTTTCTCATTCCCAAATTTTTCAAGTTCAAGACCCTGGGTACCTGCTGAGTTCAGGAACAGGAGCTGAGCAAAGTTCCAACAGAAAATTTTCTCTCTTGATCTCCTTTCTCTTCACCATGGCTAAAAATATACATTTCTCCACCCCACCCCGTCAATTCCCCTGTAATTGGAAGGGCCATCAGAGTCTCACCTGACAAATCTCTGCCCCAGAGCAGAATGTAGGGCGCAGGTATGAAGGAGGGTGGTGGGAAAGGAGAGCTGAGGCCTGGGTGAGCCCAGGATTTTGAGTTAAAAGCTGATGGTCAGTGAAGGGGAGAGGTTCGCCCAGGAAAGATGGGCTCCTGTCCCCAGAGGACATGACCCTGGGGGGAGCCTCTTCCGTTCCCCCAGCCCAGTCAGGCCTCTGGGCATGAGAATGAGGTGAGGTTGCTGGAGGGGCTCACTGCTGTGCGCCAGAGATAGACAGAAAACAACCGCAGAGCTCTGTGCAGAGAGGGGTGTCTGAAAGCGTGTGTGCAGGTCAACACTGGCTATTTGTGAGTGGTGGGAGTTTGCGCAACTTGCTGCATTCTTTATAGTTTTCTGTATTGCTTGCTTTTAAAATAACGAACATGTGTCCTTTATAAAACATGAGAACTTTATGACTTTAATAAAAATAACAGTATAACACGGTGAGCTTTCTAGAAATCCATTGTAATCTGGGGGGCCTGAAGTTTTAAAGCGAGAGCGGCCGTCTGGTTGAAGACAATTTCTGAACCAGAGTATAATTAGTTAAATTATTTCTACCTAGGACCCCGTTCTTGTATCTGAGGATGCAGAGAGGGTGTTGCTGGGATAGAATAGGAGGTGGGGGGAAGTGAGAGGTGGACTGCAGGCCAGGCGTGGGCCAGACTGTGAGCGGCTCACATGCCAGGCTAGGAGGCTGGCATTTCTGTTCCGCAGTCAGGGGAATGGATATAGACGGGGCATGAGGTGGTAGGTCAGGGAGAACAGTCCCATGACACATAAACCCAGTGCAGTCTTCTGGAGGCATTAGTTTTACTAGACCGTCGTTGGGGAAGAAGCTGAGTAATTCAGTAGCGAGGTCAAGTATTATCAAAGTGTTGGAACCAGCCCTGGGGCTGGGTTCCCGCTGGGCCCCTAGTGGGGAATGTGGTTGCTGTGCTCTGCTGTTGGGGAGACTCCCCTGGAAAGTGGGAGGAGGGCTGCTGTGACAGGAAGTGAAGGAAAGAGTCCCCAGCCTGTCTGTGTTTTAAAGGCCCCCTCCTTGGCTGGCATGAAGAGGGAGGAGGAGGTTTGGGGCAGGGAGGCCTGTTAGGAGCCCTCAGGACGGCTTTCTTTAGAGAAGCTGAGAGCCTGGCCATGGCAGTGGCCATAGGGGCGGAAGGGAGTGGGCTGTGGGAGTGGGACTGATGGCACCTGGATATCGCTGGAGAAGGGGAAGGACAGGTAGGAGTCAAGATGACCCCAGGCCCATCTTTGGTCCCTGGTGGATGAGGAAACCATCATCCATAGAGGTCACAGGAGGAGAGGGTGGTGTTATTTGTACCTCTAGCTGGGGGTGGGCCTGAGACCACTCAGGGAGAGGCTTTCTGAGGAGAAAGACAAGAGAGACAAGGGAGCAGCCATGGTGATGGAGATTTTAGGGAGCTGCTGGAGGAGGAGGGCCCAGTGAGGGGCAGACACCTGTGCTTATCTTCCAGTCACACCACGCAGCTTACAGGGGCCACTGCAGGCCTCCACTTCTACTTCCTCTGCTTCTCTGCCAGGACTGCATGCCTCCCCTTGTCTTTCTGGCAAATTGTGTCATCGTTCCGCTCCCCTCTGAAGCTTCCTCTCCTAGGAGTAAGTGACATTTCCTCTTTTTGTTCCTTCTCTAGCACCTAAACTTCTGGCACTGTACCTGGAACACTTTATGTGGTGCTCTGGTCCCCGTGACTGCTTTCCTCCACCAGCCTGTGAGCTCCAGGGCCCAGCCTCGCGCGGCGTAGGTGCTCAATAAATGTGTCCTGGGTGAGTGAATGAACTGTCAAAAGGAAGGAGAAAGAGGCAGGGAAAGGTGTAGTTGCTGAGAAAGAAAAAGGATAAAGTTTAGTCAAGAGGACTAAATGCACCAAAGAAACACGTTATGTAAGAGCTAAGAAGTATCCATGCCACTTGGCAGCTAGGCCGTATGCCTGGCAAGAATAACTTTCCTGGCACGATGGGAACAGAAACATATTACGGCATGTTTACATTAAAGAGTGAACAGAAGGTAAGAAAGTGGGGACGCTGAATGCAGACCTGTTTTTTTTTTTTTTTTCCTAAGAAGGTGAGAATAGGAGAGGAGAAGAGGTAAGTTCACGATTACAAGTGGCGCAGATTTTTAAGACTGTAAAGGAAGTAGCAAGTGGAGGGGAGAAGCTGACATGTGAATGAGTGTGTGCCATTGAGACGGGAAGGGATGAGACCAAGGGCAGAGGGGAGGGTTGGCATTGAACCTGAAGACAAATACCTCTTCCACTAGGAAGGAGGAGGTGGATGTAAGTTTTCAACTCTTTTGGGTAAATACCAAGCAGTGTGATGCTTAGATGGTATGTAAGAGCACATTCAATTTTGTAAGAAACCACAAAACTGTCTTCCAAAGTGGCTGTACCATTTTGCATTGCCACCAACAATGAGTGACAGTTCCTGTTGCTCCACATGTTGCCAGTGTACAGGATTTTGGGGCATTTTGACAGGTATCGTAGTGGTATTTTGAGCAAAAACAGAAAGAAAACAACAACAACTATGTAATCCATTATGTGCCCATCGGCAGGTACTCCATGAATTAGTTAGTGGTTCCATGAATTGACTTGATTAGTGGTTTAACCTGAAAGAACTGGTCTCGCACGTGGTTCTATAAAGTCTGGCAGGTAAGGGAAGCAAGGCAGGTAGACAAGGACTGCCTGTCTACTAACTCTTCCTTTTGTATCTTAGCTGATGAGTGGCTGGAACACCTAGCTGGGCTTGCATCTCTTTTCCCAGTTTCTGACAATAGTGGGCTGTACAGCAAGACCCATGGCTGGCAAATACAGGGGATGGTGCTGCCCCTAAACTCTCAGTCCCCCTCCTTGCGTTAGGACCTAGAGTGCCCATCCACTTGCAATGAAGTCGTTGGTTCCATTCACCAGGTTGGGAGCTGGGCTGAGAAGAGCCCCTACGCTATGTTTTTACCAGGTGTCTAGGGATGGCCCTCACTTCCCTTGGGTTGGCAGCAAATCAATCAGTTATGTTACCTCCTTCCCTTGGGATTTCACAAGACCTCTGGGGGGAAATGACAGTTACAGGAAGTGTGGGGATGAGCCGCTGGCCATAGTCCCTCATGGTCTCTGTGGAGTGGCCTGCACAGTGGATGGCTCTGCTGTTTCCATGACAAGGTCAGGCACAGGAATCTTAGCCAAGGTTCTCAAGCCCCTGACACCACGTCTGTCTCCTGTGGAACACGCCCGGGCTTCCATTGGAGCTCTGAGCACCCTAGGGAACTGCAGGGATTGGGATTCAAGTCCTTTTGCTCAGAGTTACCCGCCTGTTCATCCCTACCTATGGCCCAAGGGCCTGGGGATCCTACCCTTGCCCTGCCCTGGTCTCCACTTGAACTCAATCTCAGTTGGGGTTGGTCATCCACGTGTGTAGTACACCTCCTGTTATTTTGGCTCTGAAACATAGTCTGATGTTAACCCCCATCATATAACCCCCATCAAACTTCCCATAATATGATGAGGCGCTGGAGACCAGACTCAGGACATGGTTAGCCAACTCCTTGGTGAGGGACCGGGAAACAGCCCGGTCCTTTTGTGTGTCCTACAGCAATGAAAATGAAAAGCACATGAATGTCTCAATACATTATTTGGCTACACCCTGCAGGTGGGAAACCAGGTTATATTTAACCATGACTTTTCCAACCCTATTTGGCCATATCGCTCCTTTCCCCCGTTTTGTTAACACCTGTATCAGTTAGGGCCCACAGGAAAGAGCTGGCACCCTCAAATGGGAATTATTCAAAGAGGGTTAAATTAGAAAAGGGCTACCGTGTTTCCCCGAAAATAAGACCTAGCTGAACCGTCAGCTCTAATGTGTCTTTTGGAGCAAAAATTAGTATGAGACCCGGTCTTATTTTACTATAAGACCAGGTCTTATCTATCATAATGTAATATAAGACCAGAGCTTATATTAATTTTTGCTCCAAAGGACACATTGAGCTGATGGTCCGGCTAGGTCTTATTTTCGGGGAAACACGGTTGGTACAAAGTGTGGGAGGGGCTAAGGGACATCAACCTGTGCCAGCAGCATTGGAGCTGTTACCCATCCATGCCGAAGAGCAAGGATCAAATGTGTCAGCCCTGTCGATCAGTATGTGTTCAAAGTTCCCCATCTACACCTCAGAGTACTTCTCCTTCTCCACCTTATCTCCGAGGTGTGGTGGGGTTGAGAGCTAGTTAGTACTGGGATTCTGCAGCCACTCTGGGCTTGGTCCCTGTCATATCTGCTCCCTGGTACCTGCAGGAGGTAAGGAACTTCAATGCTGCCTCAGGGCCTCAAGTTCTCCAAGCAGGTTCTTAATGGGATGTTCATACTCTGTAGGGATAGAAGGCGGAGTGAGAGGGTTTTAATGTCTGATGGCCACTCCCAGACAAGTAGGATCCCAGGACACAAGGTTCAGCCTGAGGTGCAGTGTCCGGAAGCCTGGCCAGGGCCCTGGGGTGGAGTCCTTTCTCTAGAAGCTCTGATGTCTGGAGCCAAGGGTGGTGCCTAGGAAGCAGCGTGCTTATCAGCAGACAAGTTGTCAACCTGGAGAATGAGGCAGTGAGGGAAGCTCTGGGTGTTAGGCGGGGCGGCAAGACCAGGCAGCCACATCGGACATAGGCGAGGGAAGGTGGAGTGAAAGCACCTGTGTGAGTCGGAGATCCTGGTTGCGGTGGGTTTTGCTCTGACCCACACGTGGGCAGGAGGAGAGCCACTCAGACTGCTGGGGTGGAGGGGTGCTGAGGCTCCTTTCTGCAGGGTTTACTACTGTTTCTGCAAGCATCTCTCTCTCTCTCTCTCTCTCTCTCTCTCTCTCTCTCTCTCTCTCTCTCTCTCTCCATAGTTCTTCCTCCTCCTCTCTCTGCCCTCTCCTTTCCGTTCGTTCCCCTTTCTCCTGCCACTGCTGTTTACCTGACCACCTCTGCCTCCTCCTGATCTTTTAATCTTGCTTTTCTTCTGTATTTCTGCCTCTTCTCCCCTTTGTGACACAATTTTGTATTAGGCTGTGCTATCTATATACTTTAAATCCCAGAGGTGTATTTCCTAATTGTATTTTTAGGGAAATAATTATGCAAGTTAAGATGATTAGATAATGAACGTGTTCTCTGGGCCTGGCCTCTTTACGAAAGGATGATGTTACTGTGATGGGCGTGGGGACCGTTTCCACTTAAGCTAGCACGGTGGTACAGCTCTTAACGGAGCACTTCAGAAACAGCTGGAATGTAACCACATCCCTCCCAGAGTTCGGCCAGAGAGCTAACGTTGGGAGCTGCATGTCCTGGGAAAATAACTGGATATTCGGTGCCTTTCAGGAGGGTAATGATCTGGATGCTGCACAACACGGCTGGGGGCTCAGGACCCCATGGAATTCCTAGATCTGCACGAACATTCTGAAGGCACTTGGAGTTTCTGAACATATGCACAACTTGTGCGTGTGTGCGCACGCACACACAGGCACACAGGGTAAGGTTATGGCTTCCCTCAGGCAGAGGGTTTTGTAGATACTAAATCGCTGAAACATATCAACTCTGGAATTGCTTCATTGCACACTGATGGCGGCCATAAGCTTCCTGCTTACTCCCTATTGACATATAAAAAATGTGCATGAGACACATGCTTTCCTTCTCTGTGTTCTGCTCTTGATCTAGCACCGGCTGCCTTGCAGGATGCTCCTGGCACTCCTGGGCCATCGCGGGTACCTGACACTCCCCCAGCATCCAGCAATGTGCCAACCTCCCTAGGCAGGAAGAGGCGGGGTGCTCTCAGTCTAAAGCCATGAGAGAGATGGTGGCGAGGCCCAGGGCCTGAGTCAGGAAGGCGAAGAGGGAAAGGTTCAGATAGGACTGCGTGTGTGGGGGAGCAGGAAAATGGGGCTAGGAAAACGTGCTTCTGTGTGGAACTGAGGGTCTGGGAGGAGTGATTGCTGGGAAGAATGAAAAGGGAAGGCAGACTAATTCTGGGAGTCTGTTTCTCTGCAAAGGGGGAACTTGGAGCCCAGAGAAGTCAAATCACATGCCCAAGGCATATGATCAGCCAGTAGGGGACAGTAATTCAAATCCAAGGCTCATGGTCCTTGCACTGCCCCCCGCCCACCACCCCTGCTTGGGGAGAAGGATTGTCACAGTTAAATTAACCCCTCCACGTCCTCAAGAAAGAGGACACTTTAAAGACCTTTCTGGCAAGAGGTGTCCACTGACACAGGTGCTGCCGCAAGGAATTTGTGATACAGCCTAGACTTTGACCATAAAAAGGGAAGAATTTCCTCCCCAGACTTAACCAGAGTTCCCTCACTAAACCTAAGCCCTTTGCTTTGTCCACTTTCCCATAACTGACACCGTACCTCAGTTGCCCCACAGGCGTCTGGACGGTAGGGCAGCTCCCTTTATCATCATCTCTCACAGGCAGCAAAGGAAGTGGTTTTACACTTAGTGTGACAGGGAGGACACGTTGCCTGAGGACACAGTCGAAGGAGGGAAGGCGGCGTAGATAACGGATTCCCACTTTTTGGACTTATTTACTCCTCTGAATTATTTTGAAATTATCAGGCAGCCCCAGTCTGGGTGCCCCTGCTTTCAGAATTTTCCCTCCACTGCAGCCTCCTGTGAGGAAAACCACAGAATTGAATTCTTCCATGAAGTCCTAGCTTGGGTCCTGACCACTCACCCACCTTTGCAGGCTCCTGGTGGTCCCAGCGCCCACCTTCACTGCAGGCAGGGTCGCTGGGGTCAGTAAATAAAAATACACACCTCCGTTAAACGCACATTTCAATACAAAAGCAAATACATATTGAGTGTAAGTATAGTCCATGCAATATTGAAGACACACAGTCTGAAAGTTTTTGTGATTCATCTGAAAGGGCCTGAAAAGATTTCATTTGGAAGTTCTGCAGCTTTGGATGCCATCAGCATGATTTCACTCGAGTGAGTCCAGTTAGATCAGAGTGAGAAGATGTCAAACTCCAGAGCCCTGGCACAGGTTTCACCATGTCACCCCTTTTCCAGCACGACCTGCCCCAGTCTCCTACACACCCCCTTCAGGCGAGACGGAAGTGCTGTGTCTGCAATATCATGTTCAAGCAGAAAGAGGTACACAGATGCGTTTCCAGAGCTGTGTGCACAGACCCCTTTTCTCTCAGTATCAGTGAGCATTCACTTTTCTGACTTGTAAAATAACACATGTTCATTGTTAAACTTTTGGAAATCATAGATCAATAAAAGGAAAAATAAACATTCCTTTGGAGCATATGAACTCTGGAGACAGACTGCCTGAGTTCAAATCTCAGCTCCAGCACTTACTGTGTGGTTTCAGGCAGTTTCCTTAACCTCTCAGTGCCTATTTTTCAATCTGTAAAATGAAGGTGATGATAGTGGATTAAATTAGTTTTTGATGACTAAATGAGTTTATGTACATTTGGGTGCTTAAGAAGTACCTGGTACACTGTAAGAACTGTATAAAAATTTGACAAATAAAATGTAAAATTCTGTCAACTAGAAATACGTATTACTGATGCCCTTTTAATGCATTTCTACGGATTCTATCATACAGGTTTATACTATAGATTTCCATACTGTGGCAGATTGCATTTTCCAAAGTTGGGCATAACCGTTCTCCCACCTGATACAAAATTCTGCAATGTGGTCTGGACACATCTCCATCGTGAGGTGGAGTGAATTTCTCTCCCTTTGAATGGGGGCTGTCCTTAGTTGTCTGGTCAACAGAATGTGGTGGAAGTGGTGCCTGGGACTCCCAAGGCGGGGTCAGAGGAGGCTTGTGGTTTTCGCTTCCCTTCTCTGGCACCCTCACCCTTGGGCACTTCCTCTGGAATCCACCCTATGCCAGAGGAGCCCATGGCACATGGTAATAACTAGTGTTGGTGCTTTGCTCAATGCCCCAGCTGAGCGGCCGGCTGGCAGCCAGTGCCCCCTGCCAGCATGTGGGAGTGGGTCAGTCCTGCCGGGCCTTCAATAACTGCCGCCCTGGCTGCCATCTGCCTGCAATGGGATGAGAAACCCTCAAGCAAGAACCACGCGACGGAGCTCAGTCAAAACACAGAGCTGTGGTCATCAATTATCGCTTGGAGCCACTCAGCTATGAGAGGGTTTGGTAGGCAGTGATAGAGAACCAGAAACATGTCTGATGAAAATACTCAAGATCCTGAATTGTAAATACGGACCCAAGGGTCTTCTATCTGTAGTTTCATCATTACTTTCAGAGAGAAGGGACGTTTTCAAACATCTGAGGGGTTCAAATTCGAGCAAATACATTCCTTTCTCTTTGGACAAGTTAATGACCAGCTAGGCTTGAGTCCTAGGTCATTCATGTTGGAAGACAACCTAGAGATCATCTGACAGTTGCGTGTCTGCCTGTTTGCTTTCCAGAGGAGAACTGGGGAGGTGACTTGCCCAAGGTCACCCAGATGCTAAATGACAGAGCCTGGGCTAGACCCCTGGTCTCCTGACTCCTAGCTCCATGTTCTGTCATTACACTGGGCACCGTGTTTATACTAATGTTTAGGGCAGGGTAGAACTGGGAGTTTCCAAAGGCCTGATGAGAACGATGAAACGGGCTGGGGTCCTGAAGTCCTCTGGGCTCTTTCACAGCTGTGTCCAGCCCATGCTTCTGGGGAGCAAACAGCTTCTCTAAAAAGTGCCGTTTCATGCTGTCTGGTGAGAAAACTGAAATGTGGTGTGTCAAAGCCAAGTCTGTGGAGAAAGGGCCTCCGTGGGGGAGCGGCTGTGCTGAGGGTCGGGAGGGGTGGCTAGCCTCAGGACACCTGCTGTCCTGGGATCGAGAGGGACTGGCAAGAGTGAGGCCCATGGTGAGAGTGGCCCCTGGCCTGGGCAGTGAGAGTCAGTGCGGGGGACTGTCCCCAGGGTCTCCTGCTCATTACCTTTCATATGAGTGGCTCACATTCAAAGACTGGCGGTGCTGGCTGATGCAGGAGGCAGTTGATCTTATCCTGGGAGGAGGCAGGCTTCAGAGAGAGAAGCTCAAAGAGGAGAGAACATCAAGATGCTTGTTATGGGTTAAACTGTGTTTCTCACAGTCCATAGGTTGAAGTCCTAACTCTTAATGCCTCTGAATGTCACCTTATTTGTAAACAGGGTTGTTGCAGGTAGAATCAGTTAAGATGAGGTCATGCTGGAATAGGGTGGGTCTCAAATCCGATGAGTGGTGTCCTTAGGAAAAGGGGGAAATTGGACACTGACCCACACACCGAGGAAACATCGTGTGACGATGAAGGCAGAGTCCGGGATGGTGCTTCTACAAGCCAAGTAACATCAAAGATTGCCAGAAAACTACCAGAAGCCAGGAGTGAGGCAGAGGACAGATTTGCCCTCACCGCCTTTGGGGGGAACCAATCCTGTCCACACCGTGATCTCAGATTTCCAGCCTTTGTTACTGTGAGCGAATACCTTTTTGTTGTTTAAGCTGCCCCATTATCATACTCGGTTATGGCAGCCCTTGGAAATGCATATAATGTTCTACAGGTCAATGCTTAGCGTCTTGAGATAAAAAAGAAAAAGATGAAAGGGGCAAGAGAATAATTGGTTGGAAGGGGGAAGGGTGGGTGGGGGTGACCTTGGCTTATGGAAAACTCCATTGGGAGAATCACAAAGCAGGCCTCTGGACTTCTGGAGCAAAGTCATGCCACCTGCAGTGGAGAATTATACACTTTTTGAGACATAACTCTTGGCATATTATTGGGTCCTGGTAGAGACAGAACACTTAGCCATGAACATCAAGTGACAATGCATCTGGAAATGCTTATTATGAGTTGCATTCTGTCAGACCTGCCAAGTTATAAAGTCAGACAGGTCCAGCAGGCGTCCACTGTGGTGTGGAAATATTCCATCTCCAGTTGAGCCTGAGTAGGGCCAGAAGGCATGCCTAACTGGCAGACCTCCTTGTCACCCACCACTGTTAGACCAGTTCCCTTTACCAACTTGTGCCTATGACCATAGAGGAGAATCCCGCAGCTGGAAGAGAAGGACAAAGACCGAGCTTGGTTTACAGATGGATTAACTCAGTACGTGGGTGCAAGTCAAAAATAGACAGCGGCGCTGCTTTCCCCCCACATTTAATGGTGGCCCTCAAAGACAGTAGAGAGGAAGCATCTTCCCAATGGGTAGAGTTGCAAGCAGTACATCTGATCATCTACTTTTTATGGAAGCAAAAGTCGCCTAAGGTGAGTGGCCAATGACCGATCCAGGGTCAGAAAGGATAGGGAACAGAGGATCACAGGCGAGAAGGTGTGGGGAGAAGCATGTGTTGGCATATGGGAGTGGGCATGAAGTGTAAAGACTTTTGTGTTGCTCTCACCAGGAAGTGCATCTGTATAAACACTCACCAGGGACTGTCTGCTATCAACTGGACAACTAAGTAGACAAAATCACTTATTCTATTGACATTAGCCAGCCTTCGTCGTCAGCCACCCCAGGCTGGAGTGCCATGGTGTCAGAGAGGAAGACACGTGTGGGCCCAACAGCATGGACCCCCCCACTCAACAAGGCTGATCAACTACTGATGCTTCTGAACGTCCAAACTGTTAGCAATTCAAACCGATTCATGCAGGCACCATTCCTCAAGGCAACCAACTGGCCACTCAGTGCCATGTTGACCACATTGGCCCCCTTCAATTCTGGAAGGGCCAGTGGTTCCTTCTCACAAGGATCCATACCATTGCTGGGGATGAGTTTGCCTCTCCTGCCCTTGAAACCTCAGCCAGCATTATTGTGCAGGTCTTCCAGAATGGCTGGTCCATCGGCATGGAGTCCCACACAGCACAGCATCCACTTCACAGTGAAGAAAGTATGAGAGTGGCACTGTCACTCGAGGATCCACTGGTTTTATCATATACCACATCACTCAGAGGCAGTCGTCCTCAGGCAATACTGGAGCAGCCTTCTATAGGCACAATGGAAGCCCTAGCTTAGAGGGATGGGTGCCATCATTTGGGATGCAGTGCATTTTTAAAATCAGTGACCCTTATATGGTGCTCTGTCTTAAAAAAAAAAAGTGATGCTAAGGTCCAGGAACCAAGGACCAGAAGCAGGGATGGCCCCATTTACCATCATGCCAATGACCCACGGGACGTTATATGCCTGTCCCTGCAACTTCGGGGTCTGCAGGTTTGGAAGTTCTGATTGCCCAAGGGGTGCACCCTTGCCAGGGGTCACAGCAAGTATACCATTGAGCTACAAGTTACGGCTCCTGCCAGGGCACTGTGGACTCATTGTGCCCAGAGACAGTGGGCAAGCAGGAGAGTCATCATACTTATAGGAGCAAGTGGCCTTGACCAGCAGGAAGATGCAGATCTGCTTTTATACAATGGTGGCAAGAAAGAATGCATGTGGAATCCAGAGGTTACGGACTGAATGTTTGTGTCCCTCACCCCACCCCAGGTTCATATGTTGAAGCCCTAACTTCCACTGAGGCTGTATTTGGAGATGGGGCTTCTTAAGAAATAATGAAGATGAAATGAGGTAATAAGAATGGGGTCCAGATCCAATAGGATTATAGCTTTATAAAAAAAGACACCAAAGAGCTCTTTCTCTCTCTTCTTGTGCATGTACCAAAGAAAGACCAGGTGAGGACAAAGTGAGAAGGTGGCCGCTTACACCCAAGGGCTGCGCTCTCACCAGACACCAATCCTGACGGCACTTTGAGCTTGGAATTTCAGTCTCCAGAACTGTGAGAAAACAAATTTTCATTGTTTAAGTCATCCAGCCTATTTTGTTATAGCACCTCAAGCAGACGAACACATCAGGTGATGCACTTGGGTCTCTCCTGGTACTCCATTGCCTCATTGTAGCTGGGAATGGACATATGCAGCCCCCCTGGTCAGAGAAGAACGATTACATGGGTTCATAACCCTCAGGAATGAAGTTTTGGGCCTAACACTCAGAAAAGTCACCAAGACCTGCCAAAGTTTGTGAGGCATTGCTGAGGCTGAGGGTTAGGGATAGCAGAGAAGGGAGAGGATGGTATTAGTTGTGGCCCCAAGGTCAGTTGCAAAGATGGGGGCAACAGTTCATCCCATTAACCTCCCTCTTCTTGTTCTCCTTTAGGAAAAAAGGTCCACTGGAACCATGGAGGAGCTGCTGCTCAAATTTGTGCGGACAAGTAGATATGCTTGGTGCAGGGTGGGTTGTAGTAGCTATGAGAAAGTGTCTGGTGGACGTCCAACTACAGGGTGCAGATATGACGCCAGCTGCTGTGCTGTAAAGCCCATCAGCACATTTTCACTGAGGCCCCATTCTCATGGGCTGTTCCCAGCCAATGAATGAGTGGCAAGTATAGTAAGGAAAGTCCCCTCTTGGGAGACGTGGGACCCTCTAGTGACGGATACTGGGTTTGAGGACTCCTGAACTTTCCTTAGACTGTGTCATCCTTTAGGATTCTTCTACCCAACTTTCTGTTCCTCTGTCTGTCCTTTAGCGTCAAACTCGATTCATTAAACCTGTCTGGTTGTTCTTCCAGCTTTACCTGGGCCCCTCCCTATATCCCTTTGTTGATATTTCTTCTAAAATATCCTTGAAAGTTTGATCTGGTCTTGGTATCTTCTTCCCAGAAGACCCAGAATAATACAGTTCCTCTAACCCTTGCTCATACCTCTATAAACAGACCTTCTATAACACATCTCTTCAAACATCCCAACCTGAGTGGGACATCTGTTTCCTTCTGGGACCTTGACTTACATAGATTGCTACAGACCATAAATGCTGTAAGCACTTCAAAGAGGAAAGGGCAATGTTGGATTGTGTGGTGAGAATAAGCAACAAGGAAGAAATGGGTTGTGAAATATGTGATTGACCAGAGGTTGGAGGTTGGCATTTCAGATCGGGTGTGTGTGTGTCCACAGCTGCATAAGCAAAGGCACTGGGGCAGAAACATGCACTTATGGCAGCGTCTGTCCAAGAGTCCACACTTCTTTTTAATGAGTTCCCACTGTCCTATGGGCGTCAGCCCACAGAATGCTCATTTCTCCACCTTCATTACTTGGAATCTCTGAGGAAGCTTCCTCCTTCCCTCTGTTCATCACCTCACTACATGTGTCTTTCTAAGTGCATCTAGGAGCTCTTGTTTGACAAGATCTGAGGCCATGGCCAGGGCCAGATGGACTCCATGGGAAGCATGCGGGAAAAGGGGGACAGGAGTACAGGGAAGAATCAGTGCCCTGACATTCTGAGGTCCAGGGCTCAGGATATTGGAAGCATTGGCACTGGATAGCCCCACTTCTTAGAGGCCAGCAGTTCCCTTCAGAGTTCAGAGGGTGAGGCAAGCTTGGTTCGACCAGGAGCACAGAAAAACAAAAGTCGCAGACAGCCAGGGACTATACAGACCTTCTGACAGAGGCTCCTATAGTCATACCCAGCCTTCCCTACTAAGCTGCGGAAACCTGTATTCTGTTTATTCATTCATTCATTGAGCACAATTACAGAGTTCCTACCATGTGCCAGGAATTATTGTAGACACTGGGGATGCACTATTAAACAAGACAGATAAAAGTCTCTGTCCTCATGGAGCTTATATCCTGGTCGGGAGAGAGACAATGAATATACCAACCAGTAAGACAAATAGGAGGTCAGAGGGTGGGAAGTGCTATGGAGCAAAACGAATCAGGGAGAGGTTGACGACTGCTCACGTGTCCAGCTCGGACAGCCGCAGGAGGCCTGGAAGACAAGGCAACGTGGGACAGAGATTTACAGGAGGGGAAGGAGCAAGCCTGTGGGTTCCTTGGACAGTGGTCCATGCAGTGGAAAAAAGCGTGTGCAAAGACCTGGAAGGAGGGGTGTTCTTGGTGCTCTCATTAACATCTGTCTACTTAACGTCCCCATACTCGGCCACCAGCACACAGATAAGCTGCTAATTTGCAGTCTTGGCGTTCCAGTGGCTTGCATGTCCAGACTGTGTCAATGTTATCTAACTGTAGCATCTAAGAGGCAAAAACAGTCATTTCTCAGTATGGCCTCAGGCTTGAAGTCCATCATCTCATGATCTTCATGAGGTTCAGAGGCAGATAAGGCTCCTCGAGTGTAACTCTTCTGTGCATTCTCTCTTGACCCAGACTTTGAACTACCAAAGGACAAGTAGTACCCTAGCTTTTGGAATTAAAAAATTTCAGTCCTGCATCACTTATAGGCTGCAGGACACTGAATAGTAACTTAACCTCTGAGCCTCTGTTTCTTTATCTAGAGGTGAAGATGAAAGCAACATCTACCACACGTACCAGGAAGGAAATCATATGAGACCATGCGTTTTAAGGTATTTATGAATGCTTGGCTTTTATAGAGTACAAATATAGTAACTGGACCAGTAACTGGTCTATTTTTGGATATTTTAGTTACTATTCATACGTAAAAAACTGTACCAAAAAATTAGTGGCTTAAAACAACAATCACTTATTTGCTTACGATTCTGAAATGTGGGCTGGGCTTAGCTGGGTGGTTCTTTCCGGGTGTCACTTTTGTAGCCGTTGTCATGCACAGCTCAGCTGGGGCTAGATGTCCTAAGATGGATTCACTCACGTGTCTGGCCTCAGTCACATGTTCTCAGCTAGGCCTTTTGTCTGGGGGTGTCTTCATCTCCTCTACATGGTTTCTCTTTTCTTAGCAGGATAATCGTGTCTTTCTTTCTTTCCTTCCTTCTTTCCTACCCTCCCTCCCTCCCTCCCTCCCTCTCTCCCTCCCTCCCTCCCTCCCTCCCTCCCTCCCTCCCTCCCTCCCCCTTCCTCCCTTCCTTCCTCCCTTCCTCTCTCTCTCTCTCTCTCTCTCTCTCTCTCTCTCTCTCTCTCTCTCTCTTTCTTTCTTTCTACATGTTTACAGCCACTTTTCTAGAGTATGAGAGCAGCTGCTGTTAAGGTTTTTGAGGCCTGGGCTCTGAAGTCACACATCACTTTTATCCCATTTGATTGGCCAAAGCAAGACAAAAAGCCAGCTGAGATGTAAGGGATGGAGAAACAGGTTTCACTTTGCAAAGGAAGGAGTTGTGAAGTCACTTTGCAAAGGGGTGTGCCACATGGATGGAAGAAATGGGCCATCTTTAGAAACAATATACCACAGTCTATTCTTTGGCTGCAGCAAATCATTCTCCATCATCCGCAAAATGCACTCACCATTTCCAAGACCCCAAAAAGTTTTTATCTCATTATGGCATCGATTTTGAAATCCCTTATCTCATGATCTGCATCGGGTTATCACGTGGATAAGACCTCTCACGTATGGCTTATCATGTGCAGTTTCTCTTGATACAGAGATTTTGAACTTAAAAGACAACTATTCCCATCCCCATACCCTTAAAACAGTAGTGAGACAGGAACTGGGAAGACCCCATAAACACTCCTATTTAAAATGGAGAGGATGGAAACCACAAAGCACTCACTGGTCCACAGCAATTATGAAGCCCAGCTGCTCACATGTTGTCTTCCCCTGTATAGCTCACAGAATGTTCTTTTTTTTTTTTCTTTTTTCTTTTTAATTAGTTTTTAGAGTTCATTGAACTGTTTGTACCTTTTAGACAAATTTTATCCTACTTTTTTTTTTTTTTTTAAGATTTTATTGGGGGAGGGGAACAGGACTTTATTGGGGAACAGTGTGTACTTCCAGGCCTTTTTTCCAAGTCAAGTTGTTGTCCTTTCAATCTTAGTTGTGGAGGGTGCCACTCAGCTTCAAGTTGTTATCCTTTCAGTCTTAGTTGTGGAGGGCGCAGCTCAGCTCCAGGTCCAGTTGCTGTTTTCTAGTTGCAGGGGGCACAGCTCACCATCCCTTGCGGGAGTTGAACCGGCAACCTTGTGGTTGAGAGGGCGCACTCCAACCAACTGAGCGATCTGGGAGCTCAGCTGCAGCTCAGCTCAAGGTGCCATGTTCAATCATAGTTGCAGGGGGTGCTGCCCAGCATCCCTTGTGGGAGTCGAGGAATCGAACTGGCAACCTTGTGGTTGAGAGCCCGTGCTCCAACCAACTGAGCCATTCAGGAGGCAGCTCAGCTCAAGGTGCCGTGTTCAAGCTTAGTTGCAGGGGGCGGAGCCCACCATCCCTTGCGGGACTCAAGGAGTTGAACCGGCAACCTTGTGGTTGAGAGCCCACTGGCCCATGTGGGAATCGAACCATCAGCCTTCGGAGTTAGGAGCATGGAGCTCTAACCGCCTGAGCCACCAGACCGGCCCCACAGAATGTTTCTTGATTAGGGCCTGATTTTGTTCCCTGAGAGGGCTATCTAGTCAGTGTTCCTCTGTGGCATTGAGATCTTCCCTCTGGACTCTTGGTTTCATCCTCTGACATGTATTTTCTTTTCTGTAGGAAATTATCCATGTCTGTGACTAAGTAGATTTCTCAAACTGATTCTTGTTTACAGAAAGTGGAGGTCCAGCAGTCTCTTTCATTTTGAATTATCTCTTTTACTTTAAGCCTAACCTTGTAGTAATTTCACTGACAAAGCTCTCTTAAAATCTTTGGGGGTTTCCTATGAATCTTATTGGGATTCACTACATGCCCCCAAAACCTCATCCATAAATGTTTTTGAGACAGACCTTTCTAGTTGGGTGTGTCAAGCTGCTGTGGGACAATGCCCTCAAAATTCTCAAAAGTCATTTTTTTCTATCTGAGAGGGTCTCCTAAGCTCTTACATTCAGAGGTCTTACAACCATACCCTTGATTTGATCTTTCTGATCAGGCTATTCTTATCTGAGAATCTTTGCCTGGCTGAGGATACTAAGGATCCAAAACAGTTTAATTTTTTTCTAAATCAGAAATTCCTCCGCCCTCTATATTTCTTCTAAAATGTGCTTGGATACTGAACAGTTTCTTCCTTAGCTTATCTCTCTTTGGCAGTACCTTATCATACACAACTGGATGCTTTCAACATTGTGTCTAGGAATCTGCTTAGCTAAATCCATATGTTTATTAAGTATTTTATATCTTTTCAATTGCTGCTGGCAATGTTTCTACATAACATAGATTGTTCTTCTTCCATCTTCTAGTAACAATTTCCTCACTACCTTTGCAGCATACACTAAAAGATGGTTCACCACTTTTCCAGTCTTTGCTAACAACCTATTCACTACTTTACCAGCTCCTGCGTGCTGTCTTGTCCCAAAGCCAATGCCAAGTGTATCAGATTTTTGTTATGGCAGTACCCCTCTTCTAGATATGAATTGCTTTAGCAGTTACCTAATGCTGTGCAACAAATCACGTCATGTTTTTGTGGTTTCAAATAAGAACCATTTATTTGCTCACTCTTCTGTGGTTCAGTAATTTGGGCAGACTTAGCTTGGATGCTTATCTCTGTTCCACATGGTGTTGGCCGGGTTCAATTTTGTGCTTGCACTCAATTGTCCATTTATCTGGGAACTGGCTGATGGAGATGGCCTCATACACATCTTCCAGTTGGCTGGGGCTGTCAACAGAGGCACCTCTGTTCTTTTCTGTGTGGCCTCTCCAGCAGAAAGCCTGGACTTTCTACATGATAATGGCAGCGTTGCAAGAGAAGAAGCCTCAATGTACAAGCAGTTATAGACCTCTAGCTTGCATCACAGTTGCTGAAGTCCCATTGGCCAAGAAATTCACATAGCCAAGCTCAAAGTCAATGTGGGAGTGAAATGAACAAAGGAATTGATTGTGAGAACCATGATCTATTGAGGGGCTGTTAATGTATCAGTGTACCACACTTGGTTCCCTCATTGATCTATTCTTACTGACTTCCTGACTCAGATTGTGGCAGAGAATTCTAATGCTTACCCATATCTTGATCTTGTACTCTTTTTCTTCCAGGCTTACAGGAGGATTAAAATTATTGTGTTGTCCCTCCTTGCAGTGGGGTCAGGAGACCAGTGGGCCATGTGGGTTGTGAGTGTGTGAAGAGCTCATGTCATGTCCAGGTAGGAAATTTAATTGCTGGTGTGAACACCTCTAATCTCTCCATTCCTGCCATATGGCACGAACCCTGTTTCTGTTGAGGGTGTGCATTTCTAATGGCCTGGATAGGCAGCGGAGTAACAACCATGTGAAGCAGAGCCCCCATCCTAACCTTCACACTTTATCCCTGTACAAAGAGGTAACAGTTAAACTTTACTGTTTTAAACCATTGAGATGTGGGGTTTGTTGGTTACCTCAGCATAACCTAGCCTCTCCCGGTAGACACAGAGGCCTCATTACCTCCATGCTCTGTGGTCAACTGTAGCTCCCTCCTTGGGTACATTTCGTGGAGATTTAAGCAGCCAGAAAGGGATGCTACAGATAACTGAGTGTCTAATAAAGAAGATGGAGGAAAAGGGGAAGGCAAAGAGCACTGGGCTGATGACGAGCCCATTGCATATTTACCAAGCATTTATGGAGTGCCTCCTATGTGCTGGGTTCTGTGCACTGCCTGGGGTACACAGTGATGTAGTGAAATACAGGCCACCAGGGAAGCTGACATACAAACACGGGAGAGCCGTGAGTGCCACCGAGTGCTGGCACTGATTCTCTATTTCCTCCTCTAATTGGCTAATTGTCCCTGCAGGCAATTTCCATAGAGAAATTCCAGGCATGGCATCCGGGGTGGCAGCCTCATTGGAGTAAGTATGTGGCCAGCCTCCCAAGGTGACATCTTTGAAGGCCAGCACTCATCTGGATTCATAAGGTCTGTGATTTGTGTAAAAGCCAGTCTCATTACTTTATAATCACATATCAGATTCAATCTTACAGATGACAAATATGGGGACAAAACAGAGCTCTTCTGAGGGCTGCGGTTTGCAAATTTGAAGCAGTGACTGTGGCTGAAATGGGAAGGTACTTTTGAACATTCAGTGCCAGCTCAGAGCTGAGGGCCTTAGGAGGTTGGACAGCATTCACGACAAAGCTTTGAGACTCTGACATTGTAAAGTCGCAGTACAGTGAGGGATTAACCCATGAAATATTAACTTCTAATGAGTGTTGGTTCATGCATTTTAAAGGCAGATCTGCCGTGGAATGTCTGGGACCCACCAGGCTGAGCTGTTCAGGGCTGCTTGCGAGGCAAACAGAAGACTGGGCATTTGCTGAGGTCACACCCAGCAGGGGCGCTGCCAGTGAAGTTCAGGGGGTTCACCATCAAGGGGAAGCCAGGTGTGGCTTGTGGGTGGGGCAGAATTTAACTGTGTTTAGTTGGTATGAATTTTACTGTACATTTAACATCAGATATAAGGAAAGTTTTCTTCCCACGGCCTCTAATTTAATTTATTTACAGCCCACATCCTGCCAAGCCAATGGAAACATCAATCTTAGTCATAACTAATGCTCTTTCCTCCAACGCTATGCCCTCCTTGGCTTGTGAGTAACAGAATCTTGAAAAGGTGCAGACTATTTGCTGGGTACCCGCTGGTCTTTAGTTTCCATGAACATGTCCAGTTTTTAAGCCCACACGGTCCCTTGACGCTTAGCTGCCTCTGTGAGAACTGGCACATAAGGCCTTGGTTAAGACCAGGAGCCGGGTGCATAGGTTTATTCTCCAAGACAGGCATTTCCTGCAGAGATCCTGGCACCCCTGGGGGGATACGGGGGAATAGCAAATGCATCCTTGCTTCTCCGGAATCCACAGGTCCCCTCTTAGTCTTGTACGTCTTCCCAACCCTCTCTCAGGTCTGCCTGTGTCATGCTACTGTCCCCTCTGCTGTTTCCTCCCAAGCCCCAAGACGTATCCTTTTTTCAGACAATGCTTTTTTTTTTTTCTTTTTCCCCTTTTGGTCTCTAAGACCACACACTTTTAAAAAATATATATTTATTTATTTTCAGTTACAGTTGACATTCAATATTATTTTACATTAGTTTCAGGTGTGCCTCGTAGTGGTTAGACATTTATATAATTTATGCAGTGAAGTGGTGGCGCAGAGGTGGGGAAAAGGGAACCGTGTGCACTGTTGATGGGATTGCAGATTGGTGCAGCCACTACGGAAAATGGTTTGTAGTTTTCTCAAAAAACTGAAAACAGAACTACCGTCGGATCTAGCAATTCCACTTCTGGGTATTTATCCGAAGAAATCCAAAACACAATTTCAAAAAGATATATGCACCCTTATGTTCACTGCAGCACTATTTACAATAGCCAAGCTATGGAAGCAACCTAAATGCCCATCAATAGACAATTGGATAAAGAAGCTGTGGTACATATTTACAATGGAATATTACTCGGCCATAAAAAGGAATGAAATCTCACCATTTTCAAGACCACGCACTTTAAAAAACAATAAACAAAAGCCTTTTAACACTGCCCTCTGGGCAAAAGAAGCACAGTTTTCAGGACTCAGCGTCCAATTACCTCCTCAAGAGGACAATGAGGAAGTGGATAGTATCTCTCATTTTTTTTCTGAGTTTTTTTTTCAGCAAGCAGGAAGACCAAAATGCAATATATATATATATATATATATATATATATATATCATGCCAAAAAAATGTACACACATTTTAAGAGATTTTAACACTTTAGTCAACATTGGTCAAACAGTAGTTCACCTTAATCAGAAGTGTCTGGACGCTGATGGTAACCACTTTGAGCACCTCTGGTCATTGCTGAAGTCACACGTGACTTGTATTCATCTTTTGCTATTGGTATATATTAATAGTTTTTTCCTTTCTTAAAATGTGTATACATTTTTTCAGTACCCTCTGTGTGTGTGTGTGTGTGTGTGTGTGTGTGTGTATCTATCTATCTATCTATCTATCTATCTATCTATCTATCTATCTATCTATCTATCTATCTATCTATCTTCTATCCTCCATATCTCTATATAGGCGTTGAGCCTCGAGTGGTGGCAAATAAAGGAGTCATAGCACAAGCAGGGGTTGTAGATAATACATCAGAAATTAAATGGCATATAGAGCAGTCACTATGGCAGATGGAGAGCTCCTTCCAAGAACACAGAGACTCCAACAGGCCGTCTGTGAGTGGGCACCCTGGTGGTCATGGACCGGCTGGGATGGGCTTATAAAGAACCCCAGCGGAACGAGGCAGGCAGAGTAGCAGGGTCCAGGAGGACATGTCTCCTACTGACAAGATGCATATGGCGGCCATCGTACTCAGTGGCCTTTGCTGCACACTGACCCAGGGCCTGCCACGTGCCGGGCAATGCGGAAGTCACGCGGAGGGCTTGAGGAGTAGACAGAGGGAACTCGCAATGGGGTGCGTTCCAGAGGCAGAGGGAGGACACCGATATGCTGGCACAATGTCCCTCGCAGCAGGCAGCGCTGGGAGCTCCTGTCTGTGCTGAGGCTGAGGACCTGCCAGGAGACACCAAGGCAGCCACCCAGGTCAGCGTCTCAGAACCTCCCTCCGTGGTTCCCAAATGCCCCTGCAGACATGATTATCGTTGTCTTCAAGGGAACTTTTCTGAATCATGTTTCTTCACTTTCCAATTTGTTGTGAGATAAAAATAAATTGCCTTTTTCCTTTCCGATGAAGAGAACTTCACAGTGGCCATGAGGTCTGGGCTCTTCAGTTCTGGTCCTGCTGAAACCGGAAGGTGGAGTGTGAAAGGCCCTTGTGCCGTCCCCGTCCCAGCCACCCCTCAGCATCCATGTCACGTTCGGGCTCAGATAGAGGGGGCTGAAGTGGGGGCGGGGGCACCCCGTGTCCACAGCACAGACCGAGGAAGGCCCCCTCTGTGGGGTGGCCGGGCAGGCTCTCCCTGGGTCACTGGCCAGGCCACTCCTGGCTCCTTATTTCTTGCATCCTGGCTTTTTCGGTCTGGGTGTGGGTTTGGCCTTTGTCACAGGGCTCTTGTCTTTTACATTGGATCTCACTGCTTCTTCTTTTTTCATCTGCTTCTGGGGGACCCGCCTCTTGACTGTTTAACAAGGGTCCCCTCCTCCAGGGACAGTTATGTTCCTCCTACTTCCCCTCCCCTCTTCCTCCTCCTTCTTCAACTCATCTTCCTCTTTCCTTCTTCCTTCTCCGGCTCCTCTTCCTCCCCCTCCCCCTTTCCCTTCCTCTTTATCTTCCTATGTCCAGGATAGGTCTCAAGTTTCATAACTTTCCTGACCACTGAGGAACTCGGGTCCAGAGCCAGCCCAGAGTGGAGAAATAAGGATTTATCTATACCATCTATTGCGATAAGGCTATTTTAAATCCCCCTTTATGTTGTTGTGATTAATTAACTGGTTTACATGATTTTCAAAAGGGTCTAGAAGTGCACAGATAATCAGATCACAAACCATTGACAATGCTGTGAACGTCAGATTCAGGTTTCATCAATTGGACTCAGCGTTCCTTTTGTTTTAAGTTGGAAGATTGGTTCATGGTCACGTTTGGATAAACTTCTGCTGGTTAATTTCTCTCAATGCCTGGCTATTCCAATGCATTTGCGGAGTTACTGAGCCAATCTCCATTTTTGAGCCTGAAGGTTTTGACCGGTGACAATAAGTGGCAGAGAGAGCAAGAGACTCACTACCCAGTTGTAGAATTGATGGAGATGTCTCCTCTTCAGTCTGGAGCCGTGACGCACGTGTGGATACCCTATGACAACAGTGGATTCGAGCCCTTCTATCAATAGCATCAGTGCCCATAAGAGGGGTCAGAACTTTTGGCCTTTTTCTTGGGGAAAGAAGAGCGCAGGCTAGTTTCCAGGGTAACCCAGACTCCACTTCTCAGGGCCTCAGAAGAAGCTAGCCGGAAGTGGGACCTACGCAACTGGGATTCGGATTCTAGGCACAGAGTTAGGACACAATCTACCTTCTCTTCCTCTTCCAAGAAGGTTCCCTGTTCTCATCTGATAGAGGTTTGCAAATGTTTGTGTTTCAGCCTTGTACTATCTGCCTCATTCAGTGTTCTATTTATATGTCATTTTCTTTTTTTGGTTAATTTGTTTCAGAGAAATGAAACCCAAGCTTCCTGATGCAGCCTCAGAGCTGCTTCCCAATCACATGGGTGGCCAGGCTGAAGCAGGAAGAGGCCTGTCTGGCTTCAGCTCGTATTGCAGAGATGGAAGGTCAGAAACACTCAGGTCAGGGCAGATCTAAAAATAAAGACACTGGGGTCTCTTCAGAAGCCTTGGAGATTTCAGAGAGCAGACAGCGAGAAGCAGCTGAAAGGTGAGGCTCTCTTTGGGGCGTGCTGGGTCTGGCGAACCCTGGGTCTCTTTGTTTTTGTTACTCCTACAGTCCTATCAGTGACGTGAAGTCAAAATTGGTTCAGATATGTCTTTGTCCAACTCAGTCGCATGTGCTGGAGTTGGCTGGTTGCACTGGGAAGTAGGCATGGAGATGTGGGCTGGTACTAACTCTGATGCTTTTGATCAAGGGCAGAGGCAGACACTCTAGGAGCTTCTCCATCAGGGAAGGGAGCAGACGTGTGATGTCAGGACTAGAATGATCTATGGCCTGTTGCTTATTTATCCATGGTATATGCTGTAAAAGCCTCCATTATTTTTCCTTGTTGGTTGACTTTTGCGCCTCTGTGAGCTCTGACACTAAAGGCCAGAGGGTGTGTGGCCACTCTTACACTTGCAGTAATCAGTATGTTTCATGCCCTGTCACATAGAAGGCACTTAGTAAGTATTTGAGACTCTGGAATATAATTTCTACAACAAAGCAGCAAGCTTCTTGCCCCCTTTGTTATCCTCACTGGCTTTGGGGATCTACACTGAAACATCGAGATTGGCCCAATAGCTCTCCAAAGAGAAACCAAGAACTTTAAAAAAGTGTTTGATACATGTTTTGGATTACTGTCTCTTTTCAGGTTGTCAGACAGATGAGAAGGTGCTGTCTTCTCTTTAATGAGAGCGATGTTGACCCAGAAAAACTGTGAGTGGTCATGGCAGGATCTGTCCAGATCCACGATGTTGATTTGAGAGTTTATTTCTGGTTAAAAAAAAAAAAAAAAAAACTCTCTTGAAATTTTCTTACTTGGATCACGCAACCCTCTCCTTAAGTCACCCGTGTTCCTGTGTTTTCTGGATTGCCATTTTAGTGCCACATTAATGCAGATGTCTGATTGCAACAACTCGCCTCAGCTCAAGTTTCGGGAGCTCAGCCTCTCAGGAAACTGGGTTCTTTCTCCCTGTGGGCACCTCCTGCAGGAGAAGCAGTGGAAGGAGCAGGCTGAGACTCTTGACTCAAAGAAGGTGATTAATTATGAATCTCATCCAACTGCTCTCGCCCCATCTCTCTCGCTGTCACAGTAATGAAGAGCTGACAGTACAGCTGTTTTCAATGAGCATTGTCACCTGGGAAATTCGAAATTCTTTCAAAACATCATTTGAAGATCCATCTTCACACCCTGGTAGCAAAGTGTAATAAATCCACTGGATTCTTGAACGTGAAACCACTTGAGAAAGTATTAGAAAGGAACAAATTGTGTTACAATGCAAAGAACATAGGGTTTTGAGGCAGAAGATGTTTAATTTTGAGCCTTGGTTCTCCCAAACACTAGTTGTATCTTGTAGAGCAAGTCATTGGAACTCTTGAATTCTTCATTTCCTTAGCTGTAAAGTGGAGACAATAAATACTTAGTATTATTTAGTGAGAACCTGCTATTAAAAATTTGTAAACTGGAGACAATTAACAACTACAACTTATTGAATCCCTTCTCCGCAGCTGGGATGTGTTAATTTTGTTATCTGTATCTCGGTTTAATCTACTAAAGATTTGAGCAAAATCTCTCTCTCTCTCTCTCTCTCTCTCTCTCTCTCGCACACACACACACAATTCAAGAAAATAACATAAATAGGTCAGAGTAAAAGTCTGAAAGTAACAGAGGCAGGGGTAAAACAGGTACCCGGATTACATTTGGAAGCATCAGTGGATCTGTGTCTTATGCCTGTATCCCTCTGCCCCTCCCTCCAGGCCAGCCCTGCTCATCCTGCCCCCTCAGTCCAGCCACCAGCCTTACAAGCAGAAAGGCAGAAAGTGTCAATGCCTTTGAGCAACACATCAGTTCTAGCATTACAACACAGATCTTTCAATTACATAAATGAGATCATCTTTTGAGAGAAAAGTGTTGCTCAGGATCAAAAGTCAGAGTCTTGAAGGGCGCAGGGCACAGAGTTTCTGGAAAGAACAAACAGGGAATCCCACCTTGCAGGCTTCCTACGAGGCAGGCTGGTGGGCAGAAGCTAAGGAGCCATGGAGGTTCCACACTGTGAGCATCCCAGGTGAGGCCACTGGTCAGAGCAGAAGCTGGGAGGAGGTGTGAGTGATGATGAGAAAGGAGCAGGAATGAAAGGTGCATCAGGGGATGTCACTCAGAAAATTAGTGGCTAAGGCCAGGTACAACGCTGACCCTCCCTGTCTTTAATAAACCGAATGTTTATGCCCCCTCCCCCCGCCATCCATCCATATGTTGAAGCCCAAACCCCCAATGTGATGAAATTCAGAGACGGAGTTCTTTGGGAGGTAACTGGGATTAGATGAGGTTTTGAAGGTGGAGCCTCCATTATAGGATTAGTGTCTTTATGCGAAGAAGAGAGACCAGAGCTCCCTGTTTCCATGCTCGCACAAAGAGGACATCGTGTGAGCACAGAGCAAGATGGCAAGCCAGGAAGAGGGTCCTCACCAAGAACTGAATCTGCTGGCGCCTTGATCTTGGACTTCCCAGCCTCTAGAACTGTGACACGTAAGTGTCTTGTTTAAGCTCCCCCGTCTATGATATTTTGATAAAGCAGTGTAAGCTGACTGGGCCACTGCTCTAAGCACCCCAGAACACAGGCAACCCAAGTGACAAAAGGCGGAGGAGGGAGAGTATGCCCAGTGGGCTGGAAAACCCTGAATTGATGGAAGGCAAATTTTCACTTGCAGGTTTGGGATAGAAAATGTGTTCAGTTATGAAAAGTTAAGAAAGTTCCATATTTGCATACCTGCTCTGAGACTGCCCTGTCTGAGGTGTTTCCATCTGGTTTCTAATACTGATGTGTGCTTGGATTCACGAAGGCAGCTCTTGTCTGAACACCATGCCTCTTAGGGTGCACTGGCTCTCATCAACTACATTTGAGGGAGGTTTGGGGCCCTTCTCCATCACTCTGGACTGCAGGGAGCTCAGGGTACTGCCCCAGGCCCTCTCTGCGGAGCTGCTGCCCCCGTGCGGGCAGGAGAGGTAGGACCCGCATGGAGAGCTCCCAGGCTGCACCCAGGCCTCCACTTCTCTTAGGTCAGTAATCCTATTGGTTGGGGCTGCGGAAGGGGAGGGAGAGCAAGCTGTGAGACTCCGAGTCTGGAGACTCACCAGCTTGCTTCTTGCCACACATTCCACCCTCCAGCCTGTGGAAACATCAGCTGACCAGAACAGGATAGGCTGGCCCTTCATCAGTTACTTCCAAATGGATGATTTATAGCATAAAGTTTATGCTGATTCCTTTAGGGTCGTGGCATGTGACACGGACATGCCAGGGTTTTGAGACTTAAAAATGTCCGTCCTTCCTCTGCTCTGAATCTCAGTAGTAGATTCTGAAGCTCATTAGCTGAGCCTCGGCACTTTCTGTTTCCTTTTGTGTTTCTGCTGTAACAGTGCTTCCCAGAGGTAACAAATGGATGCTTCTAGTATGGTTTGAATGGAGGATAGCTAGCGTCCTCCAAAATATTATTTGGCCATAGATGCCTATCATATGTCCTCAATGATTCCTAGAGACAAGACATAAAGTTGGGTTTATGTCTTCTCGTGGCCAATGTTTCAGGATTAATAATGTTCAAAGAGTTTTCAAAAGTTGTTTAGGCATAGCATGCCTTTTTCTGATTTGAAATCCATAAAAATTCTATCAGAGATCTCCATAGAAATAGACAAAGGTGAAGTTAATAGCATTCTGAAAATCTTGACAATTGGCACAACCCCAAATTTTGCACAACCACTACTGGTGACACCTTCCAGGTGACTCACTGACACAACGCAGTGCAAACCACTAAAATAATTAGATAATACATTAAAATGACATCACTCAAGAACTTGCCTCTGAAGATCGCATTTGACCCAAGAGTACATTTAAAACTACCTAGAGCCCTTTTTCTCAAGATGCAATCTGTAAATAACAAGGTCTAACAGCAGGTCTCATAACCACAACAGTTTTGGAGAAATGATGAGTGTAATGATATTTTGAGATACTTGCAACCCCTCCACTGTCATAGGATATGAAAGTCTATATTTTCTATTGGTGACCAAGTCAGAGGTAACTGCTGTTCCTGAATTTGCAGTTTGTTGCCTCCCTTTGCAATTAAAGTCAGTTAGTGAAAAAAACTAAAGATACATTTTTTTTCCTCTTTTTCTATTCCCGGACCTCTCTCCATTCATAAACCATAGGTTAAGAATACCCGTTTAGTGGGGTGGATGGAGTGCATGAGCTCTGGGCCATCCTGCATAAACAAATGTGTACCCACACACACACACCCCCGACACACACACTTTTTGCAACTATGCCTGACATAGATTGAACACAGACTATTTAAAGTTATAGTCTTGGTGAGAATAAGCATAGCTAGCCGGTGTTAACATTTAAAGACAGACCGTATGCTTTGGCAATCCGCAAGCCAGAGGAAAGGGTCAAGGTTTACTAATGAAAATAAAGGAGTCTGTTTAAGAAATGTGACCGTCTAAATGGACTCCGTGCTTTCACACTTCCTCCGTGAGAACATCTGATCTATTCCAGAACATGCACACGTAGGTGAAAGAGGGCTACACTCTCTAATGTGGAGCATCACAGAAGTCATTTTAGCCTGGAGAGATTTCAAAGTAGGTGTTATCATTTCACTCACCGAGACCATAAAAAATCCAATAAAAGATAGCAGTGTTTTTCAAAGTGTGTTTTGCTACACATGTGTCTTGGAGAAGATGCTCCATTAAAAAAAAAAAAAAAAAAAAAAAAGATCTGTGGTCAAATAAATTTGAGAAATTCTGCATCCTAAATATCTCCTATAGTAGTTCACAGCATATTAACTGCTGGGAAGTTTATAAGTAAGGGAACCTGTTTAATGTTGTCCATTGTGTCTCAGAATCTCCTGGGAGCCTTAAAGAAATGCTTAAAAAATACTCACCCCTCATAGATGATGATTTAACTGGTCTATGGTATGGTATTTTTTAAAAAAAAAATGTCCTTGGGTTGAGAGGCACTGGTGAACCCATCATTTTTAAAAGCTTATTTCACCACAGACCTTATCTTAATTTCCTGTGGCTGCTGCAAGCAAGTACCACAAACTGGGTGGCTTCAAACAACAGAAATTAATTTTCTCACAGTTCTGGAGGCCAGAAGTTCAAAATCAAAGTGTCAGCAGGGCTGTGTTCTCTCCAAGTCTCCTTTCTCCCAGCTTCTGGTGGTGGCTGGCAATCCTTGTCACTCCATGGCTCACGGGGTGCCACACCAGTCTCTGCCTCTGTCCTCACATGATGTTCTCCCTGTGTCTCTCTCTCCTCTTTCTGTAAGGGCACCAGTCATATTGAATGAAGGGCCCACACTACTCCATCCAGTATGCCCTCATCTTAACCTGGTTATGTCTATGAAGAACCTGTTTCCAAATAAGATCACGTTCACAGGTACCGGGGTCTGACTTCAACCTCTCTTTTTGGGGAACACATGTCAATCCTTTTAGATCCCCTTTGGGAGGAATCCTTGGAACACGCTTTCAGAAATGCTGCCCACTAGAATTTAAAATTTTGAGCAATGGAGCTTCCTGGCAAAACTGCCAAGATGCATTATTTATACATTCTATTCCCTGGTAACTGAACAATTTGAACTGTGGTATAGAATTGTTGGCTCAATAGAATGCGGAAGGGTGTTTTCCTATGAAGGTGATCTGGGGTTTAGAGTGGTTGATGTAAAGCCATTCTTTCTGGCCTGAGCGAGCTTGCCAGATGTGTCTGCTGTGACCACGTCTCCTCTGGACAATCATAGCTGTCATCAGCAGAGAGAAGGGTACTTACCTGTGTGTCCTCAATGAAGACAGCCCGCTGACCGCACATCTCAGAGCGATAACACGCCATTCAGGTGCATATTTAAAAGACCAAGCCCCCAAATACACCTTGGTCTCAGCCCTTGAAACTGTTACCTGGGCTGAGAGGAGTTGAGCACCGGATTCTCCTGGAAATATTTCAATGGAGGTTGTTATTATCTGGGAAGCAGAGTGGCCCAGGAGAAAGACAGAATTATTAGTATGGAAACTCAGCCTCTGACTCTACGGCCTCTGCTCTTTCCATCATTGCACTGTATTTCTCTGAAAATAATAATGACACTTGCCTTACAGAACGGCTGTGGGGATTAAATGAGATGCTGTGGGTGAACGTGCCTGTAAATTATAAATTCGGAAAGAACAGAATCATTATAGAGGATGATAGAACCAGCTTAAATGTTGGTATAATTATTAAGGCGCATAAAACTGATAATCAGCATTGGCTTTGGACAACAGAATGAAGTCAAGCCTGTGGCTGCCTGCCTGCCCACTTCCCGTGCTGTGACATTTCTCTCCAGAAATCTTACCTGCCCTTGCTAAATGCAGCGCTGTGGCTGACCTGCTGATTTCAGTTTGTGTGGTTCTGGCTGTAGAAAATGGAACTGCTGATTTCAACAGCCCTGTTATTAGGGTCAGAAGAGGGTTCTGGTTAGGGAACGGGAGGAAGCAACCCCTTCCTGTAATCAAAAGGCTGAGCTGTCCACGGGGCCCGCGGAGAGAGGGAGGCACCTGGCGGATGTCCTACTTGCCCTTGGAGAGAGCCTCCTTAGACGCCCTGCCCCTGAGCTTCCTTCTGGATTCTGATAGGAAAGGTCTTAGCGGAGCAGGAGACCGGGGTTGCAGTGGGAATTAAGAATGTTGTTTTTTAAAAATTTCCCCCCCCTGAGATTTCATTGTTAGTATATAGTAATGTAATGGATTTTTGTACGTTGATTTTGTAGCTGGCAACTTTACTGTATTTGTTTATTGTTTCTGATAGCTTTTTGGTGGAGTCCTTAGGGTTTTCTGTATATAGCATCATGTCATCTGCAAAAAGGGACTCACACCAGTTAGAATGGCTATCATTAGCAAGACAAATAATAACAAGTGTTGGAGAGGCTGTGGAGAAAAAGGAACCCTCATACACTGTTGGTGGGAATGCAGACTGGTGCAGCCGTTATGGAAGGCAGTGTGGAGGTTCCTCAAAAAACTAAGAATAGAATTACCATATGACCCAGCAATCCTCTCCTGGGTATCTACCCAAACAATCTGAAAACATTTATACATAAAGACATGTGTGCTCCAATGTTCATTGAAGCTTTGTTTACGGTGGCCAAGACATGGAAACAACCAAAGTGTCCTTCGATAGATGAATGGATAAAGAAGTTGTGGTATATATACACAAGGGAATACTATTCGGCAGTAACAAAAGATGAAATAGTGCCATTTGCGACAACATGCCTGAATCTTGAGCTTATTATGCTAAGTGAGATAAGTCAGACAGAAAAAGTTGAGAACCCTATGATTTCACTGATGTGTGGGATAGAAAACTGAAGGCAAGAAAGGAACAAAACCAACAAACAAAAATTGATAGATATAGACAATAGCTTAGTGGTTACCAGAGTGTAAGGGGGTAGGGGGGTGGTAGATGAGGGTAAAGGGGATCAAATATATGGTGATGGAAGGAGAACTGACTCTGGGTGGTGAACACACAATGTGATATATATAGATGACGTATTACAGATTTGTACACTTGAAACCTATATAACTCTACTAAGCATTGTCACCCCAATAAACTTCAATTAAAAAAAAACAAGAATGTTGGGGCTGGTCCTGCAGGGAGCAGTGCCTTCTCTCAGGAGCTGTGCATGGACTTGACAGTGACTGATCCATACCCAGCGGATGTGAAATAAAAAGAGAGGGAAAAGTGTTATCATAAAAACCTTGAAAACATCCAACAGGCAACTCTTGCCCCAAATGTCTCCTCAACTGGACTAGTCCACAATCTGAATTTCCATCCCTGGGAGTCCCTTCTTTTGAGTTGAGGCTTGCTGGTGCCAGGGTTTTTCTGCCAAAATGAAAACATCCCTGGGGGTGGGTAGGTGGGTTATGTGTTAACTATCTCTCATCTTTAATATTTGGGATAGATTTATTTATTGGCTCAAGAGATTGGGAACCTTACAACTAAGTTGTCAGTGCCACAAAGCCTACCCCAGTGCCAGGGCCTTGGGAAATGTTTGTGGAATGACATTTGGATTAAAAGCGGTAGAGAATCATTATGCTATGAGGGGAGAAGAGGGGAGGGGTGGAATCAGTGTGTGCGGTGCTACTTGGGGGCTTTATAATTTGGGGGAAGAGAGATTCAAGAAGCTACAAAGAGAAAGCAGTGTGATATCAAGGCTTTGAAGAAAAAGACTTGAGGCTGTGTTCCAATTTTGCCCCTTACTATGTGATTATATGCAGGTCATGGTGACCTATCTGGCCATGGTTTTGTCAACTGTAAAATGGGAGTTCTGATACCTTAATACTTCTCAGAACTGTTGTGAGACTATGAGCATATAATGGCAGTGCAGTTTCTTTGTAAATGGTGAAAGGATAGGCACTCACTCTTATTGTTATTATTACTATTATTATTTAAGGCAGAACCTGCTAAGTGCTATTATAACTAACTGTGGTTTGCCCTGGAATGACACAGTAATGCTGACTAGCTCTTGCATCTGGGGAGGTATATAAACGTGGTCCACGGGGAACGTTCGTGCACTGCACAGTGAGGAATCTATACTGGCCTGGAGCCCAGCGAGTGTGTTCCTTCCAAACCAAGTTAAACTGCCATCACAGTGCTGATCCTGAAAAGACACACAGACAGAGGCCTCTTCTTAGAGAGACAGAGAGCTACAGCATTGAACGGCCCGTTTCCATCAAAGTAAAGTAGACAGCCAGTAATTCACCGAGAATAATGAGGAAAACAAGCGAGGGATGGGGTGGGGGGGTGAATGGGTGGGGGGACTAGGGGGAAACTCAAAGGTGAAGACTTAGCAGCACCAAGTCCGGAGGCCAAGTACCAACCTGAATGGGTCACAGCATCAAGGGCTCTGAAGAAAGAGGGGCCCTGGCTCAGAGGGCAGCCTGGCACCGGCAGGAGGGAATCCAAGTAGACAAAGCCCTTCCTCAACCAGCATCAATCAGGGCTCTTTCCAGCACTTTACGCTGGAGGAACTGGAGGCTAATATACGAACTGTGTGTCCCGAGTGTCCCCTCTGGACAGGCCTGTGTTATACACGAGCATAGCCTCCCCTCAGAGTGTACACGGTGAGTTCCTTTTTGTCCAATCATCTGTCACTTGCATAAAATCCGAAGTGAAAGAACTGTATGTATGCTGCTCGACTGTGAACCTGACCAGGCTGGATGTTGCTGACTGTCAGACTCAAGATATCGGCGTCCCCAAAGATGGCTAAGCCAGGCCTGGGGTGTCCCTTTAAATATATGCCACCCTGGACTGACTCATTTCTGCCTGGAAGAGCCACTGGTCGCATGACACTAGGGGTGCAAAGGGTTAAACATACAAGCCGAAAGGAAATATTTGCTCCAAGTGGGGAATGAAGGATTTTGACACATGGGGATGAGCTTAGGTGTAGAGAATGGAGTGAGGTCCAGGGGAGTTGGAGGGGGGCAGTTTTGGATCAGAAATCCTGAGCTGCAGAGAGGCAGACTCATGTGGCACGTGGGGAGGAAAACAACCCCGGCTTGTTTCCCTCCTGACCAGAGGGTGGGAAGAAGAAAGAGGAGGGCTTGTTGATGATTTTGTCCTCTAGGGAAGAGCGGAGGTTGACGTCTTGTCTCAGAGAATGACGAGATTCATCATCCAATGCATGGTGGACTGAGGGAGCCAGCTCTCCAAGAACAAGCGTCCAGAGGCTTCCTGCCTTGGTCAGGATCTTGCATCTGATACAGACATGTCCCTTACCTTATACGTATCCTCAGGCTGAGTTTTATTATTATTATTATTATTTTAAGATTTTCATTAAAATATAGCTAACATACAATATTATATTAGTTTCAGGAGTACACCATAGTTATTCAACATTTATATACTTAAAGAAGCGATCACCATAATTCTAGCAACCATCTGACACCGTACTATACTATCACAATATTATTGACTATATTCCCCATGCTGTACGTTACATCCCCATGACTTATTTGTTTTATACCTGGAAATGTGGACCTCTTATTCTGCTTCACCTTTCCCCCACATTTTTAATTTTTCAATTACAGTTGACATTCAATGTTGTTTTATATTAATTTTTGGTGTACAGTATAGTGGTTAGACATTCATATAATTTAAGAAGTGATCTCCCTGACTGGTCTAATACCCACATGGCACTATACGTAGTTATTACCATATCATTGACTATATTCCTTATACTTTACTTTACATCCCCATGACTATTTTGTAAACTACCAGTTTGTACTTAATCCCTTCACCTTTTCACCCGACTCCCCCACCCCCTCCCATCCATCACCCCAACAAATCTAGTACCCATCTGACAGCATACATAGTATTACGATATTGTTGACTGTATCCCTTAGTCATCCCCATGACTACTATGTAGCAACCAATTTGTACTTCTTACAAATTGTACTTCTTAATCCCTTCCCCATTCTTCACCCTCCCCCACCAACACCCCTCCCATCTGGTACCATTAATATGTTCTCTCTATGAGTTTGTTTCCATTTTATTTGTTTGTTTCTTTGTTTTGTTCTTTAGATTCCACATATAAGTGAACTCACATTGCATCTGTCTTTCTCTGTCTGACGTACTCCACTCAGCACATACCTTCCGGGTCCATTCATGTCACCATAGATGGCATGAACCCATTCCCTTCCACGACTGAGCAATATTTCGTTGTATATATGTACCACCTCCTCTATCTATTCTTATTCCATCAACAGACGCCCAGGCTGCCCCCACAGCTTGGTCATTGTAAACAATGCTGCAATGGACATATGGATGCACACGTCTCCTTCAAGTAGCATTTGAGTTTCTTCAGCTAAATACCCCAAAATGGGATCCTTTTCGTCTCTTGTTATAGCCATTATTTTAAAGTCTATTTTGCCTGGTATAACTATTGCTACCCCACTTTTTTGTTTGTTTATTTGTTTCCAGTTTTATGAAGTACCTTTTCCCATCCCTTTACTTTCCATCTGTGTATGTCTTTCAATCTGAGGTGAGTCTCTTGTAGGCAGTATATGTAAGAGTTTTGTTTTCTTATCCATTCAGCCACTCTAAGTCTTTTGAGTGGAGCATTTAATGCATTTACATTGAAAGTAATTGTTGATAGATACTTAGCTATTGCCATTTTATTATTCATAATTTTGATCTATTTTTTTTTCCATCTTAAAGAAGTCCCTCCCTCTAACATTCCTTTTAAAACTAGTTCCTTTAGCTTTTTCTTGTCTGGGAAGCTTTTTATCTATTCTTCAGTTCCAAATGAAGCCTTGCTGGGTAGAGTGATCTTAGTTGTAGGTCCTTGCTTTTCACCATGTTGAATATTTTGTGCCAATCCCTTCTGGCCTGCAAAGTTTCTGGTGAGAAATAGCTGACAATCTTATGAGAGCTCTCTTGTAAGTTTTTAGTTGCTTTTCTCTTGCTGCTTTTAGGATTCTCTCTTTGTCTTTAACATTTGTCATTCTAATTATAATGTGTCTTGGTTTGGGCCTGTTTGGGTTCATCTTGACTGGGACTCTCTGCGCTTTCTGGACTTGTATATTTCCTTCACCAGATTGTGAAGGTTGCGTCAGTCATTATTTCTTCAAATAGGTTCTGAATCCCTACTTTCTCTCTCTCCTTCTGGTACCCCTATGAAACGAATGTTGTTACTCTTGATGTTGTACCAGAAGTCTCTTAAATTCTCCTCACTTTTTTGGATTCTTTTTTCTTTTTGCTGTTCCTTTTTTGTTGTTTGTTTGTTTTCCCTGCTACCTTGTCATTTAAGTTGCTGATTCAATCCTCTGCTTCATCTAGTCTGCTGGTGATTCCTTCTAGTGAATTCTTCATTTCAGTTATTGTATTCTTCACTTCTGACTGGTTCTTTTTTATGGTTCCTATGTCCTTTTTTATGCTTGCTATCTCTTTGTTGAAGTTCTCACTAAGTTCTTTGAGCATTCTTATAAATTTATTTTGAACTCTATCTGTAGTGGGTTGCTTGACCCTATTTTGTTTAGTGTTTTTTTTTTCCCCTGGAGTTTTCTCCTGTTATTTGGGATGTGTTTTTTGTTTCTTCATTTTAGCTCCCTCCCTGTTTTTGTTTCTATGTATTAGGTAGATCTGCTATGTCTCCCAGGCTTGGCCGGGTGGCCTTATGTAGTAGGTGTCCAGTGGGGTCCTGGCACAGTCTCCCTGGTCACCTGCTCTAGGCACTCCAGGAGGGTCCCTTGTGTGGGTTGTGTGTGACCTCCTGTTATAGTTGAGCCTTAATTGCTATTGGCACATCAGTGGATGGCATTGACCCTCAGGCTGACTGGCCGTGGGGTTTAGCCACATTCACAGCTTATGGTCTGCTGTGTGGGGGGGCTTACCCCACTGAGTGGGATTCGCCTCAGCAGGCTCTGTTGCCTGTTGTGACTGTCCTTTGTGTAGGCCGCTTTTGGGGCTAATTGGGCAGTTCTCTGCTGTGGTTTGAAGCCAACCTCCACGTATGTCGGTTCTGGGGCTTTTTGTGAGGGGCTCCAGTGCAGGCCCAGGTCAGCCACTGCCTGTGACCAGCCAGGGACTAGCTGGTAGGAGCTACAAAGTGATCCATGGTTTTTCACTGCCTGTGCTAACCCTGGAAGCATGTGGGAGAAGCCACGTTGCAAACTGAGGATGGCTGCCACCAGTACAGGGCCTGGGGTAGCTCTGCAAAATGCCAGGACACTCCAAGGCTTGCTGGCTCCCATAAAGTACAGCTGCTGATAAAGCTCCATGGGTTATGCAAGTTGGATGAGGCAGGGTGTCAGGGAGTCACTGGAGTGGGAAGTGTTGTGGTCACCAGGTTAATGTAGACACTGGTTTGGTGCCAGTGCTGAGCCTGGAGCTACTCACCGAAAGTCTCAGAGCACACAGAGGTCAGTTGCTGTGTACCTGGGGCCCATGGCATCTGATAGTTTTGGAAGAAAGAGTGCAACGTGGGCGGGGCTGGCTGCTTGCAGAGAAAGTGTCTCCAGCATTGGAGGTGTTGGGTAGGGTGGAATCCCAGTGAGTCTGCCCGGCACAGCCTGGGAGCTCACCAAACCAATCAGATTCAGATTTGGCCGTAAGCGTAGGGGGAGGGCCCAACACAGGAAAGATGGCGGCTGCCTGCTCAGCTGGGGAGGAGGACCTTTCACAGAGAAAATGGGACTGTCCTCCAGCCATGGCCTTGAAGTCACACACCTCAGTCTTCTCCTTGTGTGCCTCTGATGCCCCCCGAGTCACCATCCCTCTGCCGGAGCCCAAGGTGAGTGTCTGCCAGCCAGTGAGTCTGTGTACGGGCCCTTTAAGAGGTCTTCTTGATTTCCCACAGCCTTCTGTCCCACCCGGATTGTTGGAATCCCCACTGTTTTTCACAGCCAGATATTGTGGGAGCTCCTTTTCTTGGCACCAGTGCTCTGGGCTGGGGAGCCTGGAGTGTGGCTGGGGTCCTTTACTTCTCTGGGGGGAACCTCCATGGCCAAGGTATCCCTCCCAATTTTCATCTGCCACACGGAGCTTTGGGACCAGCCTGTTTCGCGTCTCTGCCCCTCCTACAAGTCTCAACATGGTTTCTTTATATTCTTAGTTATAAAACTTCAGCTAGACTTCAGATGGTTCTTCAGATGTCGATTATTATATAATTTAGTTGTAATTTTAATGTGTTTATGGAAAGAAGCAGGCACTGTGTTTATCTACTTCGCCATCTTGGATCTCCTGGGGCTGAGTATTATTATTTCTGTTAAGCAGATGAAGGAGAGCTTAAGGAATCTTGAATAAGAGCTGTGTGCCGGTGGTTTCAGGAACCCTGAGCTCTCATCCTTCATTTGCCACTCACTACCTGCTCGACTATTTCCCTCTGTGTGTCCTCACCTGTCAGGAGAGAAGACTGGACAGGATGGTTGATAAGAGGCCTTCCAATTCTGGAAGTCTACATGTCTCTGTCCTATCTCCTTGGTGGTGACGGCCAACTTGAGTGCCCCAAAGCATGACACAGGCTGACTGCTTGTCCCATGCTTACTCAGGGTATGCTTTTAGAGTTAGACGATTATAAAAAGAAACAAACAAGAAGCTTGCTTGTGACCATCTAGATTGCTTGATTTCATTTTGCCCTGTGTCTGTAATTAAAGATTTAGGAAGGAACACCACTCCACACCCGAGGCAGGGAAGGAGCTGGCGCAAAGATGGAAAAATGCTAAGTAGGAAGAGAAGGTCTTTGTTGCTGCCTTTGGACTTTGAGAATTAGGGGTCATCCAGCCATGTCAGTCTGACCTCTGGGTTTGCACTTTCTGGGTGAGTTGAGTCTTAAAAGAGTAATGTGAGTCATCCTCTCTGCTTTGCATTTTCCCAATGAAAATTTCTCTCAGAGAAATTCTAGTAGCGGAAATGATTGCATAATTGCAACCCTGTTCTGTTTTTGCAGTGTTTTCCAGCTGCTCTCATTGTTTATTTCCCCTCAATACCTGTTTACTTTCCTGGAGGGAAAGGTGCTCAATAAAAATGTTGCAGAAGAAAGGTTACTTCCAGGGAGCAAAAACAATGCAGTCTGCATTGAGATTGTCCCTTGGCTGTCCCCACCTCTGAAGGATTGACAAGCTGCCCAGTGCTGGCTGTCCCAGGGGCTGACTCCACTAACTAGCTCACCCCTCGGCCCCTGGGGAGGACCACTGGCAGCCTTTGCTCCTTGAGCTCTCCTTACCCTTTCCCCCAGAGGTCAGGATTGATAACTGTGGATGGCCAAGTCAAATGTCCATGAAAAAAATCCTGCTTCCTGGCATTCCCCAGGGGCTATGTGACAAGTCAAGGTTACCTTGAATGGAATGCAGAGGGGGCAATCTATCTATCAAGATATGAGTCACCAGTGTGATATCATCTGAATATCAATCCGAGTCCATTAATTTTGACTGTGTAAGCACATCAAACACCAGAAGAGAATAAAACATGTCCAGTGACAGAGGCATACACACTCAGACACAGACTCACACAAGGACACACGTACACACTGACACACAGACACACGTGCGTTCACTGGTCTAATATTCCTGGGCAGAGACAGAAAGTCCTATTAATGGTGCAACTGGATGTGGAGAGAGATGGCTTTTTTGGCAGCGTTAATGAGGCTGACCTTTGATGGTATATGCAGGCTGCACAGAACGGAAGGGAACTCGAGACCTTGGCATTCCTCTCTCACAAAAGCATGGCAGAGCTTACACAATTAGGCATAATTATGCCCTGCTTGGCCTTCACTGCTGTGCTCCATGTAGATGAAGTCTGGCTTTCTCTCCCCATGCCTTCCACAGACTCTTTGCCCGATGTTCTAAACTCTACTGGCATCCTGCTATGGTGTTTGGAAGTCAGGCCTGGGGCCCAACATAACAGCGAAAGGCCTGCGTCCCTGGCATTATCTGGGTCCTCTCCATTCCTAGAAAAGGCAAGTCTCTGCCCACTGCCCAGTGGAACTTTAAGGCCTCTGTTGACAGAGGCCATAACAGCCCAGGGCTGGAGCCAGGACATGTGAGCATGATTCTCAGTGCCTTTCCTGACCTCAGTTTCTTCCTCTAAAAATGGGAATAAGAAAACCTATCCAGCCTATAGAGCTGCCACAGATGGCTGCCCAGGCTGGGCACTGCACAACTCACGACTCCAGGAGGCATGTGCCTATGTTGTCCATGGAGCCCCTGGAGTTGTGCAGAGCAGGGGCCCTACCCGCCTGCTTCAGAGCTGACGTGGGGGTCACAGAGGGTAAATGATTATTTACTGTCTACAGCTCCCTGCTGTTGCTGATTTTCCTAGACTGTGACCTCTTAGCTGCCTGGCCAGGGTATAAACCGATCATCTCCCTCTCAGTCACAGCGTCCATTTTGCCTCTCCTGGTCAACCTTGCTGGCACGTTATCTGAGACCAACAATTTCCAAAAGGAAAAGAGAGATGGAGGCACCTCCAGTGTCGCTGGCCTTCCTGGGGACTGACCTGGGAAATTTACTACACCTCGTGGCAGGGCTTGAAGGAGGCAGCTTACTGAATACAGGGACGAAATGAATTCCAGAGTGGAAAGGGTCAAGCAGGCCACAGGAAAAACGAGCACATTGCACATTCTATGGGCTCACCAAAGACTTGCGTGCTGACACACCCCACTCCCTGTGGTTCTCTGTGGCCTGGGACATAGGGAGAAACTGAGATTCTGAATACGCACCGTAACCATTGGTTTTCACCCCAGAGTCACCCTCAGAGGTCCTTTCCTTCCATTCTTTTCCAGCTGTCGACACAAGTGTTGAGCAGCTGGGCTGGCACTGGCTTGTGTGGAGGGATGTTTCTGCAATACTGCACTCTGGCCTGGCAGTGTAAGGTGGGTGATTATCCATCACACACAATGAGCCCCTAGGGACACCTGGGTGTTTAGGGAGTGGAAATGGGAGCATTCTAGGAATGGAAGAAGATTGTGGGGACATTCAACCTTGGGGAAGAATCTCCACATAGAGGAGAAAGCAATGCTTCCTCCTAGGCTGTGCAACACAGGTACTCTGGGCTTTTGAAAAATGTGAATTCTGGGGCTCCATTTCCAGAAACTCTGATTCAACAAATCTGGAGTGCAGCTATGAGTCGGTGTTTAAAAAAAAAAAATTCATTTGGGGTTAATTTTAGATTTACAGAAGACTTGGCAAAGATAATTTGTATTTTAATCATTTTAATTGTGAAATGTAAAGTACACATAGATAAGTGCCCCAAACAGAAATGAGAGCTTGACAATTTATCACAAGTGAACACCTGTTTCATCATTACATGGCTAAGAAATAGGACATGACCAGTCTTCAGAAGCTCCCCCTGTGGCCCTAACTTTTCCTTCCCACCCAAAGTTTTACTATTTAAGCATGCACCTCTAAGCACTGTGGTTGAATTTCTCATCTCTGTTAAACATTTAGTATAATTTTACCTATTTTTGAACGTTTCATAATGTAATGGTACAGTGTGTATTTTGGGGGCTCTGGTTTCTTTTACTGGATGAGATTTATCCACGTTATTCTGTATAATTAGAGTTTACTCTTTTTCACTGTTTTATCCAATACACCACGCTGTGCTATGCAATATAGTGGTCACTACGGGTAGGTAGCTATTTAAATTGATTGAAATTAAGTGAAATACAAAGTTCAATTTCTTTCTTGCACTAGTCACATTTCAAGTGCTCAATAATCACAAGTAACAAGTGGTTACTGTCTTGGACACAGCGGAACAGACAAGTTCCATCATCACAGAAAATGCTTTTGGGTAGCTCTGCTCTAGAAGTCCAACTTTCGGACTGCATCAAAATTTACCCATTCTACTGCTGACGGACATTTTGGTTGCTTGCAGTTTTTGGCTATTGTGAATAATGGTGCTGAGGATGTCTTTGCACTGGTCTCTTGGAGCACATGTGCAAATATTTATTTTGGGCGTACACCCAAGGGTAGAATTGTAGGGCCATATTGTTCAGCTTTAGTAGATGATGCCACACTGTTTTCTTAAGTGTTATACTAATTTATACTCCCACCAGAATCTCTTTTCAAAAGCATCCTAGATAACTTTGAAGATCAACCAGGTTTGGAGTCACTGCTTGATTTCTCCAAGGGGGTAGATTTTGTCTGTATACTAGAAAAGGCCTTCTGATGACTCAGATTGTGTAGTAGTAGACTGGACGCTCAGGAGAAACACCTCATCAGGTGTTTACTTCTCTTTAGAGGTGTTCAGGTTGGTACTACCCAACTCTCTGATACGGCAGCTCTAAAAAGAACTGGACTCAGTAGGAAGCCTTCCTAAGTGATGTAGAAGGTTCTTTCCAACTCGAAGAGTCTCTGATTTCATGACTTTTCATGGCCACGTTTGGTTAGATACATGCTAGATGGTGACATTCTTCATAGTTAGGCAGCAGATGAGAGAAAGGCCTGGTGCCAAAGACCCAGATTAAGCGCAATGCAGATCGTTAGCCCCAGAATAATTGAGTTGGTTGTCTTGATGAACAATGAAGAATCTCGTACTCACTTACACCCACAGTTCCCACCTAAGCTCTTGGGCTAATGGGAACGATGACTACCTCAGTGTCACCCTCTGCAGACATTTATATGTCTTTCTTATTTCTAGTTTAATGGCTTTATTGGATATGTGCCTATTATTGTAACTGTCTCAAATCATTTTTGGCAGCAGGTGTGGCGTAACTCATAACCGTGTAAAAATGCCCTTACTCCCACATTGCCCCGCAGTCTGTTTTCATCTGTCCCCGTGTTATCTCTCTCTCCCCATTCTTCCTGCTCCCCCTGGAATCCTCTCCTCCCCTTGAGGGGTGTGGAAATAAAAGATTTATTCTAGGTCACAGACGAATAATCTTCTTGCCCAGACACTCAGGAGGCCGCCCATTGGGATGGAATGGAGTTTTTGTAACTCACTTGAAGACTGATTGTTTCTTGTAAGAATGCTGTTAGGGGATTTGGGGAAAGGTCTTAAATCTATCTGGGTATATGTGTGTGATGAGATTTCAAAGGGAAAATGAGAAGTGGGCAGATATGAAACCTGAGCCTATGCTCGGCCCATGAGTGGCAACCAGGTCTGCTCCACTAACGAGATATGAGAGGTGTTCTGCTCTGGATCGCCACTCAGCTCACAGATAACTCTTTTGGGAAATTCCCGGTGAAAGCCACCCAGTTAGGATCCCCAAAACCTGTGGGTGTAACTACGGCTGGGCGCCTGTCGGTACCGAAGGCGACTGGCAGCCACTGTCCTAGTGCCTCATGATGTGAACTGAGGGGTGAGTTAGGCTTTGTCCACCTACTTTTAGGTGGAAAGAACCAATTAGGTCACGCGAGAGATTCCCCGAGGGAGATGGCTTTGGAGCTTCTGGGGAGGTCGGAGCTCCTTATTGCCACTGGTTAAGAAACAAACAAACAAAAACCAAACTACCTTAGAAGGCTGCAGAGAGAAGCTATGAGAAGGAACCAGAGAAATTGGCAAGGTCAGGCCTAGTGCCCAAGCTGTTTTCTCGGTGGCTTCTAGCCTGTCACCCCACTTTCTTGGCCCTTGGGTTTCCCTGAAACTTCAGGAACAAAGACAATCAAGGGGGTATGTCTGAAGAACTCCCTCTGTCCTAGGAGACATACGAGGCTTAATTAGCTGGTACCCACAGGATGTTCTGAAAATGAGAAATGCCTAGGATTATTATCTATCAAATGTCACATACAAATGTGCTCATGTTCCCATTATGAATGTGTGTGTTGCAAACTTGCTCAACCAAGTGTAACCCGTGTGTGGTTTTAATTACAAATATCAATAAAATTGGTTGATATTTATGGGCACGGACCCTTCAGATCAGGGGTAAGGAAGCTAATTGTGTCAGACAGCACTGTGATTGAACTCCGAAGGAGGCTCAGGCCCCCGCTAGCTGGGTGCGATGCTGACAGCACCAGTCTCCCTGTGTTAATTAAGTGTGATGAAATGATATTAACTTGTAAAAAGAGTCAGAGGCATGAGCGGCTTTCCTTGGTGTGTGGGGCTGCGGCTGGGCCTGGATTGTGGTGGATGGACTCAAGGGCTCTTATCTTTGGGAGAAGCAACGTTTGCACAGTGGTTTTCAGCCAAGACTGCTAATAGAACCGCCGGAGGGGCTCCTAAAACATGCCAAGGTCGGGACTGTACTGTGTCAGGGATTTGTCTGGCGTGGGGTCTCCTGGGTTATTTTGATGACGCGTGGGACTGAGGACCACTGATGTCGGGAAACATGTTCATGCTGACAAATGAGACTTAGAACCAGTCGTGTGTCCTTGAGTCTCTCACTCTCTGAGACTGTTTTTTTTTGCTCCCCTGTAAAAAGGACGTTAATGAAAGCTAAATTGTGCATTGGTGATGATAAAATGAGATGAAAGGAATGAAAGGTCTCGGTACCTAAGTGGGGTCTCAGAAAAATTTCTGTTGCTTATGGGCTATTAGGTTCTCTTTGCTACTGGAAATGTAGTGTTTAGCATCTTTGAATCTAATCAGAAAGCAAGCCAATTCCTAAAACCCTAGAACCAATGCAGAAAACTCATCCTTAAAATTCGGTTCCTCTAGGAGCCTTCTCAGTACTAAAATCTGCATTAGTCAGTGTTCTCCAGAGAAACAGAACCAGTAGAATATGTATCTCTATCTCTCTTTCCATCCCCATCTCCATTCTATACCATCTATCTGTGTATATCTACATACACATGTACATGCACACAAACACGTGTGTGTATGTATATATATGTGTGTATATATATATATCGGGCGTGCCAAAAAATGTACATACTTTAAGTGATGTTATCTATGTATTACTTTTTGAAGTTGAATTGAATTACGGCAGCAATATGTAGTATGACATTCGCTCAAAAGATGGCGTTGGCCAAATGAATGCTAGTGTCATTCATTGTATTACAATTTTAATACAGTTTTTCCTTTCTTAAAATGTGTACACATTTTTTGACACCCTCTGTATATATAAATATATATAAAAATCTCTCTCTATACATATATTTATTTGTTTATTATAAGGTATTGGCTCATGTGATTATGGAATCTGAGAAGTTCCATGGTCCCCTGTGTGCCAACTGGAGACCCAGGAGGGCCTGTGTCGTAGTTCGAAAGCGTGAGAGCCTGAGAGCTGAGGGCAAGAGATGACCCATGTTCCAGCTTAGCAATCAGGCAGACAGAGAGAGAGAGAGAAAGACAGAGAGAGAGAGAGAGAGAGAGAGAGAGAGAGAGAGAGAGAGAGAGAGAGAACCATTGTTTCCTCCACCATTTTGTTCAATTCAGGTCCCCTCAGTGGGTTAGATGATGCCCACCGATTACAGAGGACAATCCCCTTCACTCCATCTACCAATTCAAATACTGATCTCTCCCGGATTAGCAGCCTTACAGACACACCCAAAATAATGTTTAACCAGATACCTGGGCACCCTCTGACCCAGTTAGGTGGGCACAATTATAGTTCAAAAGTTAATTATCACATAGTCTCTTCTTAGGATTCAAGTGCATGTGGGCCAGGAAGAATTCAGAAGACTGCACGGGCCTGGAGGTTTAAGCCAAAGTAAATTCTTCACTGAGCACAGATGGGATTGCCCATGAGAAGCACCCATCCTTTCAACCCCTCATTTTCCACAGGAACAAAAGGACACATCCAAGGATGTGGGTGGTGGCAGGCTACAGACTCAGTGTGAGTGGCTGGGAGCAGCTGAGTCAGGACCAGAGCCCCTGTCTGCTGACTTCCAGCCCCCAGCTCCTTCCTCTCCACCCCAGGAAGCTTGCCTTTTCTGTCAACTGTCAGGAGAGTTGTCCTGTTTGTTTGTTTATTACGTCACCTGAGACACGGCCCCCTGGGAAAGACAATGTCTTGAGAAGCAAGGAAGGTGGTATGATATGCAGCTTTTAACTTGCTTTCTTACTTCTTCCCTTGGCGATCAAGTTGCTCCTGATTTCACCCAACCATCCTTACATATCGTGTCTTCTTCCCGTCTTGAGACCCCTACAGTGCAGCCAAAGTGGGGTCCTCCCAGCCCCCCAAAGGCTTCATTCTTTCACACTCTTCTTTTACGTGAAATGTCCCTCTCTATGACATCTGTAACTCAGCCCCTCTACAAGTCTAGAAAACAGTGCTCCATGAGTCCTTGCTTGCAATGCCCTCTTTTGGAGAAACTACGACAGCAGTGTGTATGGATCCCATATGGTGCAGACCTCACAGCTCTATTTTGCCCTTTCTGAGTAGCTCTCTCTGTTTCATTCCGTTACTGGACTGGATGTCAGTGGAGGCAGGGTGTGGAGGTGGAAAGGGCATGGACTTGGGCCTCAGGACACGTGGGTCTGAGTTTCACCCCTGTCACTCTTAGCTTTGCGATCCCAGGAGAATCATTTAGATTCTTCAAGCCTCTGTGTACTCATTAATTAAGATGAGGAAATAATTCCTACTTCTCAGGGCTGATGCGAGGATTAGTTTGATACATATTTATGAAAAAATCTGGCAAAGAAAGGTTTTCATAGATACTTGTAGAATGATTAAATATATTGATATAAACTCTCTGGTGTTAAAAAAAATCACTCTCACCTACCCTATAGTTCAAAATTTGGGGGATGGTGGTGGTGTGGATTACGCAGATTCTTTTGAGATGCTCACATCGCAAGATATGGGTCTAAGGAAAGATAGGAAGTTAACGTGGGGGTGGCTACGATGGACCCAGAACCATCATTACATCTTCAATACAACCTCATGAAATGGGGACTGTTTTTTAGAGGGACGAGATTGGAATATGAGCTCTGCCACTTACTGTGGACCATGAGAAATGGTTTGCTTGCTCTGAACTGTAGTTTTCTAATGTAGACCATGGGACAGCTCCTCTCCCGCATGGCTCACATCCACAGGACAGTGACTGGCCTGCAGTTGGTGCTGCACAGAGTGGCGCTCTATGGCTGTCGTTATGATAATATTTGTATAGGGAATAGCCTGTTAATGGCTCCTAGTTGTATAGTGTCCTGTGGCGAGCAAAGCAGCTTTGGTATTTCAGCCCTGGTGTGTCCGTGTCAAGTCCAGCCCTCTTCCTGCTGCATAACCCAGCTCCGGGCAGAACTGGCCCAGCCCTGGACTGTACCATCACCGAGCAGGACTCTGCCCTGGGCATGCGTGTTGCATCTTTTCCGAATTCTTTGAATTTACCACCACTAAACCCCCCTCCAGGCCTGTGTCTTCCAGCATTGGGCCTGGTTCCTCTCTGTCAAATCCCCACCCAAATCTATTTCCCTTATCAACCTGCAGATCAACTCTCATTTGTCATCTTTATTAGCTTTTAATCTCCCATCAGTTTAGGGCTGGGGTTTAAGAGTAGGATTAGTGGGGGGACTTTAATTGCATGATCCTCCACGGCCCCTTGTACATCAAATTCAATAAAAGTTTTTGAAAAGATAAAATCGCAAAGGGTTTTTTTATAGCCCCAGACAGAGCAAGAGACTGGGGCGAGAACAAGGTAACTGTTTTTCAACTTCGTATAATCTGTGTTTGGACTTGATTACATGAGGAAGTGAGTTTTCCGTCTCCCTCTCCCTGCTGCCCTCTCCTTTCTTGGGTACCATTATCCTCTTCCGCCTGGTGTAAGCAAGAAGCCACTTTCTGCCATGCTGTCTTCCCCTCTTCGCTTTGATTCTCTCTGACAGGAAGACTAATGAAATCTGGGTGCTCCAGAAAATAACATTTATTTCAAGCAGAAATATGCTGAACCACCACTGAAGGTGGCTGAGGTGATGCATTTGATGGGCAAGAGGCCAGTCTTCCGGAGGGGACACGTGGTCCCTGAAGGAGGAGGGCAGGAAAGTGCTCCTCAGCCATGAACTCCCACCTACCTTGAACCCACCTTTCTCCAGCCTTCACTCTCCATTCACTTCTCAGGCAAGCAGAGTGTGAGACTGGGCTGCAGAGTCATTTGTGAGTCTGTTCATGTATCAGTTCATCAAACACTTATTGTGTGCCTATTATGTACCAGAAGCCCTGCTAAGCCTATAAAGGTGAGTCAGGTCCCATTCTGATCGCAGGAGAGCATCTCTGGCGGAGATGGACAGTGTGTCAGGAAATTATTATTCTATATGTGTTTTTATAGCCACAGCTGGAGTAGAGGGGATGGGTCCTGATGGGCAGAGTTTGGCTATCAGACCTAGATGATGAAGGGTTCTGTACAGTGAGGAATGTGGAGTCCCTGGTGGGAATCGGTGGGCATGAGGTGGATGGGAGTGAGAGAGGAGAGAAGCCAGGGAAGGAAGTAGGAAGAGGAGCTGAGGAATGGGTGTCAGTCTGTGGACCTCCTGGGGGAAGATGGCATGGAAGTTTCCTGGTGGGGACGGCCTAAGGACATTGAAAGAGTAGTCAGTACTCACCAATGCTTTGTGGGAATATTTATTGATTTATTCATCCATTAATTCAGTAAAAGGAAAAGTCTCTCATCACCGGTGGCCATGATGAGGCAGCTCCCCAGGAATCCACTGGCCACGACTGTGGGCCACGCCGACCTTAATCACCAGGACACCCCCACTGGTGTCAGTCACACAACTCTTACTAAATACTCGCCACAATAATAGCAGTGGTACAAAACAAAGCCAGAGCTCAAAGGAGGGCGTGATCAGCCTAGCTGGGGCAAGGGTTATGGTGCGCAGGAGGAAAGAGGGCCGGGCTGAGGTAGGCCTTGACGGATAGGTCAAAGCTTGCTACAAGAGTGGACTGTGGACAGAAGTGGGGCACAGACGAGGAAATAGTGAGGAGACAGGACACAATAAGACAGCCACAGAGGTGGGGCTTCCTGAGGGAGATGTGAGGGCAGCAGTGGGAGTCAAGGCTATAGATATAAACAGCTGGGAGGGCTTGTGGCGAGGTCCTAGAAGACCTCTGTGATAAAGGAGTTCTAATGCTGATGGCTCGTGGAGGACCACTGAAGAGTTTTGCTTCTGGGAGGAGCAGAGTAACATTTCCATTTAAACACTATCATCCTGGTTCAACACGGAGGATAAATTAGAAGAGGGGTGATGAGGCTTAGACAATGGTCCTAAGGAGAGAGGATGCAGGCGTGAACGTAGGTGGTTACTGTGTGGATGCGGCAAGGGACAGGCTGGAGCCATGCTTCCCATGGAAAACGGAAAAGCTTTGTCATTGGGTGAACGTGGGGGTGGGCAGAGAGGAAGGAGCACCTGGGTCTCCACAGAAGGCGTGGGTGTCTAGGTGCAGAGTTGTGCCCCCCTCTGGGAGAGGGGTACAGGAGAATGTTCGGGTGAGTGTGAAGCGACAACTCCGTTTGGGTTCTGTTGAGATTTAGGGGTCTGTTAAGTAGGCAGACGTGCTGGGAGTCATGTGAGTGGATGGGATGACCCAGGGAGAATGTATAGAGGGTGACAGGGAAGAGAAAAGAGGAAAGAGGACGAGGAGGCAGGGGAGGAGAAAGGAAATGGGCCTCATGGATTTCTGACCTCTTTCCTACACCGTTCTAGGCCCCCCCCCCCCCGTCTGCTGCCACCTGCCTGTGGATGGGGGTGCTTCAAAGGGCTTAACTGTGGAGAGGAAAGGAAATGACTCGTGTTGTCGGCAGATATGTGGGTGGTGGGTGCCATGCTTTGGTGGCTGCGCCCAGTGGGGTGACACGCCTGAGCAGAGCCCCATGGCAGCACAGAGCCTGTGTGTGGCTCAAATGAAGACTCATTCGGTTTGGGAGCCAGATGTTTTATTGGAACTGTTACAGTAGGGGTAGCTCCAAGCTTTGGGTAGCTTGAAGCTTGTATAATCTTTTTAAGGAGAAGAATACAAAAGTATGCCTATAAATTTAGATACCAGACTTTAGACGGGGTCATAAAAGTGAGGAACTCTGAAGCTTCAGCTTCATTAGCTCCATGATAAATTTCCCTGTGTTTGTGTGACTTCCAGAAAGCCCAGGAGAGGCATGTACATATTGAAAATGTGTGTGTGTGTGTGTGTGTGTGTGTGTGTGTGTGTGTGTTGCATTCCTTTGTGAGGATGAGCTAAGATAAGTGGGAACTTAGGCCTGGGTACTTCTTGAATCCTGTCCCACCCAGCACGGCCTCACATGAACTGGCTGTGTAGCCTGGAAATCAGCTGGAGCACCTGTCCTTTAAGATCTAGAGAGGATGGGCATAAACTCTTGTTTCATGTTTAGGGGGATCCCCAGGCTCCCCCCCAAGATGCCTACAGATTCCTAAAGGACTGCTATTCTCATGATCACCTTTATGTCTGAGCTGGTGCTGCCACCAGGTTAGTTACGGATCCTCTCAACGTTCCTGCTCCATCCTGCATCGACTCACACACGATCGCGTCCTCTTGCTATGACGTGTATAAACATGCGCACTCATTCACTTATGTCCTCAAGGCCTTTACGTCTGACGCAGACTTGACTGAACAAAGGACGGCTGTATGGAAGTAACACAAAACATTTAAAATGGAATATTAGCTCTCATGAATAGTCAGTCCTGCTGCCATTTCACGTGGTCTTTCCCTCTCCTTCCTGCCCTTCTTCCTTGTGTATTTCTAACTGTGTTCCTTGCTGTTTAATGATCCCATTTAATCCGTGTATTGCAATTCAAGTGTGTTAGGCAGCTATTACTGTATCATGAACTACCCCCAAATTCCATGTCTTAAACAACAAGACATATTTTATCTCTGATGAGTCTGTGGGTGGTCCTGCCGAACTTGGTCAGGCTGAGCTGATCTTGGTTGGGCTTGTTCATACGTAGGTCATCAACTGGTGGGTCATCTTGGGGATGGCTGGTCTAGGATGACCCCGGCTGGAATGACAGCCGTTTCCTTGTGTCTCTCAGACCTCCAGCAGGCTAGCTCAGGCTTGCTCTCATGGTGGTGGCAGGATAAAAGGAGGGCGTGGAAATGTGCAAGCATTTTTTTGTGTGCCTCTGCGTGTATTATGTTTGCTGTCCGGACCTGGCCCGGAGTCAGTGTGGGAGGCACCAGGAAAAGGGATGGCTGCATCGAAGCACACGAGGCCGGGGCTGTTAGTACAATCCATCATGTGCACCATGTTTTTCAACAACTATTGTCCTAAGCAGACTGTTCCCTCTCTAAGAGGCATCCTGATTCCAGCTAAGACAATGATTTGTTTCACTTTGCTACATCTGGTTCCTGCTTTGCGTCTTATTAAGCTACAAAATAGCCCACGGTATGACATTTTATAGGGGTTTAAGCATTTCCACATTAAAGGGAAATTTTTGTAAGTCATTTATTTACTTTCCTAAATCTTATTAGCAAATCTAACCTCTGTTTTCAGAAGCTTGCTTAAGTTCCGATAGACTGTTGAACAGAGGAAGGAGGTAAAGCTGAATCTGGTTTGCCAGCCCCCAGGTCCCTTGGCCAAAATGAGAAACTGAGGCAATGAGGAAACTCCTGGTGCTTCTGAATTCTGAAATGCTTAGACTGCACATGCTCCACAAGTTAGCACGAGGGCACATTGGACGTTCTTTATCAAGGAAGAGTCTCAGAAAAATCCCCCTGGAAGGGGCTGCCATGGGGAAGGTGTGAGGTTGGGCTGGGTGGTTCTGTTCTGCCTCCCTCCCTTCTCCATGTCCTTGTGAATCAGAAGAGAGAGAGAGGAGAGAGAGAGAGAGAGAGAGAGAGAGAGAGAGAGAGAGAGAGAGAGAAAGACCGAGACCTTGGGGCCCTTTGTTGAGGGAGGTACAGCTTTGACAGTGCTTTGCTCTATTGTGTGTTAAGCCTGACAATAAAGGAAATGATTAGGGGCTTTCAGAGTAAGTCCCTGACAATAGGGAGAGGTGAATGTGGGCTGATTGAGGCTCCCCTTTACCCTCTTTCTGCCAAGCAGAGCAAGGCAGGCCCAGCCCGACCAGTCCCAGGATGAAATCTCCCCCTTCACGCCTCCTCCCGACTCCCCCCAAGGCCCTCGGGGTTGGTTAAATTTAGTGTTCTGGCGCATCTAAATCCATGCGATTTCTTCCAGGACTGTGAATCTAAATGTCACCCTCAATGCACAATTACTAACACATTGCGTTGATGGGGTTTGTTCAAAAGCTGCGTGGCTGTGAGGAAAAGGAAGGAAGAGACAAGTCTTGGGAAGGCGAAAGGAGAGAGAAAGAAAAGGCGTTTTAGAGACAGGATGAGTAGGCTTGCTTCCCCCACAGGGGGTGCCCCAAACCAGCCCAAACGTAGTCAACCAGGAAATGGTCTCCTCAAGCCGACCTTGTTGAGCTGAGGTGTCTGTACCGTATCTGTAGGGCACCGTGGCAATTGTGACATAGCTTACTCTGAGAAAATAAGCATGAAGTTAGAGGCGAGGTGGTTATTCGAGACCCCTCCCCTTCCCCCACCCAACTCTAAGAATGGCCTTCCACTTGGAGTTTTGTAGGATTGCTGACAGACTTGGGTTTTCTCCTGGTTCAGTGGGGACAGGGACAGTGGGAGGTTGTCTAAATAGCCATGAAGTGAAGTGACACCGACAGTCACCTGTGCTCAGCTACCTGGTAGCTGTGTGACCAGGGACCAACCACTTGGTTTTCTTATTCTGTTAAATGGGAATATGTATTTCTGCTCTGCCCACTTTGCAGGGATGTTGTGAGGATTAAATAAGATGATACCCTTAAGAACCCATCTGGGCCCCAGCAGAAAAAAGGATTTGCCTCTGCCAGATCAAGCTGAGTGGACATTTCAAAAGATAGAGGCAGGCAGGGCCTCAGCCCTGGGTAAGACTTTCGGGTTAGAGTCCAGCCCCCCATGGACTAGCCGTGGAACCTCAGGAAAGTCTCCATAGCCTTTGAGTGCCTCAGTTGTAATCTGGAAAATGGGAGAGGTCTGGAAAAACCATACCAACCTCTAGGGTTGTAGTGAGATTTAAATAAGTTAGTGTTTAATGATGAGACGGGGATTGTAATGGGGGTACTAAATCTTCTATTTTTGAGATTTGGATCTCTGGTATAATTTGAATTAACAAGTATAATTTAGCTTGGGACTTTTTGAAAGCTTTCACTTCTTTCTTCATGTCCTTTCTGCCAAATGTTAATGATTCTGCTTCCTAAACATTTACTATGCAGACCAGTTTCAAGGTTTCTATTTACTTCAGCCCAGTGCTGACCCTGGGACTTAGGAAAGATTTTGCATCTGTATGGGACCCACTCCTGGCTCCAACTTAAATCTACATAAAATATGCAAAGTTGCCATAACCTGTTTAACCCCTTCCCCCACCCCAGCAGGCAAAGCCAAACTCAATAGAAAATTCCACCGCAGGCCAACGCAATTTGCATCCTGGTTAGAAAAACATAAAACTTCAGACAAACAAAGACTTCAGGCAAGAGTTTGCAGCAGACTCTGCCCAGCACACCCTCCTCTTACTTTAATAAATCTTCCTTCTGTGTTTCTACCTGACTTGTGAATTCTTTCAGGACCCATGAGCGAGCGGCCACAATATTTAAGTGCTCAGACAGCCCCTAGCAAAGAATAAGCCCTCCGTCAACACTGGCTATGGCCGTTACTATCTTTCCTGGGCATCCTGCTAGCGGAGCCCAGAATTCTTTCCAGAAAGATTCTTACAGGATTATTCTGGGAACACCGATGAGCACATGCAAAATTTACAGCCCCCCATTCTGCCTCTCACCCTCCTGGGGTGTGGGCTTCCTACACCACGGAGAAAAAACCCTGATGAAAAAAACATATCGGTGATCTATTGTTATGACCCATTGCACTCAATCCCTTATTCTTAGGCCACACTCAGATTTGTTCTTCATGCTTTTTGGGATGGATGAGCAAGAAACCCCATAAAGAACATACACCAGTCATCCTCCTCCACATGCAGACCTTGGGCGAATCCACCTTTCTGGGTCTCAGTTTCCCCATCTGTTAAATGCGATGGTTTTCAAGGACCCTTCTAGCAA